>NC_080770.1:34066628-34380280 GCF_020826845.1 Diceros bicornis minor | reverse complement strand
TGGTTGAAGTGACTAAGGCCGGGTAAAATAACTAGCAAGTGGTGGGAGTGCAAACTGGTGCAGCCACTGTGGAGAATAGTGTGGAAATTCCTCAAACAATTAAAAATAGAACTACCATACAATCCGCCTCTTCCACTGTGTTTATCCACAGAACACGAAAACACTAATTCAAAAAACCATATGCACCCCTTTGTTCATGGAAACATTATTCACAATAGCCAAGACTTGGAAACAACGTAGGTGCACATCAGTGGATGAATGGATAAAGAAGATGTGGTATATATACAATGGAATACTACTCAGCCATAAAAAAAGATGAAATCTTGCCATTTGTGACAACATGGATGGACCTTGAGGGTATTATGGTAAGCGAAATAAGTCAGACAGAGAAAGCCAAATACTGTATGACCTCACTTATATGTGGAAGATGAACAAACGAGCAAACACAAAGATATAGAGATCAGATTGGTGGTTACCAGGGAGGTAGGCGGGGGGAGCCAAAAGGGGTGACAGGGCGTGTTTGTTCCATGACAGATGGCAACTAGACTTTTGGTGGTGAACACGAGTAGTCTATACAGAAGTTGAAATACAATGATGTGCACCTGAAATTTATATCATGTTATAAACCAAAGTGACCTCAATAAAAACAAATAAATAAGTGAATAAATAAACAAATAAATAAACAATCACAAGTGACAGGACTCAGTT
This sequence comes from Diceros bicornis minor, assembly GCF_020826845.1. Classification (NCBI taxonomy): domain Eukaryota; kingdom Metazoa; phylum Chordata; class Mammalia; order Perissodactyla; family Rhinocerotidae; genus Diceros; species Diceros bicornis. The sequence continues at coordinate 34,379,572 of NC_080770.1, read as the reverse complement.
GAAAGGCCTCAGTGCAGAATCTCCTTCTTAGGAGAAGTTCTCTAGATGTGGGTTAGAAGGAAATTGACCAGCAGCCACAGCTCTGTCCGTCTCCAGCGAACAGCATAATCACGCCTGATTTGTTCCCTCTGGGTGTGGCTTCCCTTAGCTGGAATTCCTCCCCACTTTTTTTCCTTCTACCTACTCACACCCTTCTCAACAGCTCCAGCCACAGGAGCCTTCTCCCCTTCCAACAGCAGCAGAATGTATAGAGGATTCTCAGTTACGGTCATGTCAGTATACCCCTGTACTTTATCTCATGACCATACTCTGCAGGCACCCATCTCCCAATTTTGTTAGTAGCCACGATCACACATCTAATTCCCATGATAGAGCTAGGCACGGAATGAGTGCTCAATATAAACAGAATTCTCTCAGTTGAATTAGGGTTATCACGTCCTGAGTGCTTGCCATCTGCCGGGCACTGAGTTATTGGTATTTTCCAAAAATTATTTAATTCTAATTGCAACCATCTTTGGGAAAGGTACTATTATTATCATTTTATACATGAAGAAACAAGGCTCAGAGACGTTAATGAGGAGAAAATGACTCCAAGGCCCATGCTCTTAATCTCCACTTCCCACTTATTGGAGACAGGGTATCTCTGCTTTCTCAGCCTTGATATTTGAACCTTAGGTGTTAAAAGTAGGAGTCTAAAAACAAATCAAAATGTTTTCTGCTGCAAACACATGGAGGAGACTTGCAAAATCCCCTGAGATGAATCATCAGTCCATTGGTACACTCGTCCATCCATCTATCCATCCGTCTGTCTTAGCAACCATCTTTCCCTCTGGTCTATGCCAAGTCCTTAAGGAAAGCATAGGTATATCCCACAGATTGGTGGGCGGAGTAAGAGGAGGAATGTGTGAATGAGGTCTGACTTGCTTCATACTGCCCTGCTTTTCCCTGAGTTAACCCCTTTGTACCTCTGGAAGAAACAGAAGAGTTTCAGGCAGGCTATAATAACAGACTCTTGACTACCTTCTCTCCTTGTCACTGCTCCTCGCCACCCATCACTAGCCCTGGAAAAGCAGCTGTGAATCCAGTTGGGCTGTGGCTTCTAGCTAACTGGTCACCCTAGAGAGGCAAAGTGTATTTCGGGATCTCACACTCAGATGTGCAATCTGTCGCTCGTCTGGATCGATGGTGCCCAGTAAAGCAGAGCTAACTGTAGCTGGGGTGCAGGGGAGTGACGGCAAAGGACCGCAGGGGTGTCTTCCTTCTGCAGTTCACCTCGACAGCCTCCTTAACCTCTGGCCGCGGTTCTTCCTTTGTTTAATAGGACAGGATTTTCCTTTTCCCTCACCTCTTTTATCTTCTCCAACTCAAAGCCTCTGGTATGGAAGAGGTCTTTAGTAAGAGAGAATAAAAAGATTAAGACTTTGTTAATAATATATTTTTTGTGTTTTTTTTGTTTTGATAATAACATATCAAAATGAGACAATGATCAGTAGAGGTGGGAAATATTAGCAAGAAACAAGATTGCTGGTCCTGTGGACACTCCACTCTAGACTTACATAGGTAAAGCAGAGGCCACAAACTAAAGGACCCGGAAGGACCAGGCAGGCAACACAAATGAGCAAGATCGGAGGGAGCGACATCCGCGCAGTTGGCAGCAGGGCCTCGATCACTAGACCCCCTGACCTGCCTACAGGGGAGGCACAATGCAGCTCCGAGTCGTTATTGCCACCTGGGAATACAGATTCAGTGCTGATAAGTCACTCCACTTTTCAAGAAAAGCCAGAAATTCTGATTTTTATGCAAAATTTCCTTCTTTTTAAACATTACCTACTACGTCAATTTTTTGAAAACGAGGTAGGTCAACGAAACGTGTCAAGGGGTCATACTTGTCTTCTGGAGGTTTCTTCTTGAGAAGAGACATCTAGAAGAGTATCGCCCGGCCCTCCCCACTCTTCCTTCATTCCTCCCCTGGAGAGGGAAAGTAACTCACCTTATTGATGGGTTTAGAAGAAGGAAAGTGGCGTTCATCACCCAGCGCCTACCTCCCCTTTCCCTTTTGAGCTACCTGCCCACTGGGTTCTGCCCTGATGACGGGCAGCCTATCCTAGTCCAGCATGGGTAAGCCTCTAACTCTGGGATTCTGTATGAGGAACCCTATTTGCTTACCGCTATCAGCCATTTTCTCCAATATCTGCTTTCTCATGAGGGTGATCAATTACCACCATCAGCTTGCTCTTTGGTCTGTCTTCTCAGCCGGTTCACAGCTCAGGCAGAGGAAGGGAGCCCTATTTATCTGGTCTACCGCAAGACTCCAAGGTCAGCTCTGATCCCAGGTCATAAGTTTGCTCCCTCTGACTACAAACCAAATCTTTGGATGTAGAATTAGGGCCTGCTATATCCCACCAGGGCAAAGGCAGGGGTCATGTTTAGAACCTTGAGGGTCTCCTGGTGATTCTCCAGGATGGAGCTTGGAGAGATGGGGTAGAGAAGATCAGTGGGTTGTGGGAGGTAAGAGAAGACGGAGGGGAGATCCAAAAAGAAGGTGGTCCAGACGCCCATCAGAGGAGGATGTCACACAGACTGGAAGGGCTTGGTGGGAAAACATAAGAATGTTTTGTACCATCCTCTGAACATCGTTCATGTTCAGGATCACCTAATAGCAAGGTTATTTTCTTTCAGGTAACAGTCTGTACTTACGAACCCTTACCAGGAATAACACGAGAATAATACCATCTCCCACGCCTCCTCCACAAGGTTGAAAGGATCACACAAGTTATCTTTGGAGAATCTGCCCATGAGACCCTGTTATCTGTATCATCAACAATATGATTCAAGTTGCCAAGAAGAGTCAAATTTACTTATTCTGAAACTCACTTTCCAAAACCCTAGAGCACTAAAATCGGACATTTTCTTGAAGTTGATTTAACAGCCATTGGGAATAAGCAAAACTAATACCCAAGAAAAATGTTAAGCAGCAAAGTAAACCTTTTTGCGGCTCATTCATGGAACACTCACTGGGCATTTACCGTGTGACTGTCACTGGTCTGCACACTTGGCACGCAACGTTGAATACATATAATTCTGAAACAAGAGTTTACAGTGGTGGCAGTTTCCGGCCATTCAGTGTGCTGTGTTTTTGTTTTGTCTTATTTTAACTGAAAGTACATTTTTAAAGAATGTTTGGGAATTATAGCCCTACAATAAAATACGTTTGTTTCACTTCCTTTAGCTGTTATTTTATGACAGCACTGACCTTCTGACCAGGAGCAAAATTCTGGCCTTTCTAAATATCCCATATTGGCTGGGCTTAATGGGTTTTCAAAATAAATGGATTGGATTTCTCAACCTGTCAAACTACAGAGCACGAGGGCTGTTTTGAACTTGAGAGGCCTGCTCCGAGCGCAGATTCAAGTCCGCTGTCTGAGCAGGGCAGCTGGGAGCCGGCTTATCAGCAACCTGTTATTTTTGATGGAAGCAGAGGTGACCAGACAGAGAAATGAGCTCAGGGAGGTCAGACTAACTTAAACATGATGTCACCCAGGGCGAACAAGGCATCAGATGCCTCAGACTCTCTCAGAAGGGAATTGTAGGAGATTTTAACCCAGGCATAAACCCAAGCCCCACCTGACAGTTCCTCAGGACCATCACTGGGAGGGGTCCCGAGAGGGGGCGGCGCCCCCAGGAGGATGATCCCAGGGGTCCATGGCTGATGAGTAAGTACAATGTTAGCTATAAAATGATGGGCTGCATTGTCATTTATAACAGAAGGATGGAATGACGCTTTGGGGCTAGACTAGCCTGGATTTGTACCCCAGCTCTACTATTTTCTAGCTGTGTGAACTTGAACAAGGCCTCAGTTTCCCCATCTGTGAAACGGGGCCGATCACAGTGCTGACTTCACAAGACTCTAAAGATAGTGAAATATAGTAACCAGGTAGAATAACTCGCCCATGGAATTATTGGAAGCCCACACCAGTTCCTCCGAACAATCACTCTGGTTCCTTCACAGTCATTCCCAGGGTCTCTCCAAGGTGAAGAGAGGCTCCTTGTATGTTAAGAAATGCCAAAACTGGGCCAAATGGAAATCGTGATGTTTTAATGGTTGACTCTTGTTGGTGTATTTTTGTGACTGTATGCTAAACCTCATTTGGAGATAGTGTATAAAGTGGAATTTGAGGCCTTTTGTGAACATGAGCCCATTGCAAAATGACACCCCACACGTCAGCCGCACCCCGAGGCCCTGCTCTCTCTCCTTGTACGGGAGAGCCTCTGGGAGCAGCCTCATCTCCTCTCCCCACTCTCTCACATGCTGTGTAACTTTTAAATACCTGATCCCAAAGCATGCGGAAGGGAAGAGAGGGTCCCAGAGGCCATTTACTCTGTGAAGGGACAGCAAAGCCCTCACCAAGGGGCCTCCTCTGGGGAAGTATTTCTATCCAACAATTAACAAGGGAAAGGGAAAACTCTCTAGAGAATGTTCTTCCCTCAAGGCCATAGGATTTAAACCTCCCTGCCACCCAGCTGCTGCTCTGAGTGAATTATAGGAGCCACTTACTCTGTGAGCACGTTCTGGCTCTGTTGAAATAGACTCCGAGAGCTCTTCTGCACCTTTCTCCAAGGTCAGGGTGGGGCTCTTGTCAAGGTCAGCCAGAAGCATCCTATATGACTCAGAACAGACCCAGAGTCTTCAAAAAGGGGGGCGGGAAAGCAGACAGGGCTGAGAAAGGAAGGGAGAGAGGGAGCCAATTACTGACTCCACCTGGCCACCAACAGCTTGTCCAAGACACTTCCAGAGTGGGTTTGGGGATCAGGGGACATATATCAGAAGGGGGCACATGGGAATCCAGCCCACATTATACTGTGTAGGGGTGCCGGGACCCACTGGGATAATTCCACGTTTCTATTTTGCTGGCTCCGGGTTCTAGCGGATCATTAAATGGACATCAAGGGCTGTCCCTGCTGTTGGGAAGTACAAGATAGAAGGATTTCCCGGCCAAGATGTGAAACAAATCATAGAACCAATGCCCACGGACAAAGGGAATGCCTATCAGCACCAGGCCAGTAAACAACCTGGGAGCTACAACGGCACAAACCAGAGAGGGTTGATGTTGCCAGTTTATGTGCTTCTAACTGTTACTGTATATTGTGAGCCAGGGAGCAATGTTTGTAGCACATTGAGCTAGAAAAGGATAGTCCTTAGCATTCCCAAGTTTGTCTTCTTTTTATTCTTTATTATCACCATCACCTTGACCTTCACCACCAACATTGTTATCATCATTTTTATCATCATTCCCTGCCTGTGCACAGTCTCTCACAATTTACAGAGAACTTCTGCATCCAATATGACAATTTGATCATCACAGTAACCCTTTGAAGTGGGCAAGGCAGTACTGGTACTCCCATTATCCTCATGTGTAAACCAAGGCTTCAAGAAGGTAAAAAGCTGACCCTAAGTCATACTCGGGTTCAGGTTTCTTGTAAGTACTGTCAATTTACAACACTACAACTTTACTCTGAGGATGATATCAAAATATTTAACAACTGATAAGGCATGGATACTGACCAGTCAGGACAGACACTACATAAACAATGGATGGATGTGGTCATTCTGGTTCATATAGCTGAGTATCTCCAAGATGTTTGACCTGAGGTCACTACTCTAAACACCACAACATTATGTCCTTTGGTCCAGCCTTCTCTGCCATTTCACATAAGTTCTTCTGATCCCAAATAGGACTGCAAGATGAGACACTGAGATGTGAGAAGGTGGGTTATTACAGTAAGGAGAGGGCTTTCAATCTTGTCTTCCTTGACCATCTTGAGACAAGGCAGTGGGGGAACAAGTTGGGGGGGCATGGAAGCTATTACATGGGTTTGTGGGCTGAAGGAAGTCACCACTCTTCAGAGCTGGAAGGTTGAGTTCAGACCAAGTCTTTAGGGTGTCCTGAGGGAATCACACGGCTTTAGACAGAGGAAAGCGCCAGGACTCAGGAGCCGGGTGGAAATAGGATGGAGCGGGAGCCGTTCACGATCCAATGAGAAGCCTGTTTTCCCACTAGGGAGCAGGCCTGCTACTTGATTCTCCTGGCATGTGGCAGGTAGGCATACTGGCCTGGCTTAGACACAGGAGTGAGGCTGGACAACAGGTAGCCAGTGTTGTCATCAAAGCTGAAAAAATGTGCATAAGATGAACTCAGAAATTAACAGAAGATAAATCAGATTTTCACAGAGTCCACTCTCCCTATTTCCCACTAAAGAATGTTATTCGTTCTATTTTTATACTTAGTTTTATCAACTCCTCCTATGTACTATTCTCTGAAAAGGATCTTTTTTATTTCAAAAGTAATATATGTTCACAGTTAGAAAAAAATTAATATAGATAAGCAAAAAAAGAAAAAGAAAATTAAAATCACCTCTGATTTCTCTGTCCAGAAATAACGTGGCTCAGTATGTTGATATAATCCTTCCAGACATTGTCCCATGCAGAAAACTATCATTAGTATTATGATGATTTACAAATATTTAGTTCTTTTATGCCTAATGTTTTCTCTACCTACTGTTCTTGAAGTTTAGGGACATATATCTTTGTTTGACAATGTAGACTTAATACTAGGAATCTGAACACACTTTATTGAGTGGGTATCTTGTTGATATCGTAAAATCAGAGGCAGAATAATACTTATTAGAAATATCCAAGCACAGGGCTCAGAAACAAATCGCTTGTGCCTGAGCAGGATTCTGTGTTTTCAAAGTGGCCATGTAAAACACGAAGCCCAGTGGAACCATATATCACTTCTACATAAGCAATAATAACAATTCTTGATTTATATCTTCATATTTTCCGCCTTGTTTTTGCAGAAAAGTTGGTAAAGGCTGATTAGACTGTTACACCTACTTTTTTTAGAAGATGGAAGATAGGAGAAAATATTACCACATTGAAAGAGGGGGAAAGCCCAGAGGAAAATCCGTTTTTTAAAAATCTGGGACTTGTCAGCATGATACACAGCTCTGAAGATTAGAGCAAAGCAAAACAAATGTGTGAGTTATTTCCCAGGATCAAAAGTTTCCATCATCTTTTGAGCTCGCTTCTTAGGTATTTGGATATCTGTAAATGATAAGCAAGATGGCAAACCAAAAAAAAAAAAAATCCGGAATGTGAGGCTTTCAGGTGAAATGGTCCTTAACCACGTTTCTGGCTACGGTCTTCATCAAAAGAATTGCTATCAGCGGGGCGAGCAGAGCTTAACATTAAGATGAAGGTGTATTCCTTTTTTATGATTATAATCCTGCTGAAGTGATGTGAAGCAGAAATGTGTGCAGAGATATGTCACCAAATAAGGGCCCCAGCTCCTCCATTTAAACAGGGAGTCATCTATAAGAAATTATTCTGCAGGATTTTTGACAACACATATTATTATTACGTGTCTACTTCTAATAGAATTTCTACACAAAAGGTGCTTGGTTAATTAAATTTTGTATGCTGTAGGGTTGTAACAGTTTCAGAATCTACTGGTTTGGAATTTTTTGACATTGTAAGCACAGCATATCCAAGTCTTATTTGGCTTTAAAAAATACTACTTATCAACTCCCTCATGTTTATTGAGATTTACTTGCACAGAACTCAGCCACCCACTCTCTGAGCTAGAAAAGAAATTCTCTTCTTAGAGAGCCTCCCTCTTCATTGAGGAGAAAAGTCTTATACATATGAAAACATAAAAAAAAGACCAAGAGAGCTCAATGTTGAGTTTCTATTGAGAAAGTTTCAGAAAAAAATTGTTGTTGGCTAGAAAGCTGAATCCCAACACTGATACTTATATGCTAAAAGCAGGAAGAAGAGGAAAGAAAAGAAAACCAAAAATGGCTGTTCCACTCCATAATATTATATTCCATGAAAACAGGAAATGGAAGAAAATCCAGGCAAAGTGTGCTGAAAGATGGAGGTGGTCTAATTGGCAAAAGCAGGAAAGGATGCTGGGAAAGGAAGAAACATCTATGATGCTCATCCTTTCTTTCTCTTTCTTAAAACAAATATTTACTGGGCACCTGTTATGTGTCACACACTGTACTAGGAGCTGGGGATGAAGGTGAGTAAATGAGACATGGTCCTGGCCCTCATGGGGCTTAAATGACTGGGAGGGGCAATTAACAAGAAGCAGATAAACTAAGTGAATATAACCTTTGTTAATTATGGTTCAAAACAAGACAATAGGTCCAAAATATGTTTGCTTATGCTAAGCTCTACCTCACCAAACTGAGACAATTTAATGACAGTTTGGGGTCTCCCAGAAATGGAAGCTTAAACACCCGATGAGCACCAGACAGGTGATCTGCCTGATAGACCCCTGACGTCCCCTAAAGGAAGCGACCTTGAAGTGACCAGTTCACTCTTTTTGCCTGGTAGGACTTCCTGTCCCCTCTCCCTCTGCCTGTGGAAGCCTTTTATTCTGTACAGCTCTGCAGAGCTCCTTTCTCTCTCTGGATGGGATGCTGCCTGATCCATGAATCGTTGCATAAAGACAATAAGATCGAAATTTTCTCAGCTGAATTTTGTGTTTTAACATTACTGTGAAGGAAACAAATAAAGGAATAAGAGGTGGGGGGACCTACTTCAGATAGAGTGGTCAGCAAAGGTCTTACTGAAGAAGGCACTTTTAAACGAGACCTACAGAATGAGAGTAGCCACCAGATAGTCTGTGGTTTAGTGTAGGGAACAGCAGTGGTAAACTCTGCGACAGGAAGGAGTTTGCATGGCTAAGAACTGTTAGAAGGCGGCTCTGGCTGCAGCAAACCAGTGGGGGTGGGGGGATCAGAGGAGAATGAAGACCTTGTGGTGAGGAACTGGATTGTGTTCAAGAGCAGTAGGAAGCTGGTAATGAAGTTTAGGTAGAGGAGTCACAGAATCTGGTTTGTGTTTTTAAAAGATCATCGTGGCTCTACCTTACACCATATACAATAATTAACTCAAAATGGAGCAGACACCTACAGGTAAGAGCTAAAATTCTAAAACATTTAGAAGAAACAAAGGAGTCGATCTTTCTGACACTGGATTAGCCAGTGTTTCTTAGCTGTGGCACCAAAGCACAAGCAACAAAAGAAGAAATAGATAAATATGAGTTCTCAAAATTAAAGACTTTTGTGTTTCAGAGCACACGATCAAGAAAGTGAGAATACAACCCACAGAATGGGAGATGATATTTGCAAATTATATGTCTGATAAGGGACTTGTATCCAGAATATATAAAGAACACTTACCACTCAACAATAAAAAGACAAATAATCCAATTTAAAAATGGGCAAAGGGGAGTGACGTCAGCATCATGGCGGAGTGAGCTTTCCCGTGAATTCTTCCCCCACAAAATACAACAAAAGTAACAGCCACAGACCAACAACGGAATCCCAGACAGTCAAAAGCTGGAGCGGAGGGATCCACACTGCCGCACATCTGAGAGCGGAACGTGCTGGGCCCCGGAGGAAGTGCGGAGAGGTAAGGAGAACTCCGCTCCCTCCCCATCAGATCAGCGATCCGGTCCGCGCGGCTCCCAGAGAGGGGGGAGGGGCGGCCCTCGGCGGGAAACTGTAGCTCTTCGGGCTCTCTCAGCCAGTGGGAAACTCCCGCACAGAGGGCTCAGAGGAGCCACAGGGCTACCATCAACATCTGAGCAACCCAGAGAGCGGATAAAGAGGGGCAAACGAGAAGCCTCCCACGTCAGGGACCCAGAGGGCAAAAGAGAGAGCTCCCCCCTCCCCGCAACCCGGAGTCTGCAGCTCGACCAGATCTAGCGGTCCGAGGCAGACCTGAATAAACTGGACTGGACCCATGGATCGCAGTGGGGAAAAGAAACAAAACAAAACAAAACAAAACTGCGGATCGCAGCAGAAAAACTGGGGCAGAGCGCAGGGGGCTTAGACTACACAGCCCTTTACCACCACACAGTGGCGGCAGGTGGAAATTGCAACCAGAGACTTCCAGGATGAGGAAAATCAAAACCAACACAGGAACCACAATGCAAAAATATATGAAATCACCAGACCAGAAACAAAATGACAAGCACCCAGAAATCAACCCCGAAGACACAGAAATCCATAAACTAAATGACAGAGATTTCAAAATAGCTATCATAAAAACACTCAACGAAATACGAGACAACACAGACAAACAATTAAATGAGATTAGGAGTTTCTTCACAAAAGAGATTGAAATCATAAAGAAAAACCTATCAGGGCTGATGGAGATGAAGAACACAATGGAGGAGATAAAGGAGAATCTGGAATCTTTAAAGAACAGAGCTGACAATATGGAGGAAAGAATTAGTACTTTAGAGGATAGGAATACAGATATACTCCAGATGGAAGAAGAGAGAGAACTAAGACTAAAAAGAAATGAAGAAAGACTCCGAGAAATATCGGACTCTATTAGAAAATGTAACATAAGAATTACAGGTATTCCTGAGGGAGAGGAGAGGGAAAGAGGAACAGAGAGCCTATTCAAGGAAATAATAGCTGAAAATTTCCCAAATCTGGGGAAGGAGCAGGAAATACCAGTAAGCGAAGCCAACAGGACTCCTATATATATTAACAGACAAAGGCCTTCACCACGACACCTAGTGGTAAGGCTAGCCAGGGTCAACGACAAAGAAACAATATTAAGGGCAGCTAGACAAAAACAAAAAATAACGTACAAAGGAACTCCCATCAGGCTCTCAGCGGATTTCTCAACAGAAACTTTTCAGGCTAGAAGAGACTGGAATGATATATTCAAAATACTAAAAGACAAAAACTTTCAGCCAAGAATACTCTATCCAGCAAAAATATCCTTCAAATATGATGGAGAAATAGTAACTCTCCCAGATAAACAAAAGCTAAGGGAGTTCATGGCCACGAGACCGCCACTACAAGAAATACTCAAGAAGGCCCTCAGGCCTGAAAACAAGAAGAGAAAGGGAACACAAAGTTTGGAGTAAGGAGAAAAGTAAGTAGACAAAATCAGAGAAATAGTAGATCTTTACCGGAATAGGTTAGCAACCACTTAAATACTAAACTCAAAGATCAAAGGAAGAAATTCACCAAAAATAAATTTAACCTCATCACTGTAAACACACAGCCACAACACAAGATAGAATAAGGTATAACAAGAGCAACTTAGAAGGGGAAGAGGAAAGTGACTGAATTGACTTAGTATAAGGAAATAGGAGGCTATCAGATAATGGACTATCTCATACAGAAGATTTTTCGCCCAAACCTCAAGGTAACCACTAAACAAATAATCAAATTAAAACCACATATGATAAACAAAGAGAAAACTAGAAGAATCATAAGACAGAACAACCAAACTGAATTGGCAGTCCAAAACAAATGGGACAAGAAACAAAGGAAATGCAAAAGAACCAGAAAATAAGTGACAAAACAGCAACATTCAACCCTCATATTTCAATAATTACCCTAAATGTAAATGGATTGAACTCTCCAATCAAAAGATACAGAGTGGCAGGATGGATTAAAAAGCAAGACCCAACAATATGCTGCCTTCAGGAAACACATCTTAGCACTAAAGACAAGCACAGGCTCAGAGTGAAAGGATGGAAGACAATACTCCAAGCTAATGGCAAACAAAAGAAAGCAGGTGTTGCCATACTCATATCAGACAAAGTAGACTTCAAGATAAAACAGGTTAAGAAAGACAAAGAAGGGAAATATATAATGATAAAAGGGACACTCCATCAAGAAGACATATCACTTATAAATATATATGCACCCAACATAGGAGCACCAATGTACAGAAAACAACTATTAACAAACCTAAAAGGAGAAATCAACAACAACACAATAATAGTAGGGGATCTTAACACCCCACTTACAGCAATGGATAGATCATCCAGACAAAAAGTTAATAAAGAAATATTAGACTTAAATGAAAAACTGGACGAGATGGACCTAGTAGACATATACAGAGCACTCCACCCAAAAACAGCTGACTACACATTCTTCTCAAGCACGCATGGAACATTCTCTAGGATAGACCATATGTTGGGAAACAAAGCAAGCCTCAATAAATTTAAGAAGATTGAAATCATAACAAGCATCTTTTCAGACCATAAGGCTATGAAACTGGAAATGAACCAGGAAAAAAAAACTGGGAAAGTGACAAAAATGTGGAGATTAAACAACATGCTACTGAACAACCAATGGATCATTGATGAAATTAAAGGAGAAATCAAAAACTATCTGGAAACAAACGAAAATGATAACATGCCATATCAAACCATATGGGATGCAGCAAAAGCGGTCCTGAGAGGGAAACTCATAGCGATACAAGCCCACCTTAACAAACAAGAAAAAGCCCTAATAGGCAACCTTAAATTACACCTAACAGAACTAGAAAAAGAAAAACAAACAAAGCCCAAAGCCAGCAGAAGGAGAGAAATAATAAAAATCAGAGCAGAAATAAATGATATTGAGACCAAAAAAACAGTAGAAAGGATTAATGAAACAAAGAGTTGGTTCTTCGAGAAGATAAACAAAATAGACAAACCCTTAGCCAGGCTAACTAAGAAAAAAAGAGAAAAGGCTCAAGTAAATAAAATTAGAAATGAAAGAGGAGAAATTACAACGGATACCATGGAAATACAGAGGATTATAAGAGAATACTATGAGAAATTATATGCCAACAAATTGGACAATCTAGAAGAAATGGATAAATTCTTAGACTTATACAACCTCCCAAAATTGAACCAAGAAGAAATGGAGAATCTGAATAGACCAATCACAAGTAAAGAGATTGAAATAGTAATCAAAAACCTCCCAAAAAATAAAAGTCCAGGACCAGATGGCTTCCCCAGTGAATTTTACCAAACATTCAAAGAAGATTTAATACCCATCCTCCTCAGACTATTCCAAAAAATAGAGGAAGATGGAACACTTCCTGAATCATTCTATGAGGCCAACATCACCCTGATACTGAAACCAGACAAAGACAATACAAAGAAAGAAAATTACAGGCCAATATTGCTGATGAACATTGATGCAAAAATCCTCAACAAAATATTGGCAAACCGAATACAACAATATATTAAAAAGATCATACACCATGATCAAGTGGGATTTATACCAGAGACGCAGGGATGGTTCAACATCCGCAAATCAATCAACGTGATACATCACATCAACAAAACAAAGAATAAAAACCACATGATCATCTCAATAGACGCAGAGAAGGCATTTGACAAGATACAACATCCATTTATGATAAAAACTCTCAATAAAATGGGAATAGAAGGAAAGTACCTCAACATAATAAAGGCCATATATGACAAACCCACAGCTAACATCATACTCAACGGGGAAAGACTGAAAGCCATTCCTCTGAGAACAGGAACGAGGCAGGGCTGCCCACTCTCACCACTCCTGTTCAACATAGTACTGGAGGTTTTGGCCAGAGCAATTAGGCAAGAAAAAGGAATAAAAGGAATCCAAATAGGTAACGAAGAAGTGAAACTCTCACTATTTGCAGATGACATGATTGTATATATAGAAAACCCTAAAGAATCTGTTGGAAAACTGTTAGAAACAATCAACAACTACAGCAAAGTTGCAGGGTACAAAATCAATCTACAAAAAGCAGTTGCATTTCTATATGCTAATAATGAACTAACAGAAAGAGAGCTCAAAAAGATAATACCATTTACAATTGCATCAAAAAGAATAAAATACCTAGGAATAAATCTTACCAAGGAGGTGAAGGACCTATACAATGAGAACTACAAGACATTATTGAGGGAAATCTACGATGACATAAAGAAATGGAAAGATATCCCATGCACGTGGATTGGAAGAATAAACATAGTTAAAATGTCTATATTACCTAAAGCAATCTACAGATTCAATGCAATCCCAATCAGAATCCCAATGACATTCTTCACAGAAATAGAAAAAAGAATACTAAAATTTATATGGGGCAACAAAAGACCCCGAATAGCTAAAGAAATCCTAAAGAAAAAGAACAAAGCAGGAGGCATCACAATTCCTGACTTCAAAACATACTACAAAGCAATAGTAATCAAAACAGCATGGTACTGGTACAAAAACAGACACACAGATCAATGGAACAGAATTGAAAGCCCAGAAGTAAAACCACACATATACGGACAGCTAATTTTCGACAAAGGTGCTAAGGACATGCAATGGAGAAAGGAAAGTCTCTTCAATAAATGGTGTTGGGAAAACTGGACATCCACATGCAAAAGAATGAAAGTGGACCATGTGCTATCGCCATTCACAAAAATTAACTCAAAATGGATCAAAGACCTGAAGGTGAGACCTGAAACTATAAAACTCATAGAAGAAAATATAGGCAACACACTATTTGACATTGGGTTTAAAGGAATCTTTTCGGATGACATGCCTACCCAGACTAGGGAAACTAAAGAAAAAATAAACAAGTGGGACTTTATCAGACTAAAGAGCTTTTATAAGACAAATGAAATCAGAATCAAGATGAACAAACAACCAACCAGCTGGGAGAGAATATTTGCAAAACATACATCTGACAAGGGGTTGATCTCCATAATATATAAAGAACTCACACAATTGAACAACAAAAAAACAAACAACCCGATCAAAAAATGGGCAGAGGAAATGAACAGACACTTCTCCAAGGAAGATATACAGATGGCCAATAGGCACATGAAAAGATGCTCAACATCACTAATCATCAGGGAAATGCAAATCAAAACAACACTAAGATACCACCTCACGCCCGTTAGAATGGCTATAATCACCAAGACAAAAAACAACAAATGTTGGAGAGGATGTGGAGAAACAGGAACCCTCATACACAGCTGGTGGGAATGCAAATTGGTGCAGCCTCTATGGAAAACGGTATGGAGATTCCTCAAAGAATTAAAAATAGAGATGCCCTATGATCCAGCCATCCCACTACTGGGAATCTATCCAACGCACCTGAAATCAACAATCCAAAGAGGCTTATGCACCCCTATGTTCATTGCAGCATTATTCACCATAGCCAAGAAGTGGAAGCAACCTAAGTGTCCCTCGACTGACGATTGGATTAAGAAAATGTGGTATATATATACAATGGAATACTACTCAGCCATAAAAAAAGACAAAATCGTCCCATTTGCAACAACATGGATGGGCCTGGAGCGTATTATGTTAAGTGAAATAAGCCAGAAAGAGAAAGACAAACACTGTATGATCTCACTCCTATGTGGAATATAAACCAACACATGGACAGAGAAAACTGGACTGTGGTTACCCGGGCAGTGGGGGTGGGGGGTGGGCACAAGGGGTGAAGGGAGTCATATATGGGGTGATGGACAAACAAAAATGTACAACCCAAAATTTCACAATGTTAGAAACCATTAAAATATCAATAAAAATCAAAAAAAAAAAATGGGCAAAGGACATGAATAGACATTTCTCCAAAAAAGATACACAAGTGGCCAATAAGCACATGAAAAGATGCTCCACATCACTAATCATTAGGGAAATGCAAACCAAAACCACAATGACATACCACTTCAAACCCATTAGGATGGCTATTATTAAAAACAAAACCAAAAAAGAAAAAATCCAGAAAGGAGAATAGTTGTTACCAGGAGCTGAGGGGTGGAGGTCTTGCGGATAGAGTTTCAGTTTGAGATGATGAAAAAGTCCTGGAGATGGATAGTGGTGTGGTTGCACAATAATGTCAATATAATTAATACCACTGAACTGTAATAGTTAAAATGGTAACTTTTATATTATATATATTTTACTACAATAATGAAAAGTTGAAAAAAGGGAGAGGCAAAGGATTTCAGTAGATGTTTTTCCAAAGAAGATATATAAATGGCCAATAAATACATGAAATGATGTTCAACATCACTGGTCCTTAGGGAAATGCAAATCAAAACCACAATGAGCTTCCAGTTCATACTCACCACAATGACTATATTAAAAAAAAAACAGACAGTAACAAGTGTGGGCAAGGATGTGGAGGAACTGGCACCCTCACACATTCCTGGTGGGATTATAACATGGTGCAGCCACTCTGGAAAACACTTTGGCAGCCCCTCAAAAATGTTAAACATAAGAGTTATCATATGACTCAGCAATTCCAGTCCTAGGTATATACCCACGAGAAGTGGACGTACAGGTCCACACAAAAACTTATACACAAATGTTCACAGCAGCATTATTCATGATAGCCAAAAAGTAGAAGCAACTCAAATGTTGCATCAGCTGATGAATGGAAAAACAAAATGTGTTATATCCATACAATGGAATATCATTCTGCCATGAAAAGGAATAAAATACCGATTCATGCTACAACATAGATGAACCTTGAAAACTATGTTAAGTGAAAGATGCCAGAGATAAAAGACCACATATTGTTTGATTCCATTAATACAAAATGTGCAGAACAGGCAAATCCATAGAGATAAAAAGTAAATTAGTGGTTGCCAGGGGCTGGTGGAGGGGGTAATAGAGAGTGACTGCTAATGGGTGTGGGGTTTCTTTTTGGGGTGATTAAATTGCTCTAAAATTAGATAGCGGTGATGGTCACGCAACTCTGTGAATATGCAGAAACCCACTGAATTGTACACTTTAAATAGGTGAATTTTATGGTATGTAACTTATATCTCAATAAAGTTGTTATAAAAAACAAATAACCAACAACAACAACAAAAGATCACCCTGACTGCTCTATGGAGAAACAAAGAAAGGATCCTTGAAGGAGAGAAGTGGAGGTAAGGCGACAATTCAGAAGCCGCCGCAGCTGTCAAGGCAGCAGACGACAGTGATTCACGTGGTGGGGAAGGAAAGGGAGGACATGGGTCTGGGCTTGGGTAAACAGGCGTAGGGTGGGGCCATTTACCATCCTCCATCAGAGAGAGAACTGGGTTTGGGTCCAAACGGGAAAAGCTTCACTGAATCATAATTGCACCCTGTGAGGTAGGTACAATTATCCCCATTTGTAACTGAATAAATGAGGTTCAAAGAAGTTAAAATAAATACACTGCTAATCATCTGTGCTGTGATTGACATCAGCCTGACTCTGACACCCACGCTCTTTACTGCATACCCTATAAGGAGACACTTTAAAAAGAAAACAGAGAGAGAAAAATGATGGAGCACTAGGAGAGGAGAGTGAAGATGCAAGAGCCAGGCGTCCCGTACGGGGCATTTGGGCCACCTGATTTTGGCCTAATACCTTGTATACGCTGTCACTAAGAATGAGAGAACCCAAACATATCACCCTCAGCTCCCAGGCCCTCGCTAGAGGCTGTTAACTCTTCTCGGATTTGCTCGCCACTCTGCACTCACATTGTTGCGGCATCCTTAGTTCCGTGCCCCTCGTCTCTTGCAGGAGGTCTAGCAACACCCTCCTAACTGCTCTCCCTGCTTCGAGTCCATCCCACCACACCCTCCCCGCCCCAGCAGTTCCTGCTGGAGTGTGTACACATGCACACTCCAGCCCTCCTAACCCCTTTTCCACAGCTAGGGTGCTCGCTAAAATGTAGACCTGTTCATTGCACCACCCTCCTTAAAACCCTTCGGAGTTGTGCTCAAGATCAAGTTTAAGCTCCTTAACACACCATACAAGGCCCTTCACTATCTAGACACTGCGTACCTCTCCAGCCTCTTCCCCACTCTCCCTCCCCACGTTGCACACCCTATACCCAATGGGCAGCCACACTAAACTACTTTTGGGCCTCTAAGTGCACCGTGCTCTCGTTGACCTCAGGCCTTTGGCTATGCTGTTCCCTCTGTCTGGACCGCCGTCCCCGCCTCTTCGCATAGCTAACTCCTACACAGCCTGCAGTCCCCCCACCCCCCACGTCAGGGCCAGGCCCCTCTGAGGTGTCCTTGCGGGACTCTGCACAGTCCCCTGCAGAGGAGTGGGATTAAGGGGTGGCCAGGTGACCAGCCGCCTGGGCAGCAATCTACAGCGGGAACAAAAATCGCAAGAAATCTGATGCAATCAGGAAAATCCTCTGTCCTAGAATCCATTCACATGATACACTCTGTGGTTGGAAAGAATATTCTGATAAGTCCCTCGGGGTTTGGGGTAACACCCCCCGAAGGGATGTGCTCGAGAAACACTAGACGAGCATTAAAGGGAGGCTCGTCTGTTTAACTTCCAAGTGTCCGCTTGGCCCCAGGGGGACTGCAGGTCTGGGTCCAGAGTGGGATTGCTCAGGACTGTGGGTGTAAGGCTGAGTGGTCACCCAGCGGGCCTCCTTTCTCTGTCCTTCCCTCCCTTGGGGACCAACGTCCCTGTCTAGCTACACAGGACAGCTCTCCGGGGGAGAGGGAGGTACCCTGATGTGTGAGCTGCAGTCCTGCCCCGAAAACTGCTCAGCCTCTCCTCTAACAGAAGCTGAATAAAGACTCAGCTCCTTGACTTGACAGGGTGTCTAATTATTGGCCAGTCCAGGTGCTCACGTATTTCAGTCCAGACACACCCATCAGAGCATCCATCACATTACAGCAACTTACCTGTAGCCCTTGCTGGAATGTATGTGCCGTGATAATGATTAACATTTGAGTGGTTAATATACGCCAAATATTAACTCATTAAATTATCAAAATAATCCCTTGAAGTGGGTGCTATTTCACTCCCATTTTACAGCTGAGGAAACTGAGGCACAAAGCAGCAGAGTCATGGACAGAGCAGCATCTGGAACCCAGGCAGTGTGGCTCCATCTGTGCCCCCAGCCTGAATGGTACACTCCCCCTTGATGATGGGGGCTGAGTCGTCTTTCCACTTGTGCATCTTCTGCAGCTGAGCACAGACCTAACACACAGAAAAATTTAATAAATATTTGCTGAATGAGTCTTCAATTAGCGGAAGACTGTTGTTCATTTGTTCAACAAATATTAAGTGCCTTTTAGTGCCCACCTCTGTTCTGGGCACTGACACTCTGCTGCAGGCCTCAGGAAGCCCCTTGTCAGTCTCAAACCCCATGAAGGAGCCCCTTCTCCCACAGTCGCACCAGATGGCTCAGGAGATGGGAAGGTCATTGCCCTCAAATAGCTCCTTTTCTTTTTAGACGGCTCTTAGACTCTTTTTTGTTAAAGAAACTGGCCTTCCTGGGCCTTCTACCTGAAGAGGCACAGTCCTGTTCTACAATCTCATCCCCATAACAGCCTTTCACCTGTGTGAAGACAGTTCCCATATCTCCCTCTAGCCTTTCTTTTCGTTTGGACTCAGCTCCCATGGGTTCCCTCCTCACTTCCCGCTCCAACATTTCTGCAGGAGACACCTTGCAGTCAGTCGCTCACCCATTCATTTAAACTTGACTAATGACTTCCTATCCATTAGGTCCTTTGCTAGGCCCTGGGAATACAGAAATGAAGGGGAGAGTTCCTCCCCTCAAGAAATGCAGGGGCCACTGGGGAAAGGAGGCATTTACAGAAAAGATTTCAGCATGTCCTCAGCGGCAAGTGCTGTCACGGGGACATGGGAAGGCAACGGAACCACTCACTCGTACAACTGAATTTTAAACTGGCCACTCTGGAGCCATTCGGTATGGCCATGTTCATCTTGCATAATGACTGCTAGAACAAAAAGAGTAAAAGAATTCTAAAAATTCTGAGTTTAGAAAATTCCACCACCACTCTGATCTAAATGCAGCCCAGGACTGTAATTAATTTATTTAGCAGACGGCTAACTTAAAAAAAAAAACAAACAAAAAAACCCTGAAGTGCTATTAGGCCCATCCTGTGCAAATGAAATAAAAAACAGATAGATAGATAGATGGATAAACATTTTGCATTTCTTCATCTTTGGTGAATACCTTCCTGTTTCAGTCCAGCAGAGCACTCAGATACAGCACCAGGAACCAGGCTTGAATTTCCAGTTCTGCTGCAGGGCCTACCTCAAAGGTCTGTTGGGGGCAGGGGTAGGCGGATTAAAAGGAATTAGGAATGAAATTACCTGGCATATTGCCAGCCCCATAGTTGGTGCTCAACAAACGCTAGTGATATTGACGGTTGGCTTACTGGTCCATCAAGACTCTCTAAAAATCTTGTGTCCGACACCCAGTGTGTGAGGTTGCCCCTCAGCTTCAAGCCAACCGCAAACGTGCCAGCGTGTCTTGTGGTCTTCAATAATCCCTCCACTCCCAACTCCGCTCCTCATCGGCGTCTGCTTCCTCTCAATTCCAAGCTCTGCTGGGCCCAGCAGCAGGCTCTCAGAAGGCTGACAAACCAGCATTGCCACCTGGAGGGCAGTATGCGAATCTGGGTAACAAAACAACTTCATAGCCCCAGATAAACTACCTCAGCTGTTTTGTGCTGGCGCTAACGAGGCCAAGTTCACAGGTTCACCCCCAAAGGGGCCAATTAGCTTTAGGCCGAGAGACACTTAGGAGCACAGCCCCTGCCTCTAACCTTGGCCCCCAGTTCACGTGTGCAACTGTTGGTTAGAAGTGGGTTGATCCGTCCAATCCCATTTTTCATAATTTCTTAAAAACCCAATTGTAAGGCTATGTGAAAATAACGAAGATAAACAAGACCTGCTTCTTACTCTTAGGAATCTGTAGCTCGCAGCCCCGTTTCCCCGGATGATTCCTGAGGCATTCGTAGGAATTATGGGAATAGATGTCTCTGCAGCACTCAATTAGTTTGGGAAACACCGATCTAATCAAAGCTGAGCAGGTTCCTTATGGAAGGGCTTCTCAGAGCCTTTAACATGCTCACGTGTGCTGTTCATTTTTGAAGAAGGAAACATAATGTGCAGTGTTTCCCAGATTTGGGCGGCCATAGCCGCCCCTCTCCTTTTGAAAAAGAAGAATGGTAATGACCCTGCCAGCCTAGGGTACGGCTGCTTCCACTGGAACATCTATTTTAAGAAGCAGCTCATCCATGGGGAGAAGTTCACAGTCTATTGTGAGGTTAAAAAAAAGCAGACTATGGAACAGTATCCCATTTTGAAAAGATAGAACAAAGATGCACATACACTTGGGAGGAAAAAAAAACCAAAAAGACAGAAACCAAAATGTCAACACCAGTGATCTTTTAGTGGAGTGGTTTGTGTTTTTCTGTGTTCTTTCTATGTTTTTTGCATTGAATATACATGTGAATTTTAAAATAAACCACAAAGCACATCTTCTAGGACAGTATACCATCTTCATAAGGCTATTACTATAGACTACTAGTGAGAGCCGACAGCTCCTGGAGGCCAAGTGCGCGGTGCAGGAATTAACTGCAGTATCGCATTCAAACTTCATATTGATCATATGAGACAAGGTACCATTTTTTGCCCCAATTTCAAGATGGAAAATTAAAGAAACAGAGAAATAAACCCAGTGGAACCAGAATTTGAACCCATTACATCTCTCTTTGCTGTATGTCTCCCTTCCCCCAACACACACACAAACACACACACATCACACAAGAGAGAGCTGACACTATTCCTCTGGGGAGAGAGGCAATTAGAGGACAGCAATGAGACAGCTTTGCTACACGGCTACTAGCTACCATTTATTAAATGCTCACTGGTGCCAAGAATTATTCTAAGTGCTTTGACATATATAAACATGTAAACTGAGGAACAGCTGGGCTCTCCCAGCCCTTTAAGTTCTGCCTTCCGCAGGATTGCTTGGGCCACCTCTCTTTCTCCTCTCTCACTGGCCATCAGAAACCCCGAAAACTATTTGTTGGGCAGAGCAATTCGGCCCTCTCCATCCTTTCTAGCCGTGTTCAGCTCCAGTTCCACCGTGGTGTGTCCAAACCCCATTTCTATGCTCTGTTCAACAGCAGGCCGCCCACCCAACCCTGTGCTGGTGCATTCTCTCTCACTTCCCTCTCCGGGGAAGGGCACAGAGGAAAATCCATTTCCTCGCTGATATGAAGCATGCCTACCGCCCTGAAAAGGCAGAAGTGTCTATGTCAGTTTGGGTTTACTTTTCATTACACACATATTATTGAATGTATTATTGAAGTAAGTTCTTTTATGAATTCCATTTTACAGATGAGGAAACTGAGGTCAGGTAGCTTGCCCGAGGCGCCAATGCAGGTGCATGGCTGGACCGCTATTTGAACCAGGCCTGCCCAACTCCACGTGTCACCAAGATTGAGAGGAGAATAGGTACATTCAGAGCTGCAAGACACAAGAAGTCCCCTGAAGACGTGGCTTTTACTCTGTGCCAGGCTGTCTCAGTTTCTTCCAACTGAGTGAGAACAAACTGGTTAGAAGAGACCCCAGTGGAAGCAAGCACACAATTCTTCACCTTCAGGCCAAGCAATCTGGTCCCGCAAACCAGTTGGAAAGGACTGACAGCTTACCTCACGGACAGCCCCTGATAGAAAATCCCTCCTTCCTCTCTGCCCCGTCCCACTCCTGGTTCCTCCTTAGGGGCCAGGCAATTGTCCACATTCAAAGATTACTCCTCTATGTTTAATTTTTTTAATGACGGGAGATCTTTTCCTTTGCCCTCCTTGGATCCGGGGGGAGAGGGTTGCTAGTCCCTTCCCTCCCCAGGTGGCCTCCTTTACCCCAGCCCAAGGTCCCGAGCTCCTGTCAAGTTGAACAGAACAGTTTTTTGTCTTTCTTCTGCCTTCCAGGTGAGCTTACGGCTGAATTTCCCCACCAACTGGGCCTTATAGGGCAAGCAGGGCTCAGGGCAAAGGCACCGCAAAGCAATCTTGGACAACATGGGTCCTTCAACACATCTGCAGACGCCACCAGCACCTCTGACCAGACGTTCACGCTGCTCGACTTCCGCATCTCGTGATGTAGCTGGAGTTTGAGAAACGCGGCTGAGGGTTGATTGGGGTCCGAAAATAAATCTTTCCTATTGCCATGAAGCAGTTACAGTCACCACTGAAATGCCGGCCCTGTGGAAAAGCCATCAGACCCACTCATGCCGTCAGGTGCTATCATCGTCCACAGCACGTCTCAGGGGCCTGGCGTTCGGAGCAGTGCAGAGCGACTTACGCGGACACGATCCGTTAGATGAGACATTTCCAAGGCAGGAAATATGTCTCTGATGCTGACGGTGAAACTGGCTCAGACAGATGCCAGAGAGCCCCTCTCAGAGGCAGCCAGGTGTATTGTCATAATAACGAACATTTACGGGGCCCTTCCATTTGCCAGGTCCACGATATACGGCTCACACAATCTTCAGAGCAAACTCTGAAGGAGGGGCTGCTGTTACTCCCGTTTTACAGACAAAGAAACAGGCTCCTGAACAGGTGTTCAGGAACCACCCCAAGGTGATACAGCCAGCAAATGATGAGGTGGAATTCCAACCAAGCCCCGCCGACACCACGGTCCACGCGCTTGCTCTCTGCGCCATACCTGCACAGGTGTGTGAGTGGCTCCAGCGGGAGCTCCGGCGTCTGATAGCCCCGGATTCCAATTCCGGCTTTATTTCTCAACTGGACCAGGTATACAACCTCTCTAAACTTTAGTCACCTCATCTGCAACCTGTGACGACGCCAATGCCTAGCTTGCAGGGAAGTAAAGAAAGAAATACTTTTGTAACCAGATTGCATCCCAAGACTCACATGGATCAGCCCAGAACCAAAGTCCTTTTGAAATGCGCAGCAGTAGGAAAGACTCCTACGTCAATAATTGTTTTTTTGTTTCATTTATAAAGCCCCTAGCCCATGGTAGGCACTCACTAAGCTGTAGCTATTATAATTCTTTTTTAAATACTTTAAGTTATATCTTTAAATAACTAACCCAATTCATCTACAGTCATGGGCTGCATAGCGTTTTGGTCTACGCTGGACCGCATATTTGACGGTGGCCCCATAAGATTAGTCCCACAGAGGCCGGCCCCTTGGCTTAGCGGTTAACTGCGCACGCTCCGCTACTGGCAGCCCGGGGTTCAGATCCCAGCGCGCACAGACGCACCGCTTCTCCGGCCATGCTGAGGCCGCGTCCCACATACAGCAACTAGAAGGATGTGCAACTATGACATACAACTATCAACTGGGACTTTGGGGAAAAAAAAGAAAAAAAAGGAGGAGGATTGGCAATAGATGTTAGCTCAGAGCCGGTCTTCCTCAGCAAAAAGAGGAGGATTGGCACGGATGTTAGCTCAGGGCTGATCTTCCTCAAAAAAAAAAGATTAGTCCCATAGAGCCTAGGTGTGTAGCGGGCTAGACCACCCAGGTTTGTGTAAGGACACTCTGTGATGTTCGCAGAACGGTGAAATCACCTAACCCATTTCTCAGAACACATCCCCTTCACCTATGGTTAAGCGACACATGACTGTAACTGAAATGCTACCTAATCAACCTACTTCTCCCCCCCTCCCCACTTTTTAAAAAACTCTGAGCTGTTTCTCTTCATTTGTGCTAAAACAGAATGAGTTGTGTAGCATAAGCCCCATCTTAGCAGCCCCAAGTCGTGTTCTCTCAAAATTTTACATTGACCTGTACGTATTTAGAAATCTGAATAAACAAACCTCCAGGACCCAGGCTCTTGGGGGAGAAAAAGTCAAGAGAGCAGGCCCAACTACTGGCCTGGTTTAAGTACAAGTACACCCTCAGGGTTGGAGAAAAGGGAGAGAGATTTGACACAGATTTTCCACAGGCCCCCTCACGGGAATTGTGTCTGACTGGACCCCGCAGTCCCCGCTTCTTCCTTGATCCAGGACTTTTCCTGTACAAGACTCTCGTTTTACTATACTTTATCCTCCCCACAGCAGTCAGAGTGGGCCTTCTAAAGTGGAAATCAGATTATGCCAAATTCCTCTCCCTATTTAAAACTTCTAATAGCTTCCCATTGCATTGATAAAATCCAAACTCTTTACTATGGCTTACAAGATCCTACATGACATTGCCCCTGCCTCCCCCTCTAAACCAATTTCCTTATACCTCTCACTTCTTCACTATACTCCAGCTACAATGACCTTCAAATGTCATTTCTGCCTCAGGGCCTTTGCCCTTGCTGTTCCTCCTGCCTAGAACACCACCTTAGCTACAACAGCCTCCCCAGGAACCCTATTGCGATATCTTGTGCTATCTTTCTGTATAGCACTTACCAGCACGGGAAATTAGCTTATTGGAATATAAGCTCCCAGAATCAGGAACAGTGGCTGGTGACTAATGTACCGCTGTTCTCTGCCCTCCTCCCCCTGGTTTCCAATGCCTGCTCTACATCTCGGATCTCAGCACAGCTTCTGCCTACCTTGGCTTGGCAACCCATCTGGATTTCACTGTCTAGCTTTCTGATCGCAGCTCCCCATCTGACTCGTGGTTCAGCAGCTTCCTTGGATTTCAGCACCACTCGAAGCTCTGCTTGAGAAACACTTGCTCTGCCACCCTGGGCCCCAGGCCCATTTCTCTGTGAAGAAGGTTCTGTCCAAGGTCCGCTAGCCTGAGTGGGAGCAGCAGTCGACACTGGCCCTCAGGTCTACAGGAAGGATCCACCTGAAGATGCCCGCTTTGACCCCTGGACCTCGAGGCATCTAAAGCAGAAACAAGCTCAGAGCAGCCCAAGGGAGGCTGGATTCCTTCTCGGTGAGTTTCTACACGCCGGGCAGCCCCAACCACTGTGATATCCAGAAGAAGGGACTGTCAGGAGGTGACTGAAGCTTGTATGACCTGAGAAATCGTCTGGCCCTGGAATAGAGCTTCCTTCTCATCCTGGTGGTGGCCAGAGAGACAACCTGTCACACATGGTGTCACACATCGATTCCCTGTGACACACAGAAAACAGCAATAACACAAACCACCACACCACCATCGTGTACTGAACCCCATCATCATATAGGTGTCAGTTACCTCATAAGCCCACTTAATTTCCACAATAAAATTAGACAGATGATTACCCCCGTTTAACAGATGAGAAAATGAAGGCTCAGAGACAGGTGAAATAAGGTTCTCTAGGTCATATAACAAAGGAGTAGGAGAGCCTGAATTTCTGACTCCAGAGCCCATGCTTAGGATCCTTACCCTCTAAGATCAATCATGGGTCTCTTCACACACACACACACACACACACACACACACACACACACACCAAATTCCATAGTCCTCAAGAGCTAGGATTCATTTCTTGTTCATCCTCCATAGAGCACGGCTGATCCTTAGCGGATGGTCAGCACATTTTTGTAAATGCATTCCTAACACTATCGCGTTAGTATCATAACTTATATAGCCTATAATTAATAGATTAATATACATTGCCATATCACACCACTGCCGGCTTTCCCATTCCCTGCCATTGGCCATTTGGACTATTTCCAATTTCTAGTTTTAATGTGCAGTACAGTGATTTGCTTTTACTGGAACATGGAGTGCGAATGAGAAGCAGAAAGTGAACCTAATGACAAAAAAATAACATTCTGCATCTTTCATGAGACTGTTCAGGGGGAGCCAATTAAGTAAAATACGAATTATACAAAATAGAGAAACAATTCTGGGATTATGATAGTAAAATTACCAGCCTTTTCTAGCAAACTTAAATACCACAATTTTCATTAGAAAAGCACCCTTGTTTAATATATTGTAAAATACACAGTACCCTCCTCTCTAGGCAAAATCCAACAATTGTTTCAAGAGTGAGTATCAACCTACAAACAGAAATGTCAAAATTGTGTAATTTAGAGGAAAAAAACATGTGGCTATCTTTTAGCAAACTAAGTTTGGTTAATAATGCGCCAGAAGTGTTAAAATATATATATATAGGGGGTGGCCTGGTGGCATAGTGGTTAAGTGCGCACGCTCCATTTCGGCGGCCTGGGGTTTGCAGGTTCCGACTCCTGGCACAGATTTATGCACCACCCATCAAGCCATGCTGTGGCGGCGTCCCATATACAAAATGGAGGAAGACTGGCATCGATATTAGCTCAGGGCCAATCCTCCTCACCAAAAGATATATATTTATAGCCCTTTATGTCTGTGGTTTCTAGTTCAGATTTTTCACTTTGGTTTCTGGAGTGCTTTTGTTGAACAACTCTCAGGTGCCCTCTAGTGGATGAGATGAAGAACAGTTTGGTACCAGAGGAGCCATTTGTCGTCTGTCCCTGTATTACATGCCTGAAAGTAATCACAACTCACACTTCTAGGTTTACATGAAGGATATAGGAATAATGGCGGTTTTTAAAGAAACATTTTATATATTTACCGTCTTTCCTTTTTTTTAATTTTTTGTTTATTGCAGTAACATTGGTTTATAACAGTGTATAAATTTCAGGTGAACATCATTATACTTCTATTTCTGCATAGATTACATCATGTTCACCACCCAAATACTAATTACAACCCATCACCATACACATGTGCCTAATTATCCCTTTCGCCCTCCTCCCTCCCCCCTTCCCCTCTGGTAACCACCAATCCAATCTCTGTCTCTACGTGTTTGTTTGTTGTTGTTATTATCTACTAGTTAATGAGGGAGATCATACGGTTTTTGACCTTCTCCCTCTTATGTACCATCTTTCCTAATGGCAAAGTTTACTTTTAGATTTATTAATATTAATAGGTTTTTGACCTGTCAGTTTATTTTAAATAACTGCTACTAGAAATTCATATTTTCCAACTCTCTTAAAAAATGAGTAAAAAATTAATATGATGGTTTTAACCACCTTAAATAGGTCATTAAATATCTTTTCAAAGAACCCATAGGTAGGTTAAAAAAATTAATTTTCACCCAAATGCAAAGAATTTAAAAAGGAACAATATAACCCGGTAATAATTTCTGCTTTAAGGAGATCTCAAAATGACACAGGCAGAGAAGGTCAACATTTTCCAAAATGTGCTCCGTGAGATACTAGTTCCCTGGTGTGTTAATGGGAGGAAAGGGGGCGCTCTCTTAGTTGGAAACATTTCAGAAGATTAACTCACTCCCCTTGTTTTGTTTCCACACTCACCTCACAAATTTCTGATAATTTGCCTTTCTGTGCTCCTTGCTCCTGGGAAGAGAATGCAGCGGACCACATGACACAAGCTTTCAGTCACCTGTATGGCTCAGGTCACCTCTGTGAATTTAAATGTTGGCATTCATATTTATGTGGAAATACGTAGGCATGTGCTCCTATACACATATAGTTCATTATTTTGCTAGCAAATTGGTGAGTACAATCACAGCAAACACACCAAACTCTTAACAGTGCTTTTGGGTGGGTAGGGGGTGGGGAGCAGCTAGGGATTTCACTTTAAAAGCTATACTTTCTCTAATATTTGAAATTTTTACAACAGACGTTTAACTTTATAATCAGAAATATATTATATATATAAATACATGTATATATGTACGTATACACACACATTAATTATCATATTCAATTGTAGAATTTGAGATGTAAAAACCATTTTCCCAAATGCACTTCTCAAGCTACACATGCCCAGACTAATCCAGTCTCTCCGAAGCACAGCCCACCCACCTACCCACCTTGTTCTCTCCAAAAAATCCCCTGCCTTTGCTTATACCCAAAAGACAAGACCTGGCTAGATGCTCTTGCCTGGTTTCTAGAGCTGGAGCTTAGAGCGCCCCCTTGAGGCTTAAGGACTCCATAGTGCTACCCAGCTCTTGTTGTTTCAGATGTAACTGGCAAAGCAGACTTGGTATTAGAGCTGAAACCTGGACGGTCCCTTGAGACCCTCTTGTCACTGTTGGTGGTGTTGTTCCTCCCAGCAACCTTCAATGTAGAAATAGTTTCCCTCACTGAAAAATATAAAGGTCATCCTTACCAGACTCTAAACTTATACTTGCTCTCTCTCAGTCCCTCTCCTCCTTCTCTCTCTCTCTCTCTCTTTCTCCACACACACACACACACACACACACACACACACACCGGTGTCCAGTACTATAAGTACACCCCCCAAATATAGCTGCATTCTCAGGGTGCTGATAAAATCAGGCTTCTGCATGAGGAGAATGAAGACCAGACCTCAAATCAAGATGAACTCATCAGAATAAACACCATCCCATGGGGCTCTGTCTGGGAGCTGGGTAAATTCCCCCTGCGACACCCTCTCTGTTTCCCTGTCCATCTTCTTCAAAGCGAAACAAGAACCAATCTCCAGGATGTAAGGACAAGTTAACATTTACTGAACACTTAACATATGCCAGGAAATGGTCTCTGTGTTTTATTTTTAGGTATTATCTCAATTAAACTTCACAACCACCCTCTGAAGCACAACCACCCTCTGAAGTCAATGCAAATAATAAATAACCAATCTATAGATAAGAAAGAGAGAGTGAAATGTATTGCTATTTACTGAGCCAGTGCTGAGGACTAGCCCAGAAGTGTTCCCTTCCCCAGGGAAGAAAGCACTCCAGAGAAGTGTGGTTTACAGCCTGCTTATATGCCATTTCAGAACAAATAACATATATCAAGCATGACAGGAATACAATGTTTTTCCCAGAGTCACTAGAAGAGGTTTTGCTGCAGTTTAGCCTATACACAGCAGGTCAAGTTGAGCTTGGTTCTCTGGGAAGAAAAGCTTATCTTCAAAGAAGTACTGGTATTGGCATCAGAGAGATGGAGACATTACTTCCCTATCTTTAAAGACCGCAGTCTTTGCTTTGGGAAAACGTTTGAAGCAGATGTACAATGCATGTTTGGTGGGCCACAGTAAGGCTGCTCTGGGAAAAACAAGTTTTAGGCCGAATCAGATTTAAACCAGAATGACTTCCCCATATACTTCAATTGTGAAAACTTATTATTATTCTTATTATTTTTATCAGTACACACTATCCCATTTTATAGATAGGAAGACTGAGGTTCAGAGAGCTTAAATTACTGGTCCAGGGTGATACTACATGAACACTCAGCTTCTTGCAAGAAAGGGGCATGAAACTCGTATGAGGTGATTCTGTTAAAAACGTTTAACCAAGGGCTCTGTGGTCTGTACCTAAGGTGGGCCGACCCCAGGCTTTTCAAGCTGGGATGCGTGTACTGGAATGGGCAGAGTACAGCAGGCTGTTGACGTTATAGGAAAACATGGTGCATCAGCCAAGAGTATCGATTTTCCTTCCAGGTTTTGTGGGGTAAATGTTACTTTATGGTAAGTTCAATGGATATATTAAGGGACGTAATGCAAACTTTTTGTATTTTTAAGATAAAATGCAAAAAGATAAAATAAAACTAAAACCCACTCTCTGGTGAAGGGCTGCTCACTGAATCCTCTAGGGTGAGGCTTCCATGCTTCAGAGCGCATGCCTGTCACTGCGGGTGGGGCCGGCCCCACGGGAGTGAGGCCTGTGTGGTCCCACCACCCTTGGTTTAATGCTCTGCTGCCACTGTCTTGAAATTCTTACTAATTTTTAAACGAGGGGCTTTGCATTTTCGTTTTGCACTGGGCCCTGCAAATCTCTGGCTGCTCCTGCCTGGGGCTCTTGTTAAAATGCAGATTCTGGGGGACGGCCCGGTGGCGCAGCGGTTAAGTGCGCGCACTCCGCTGTGGAGGCTCGGGGTTCGCCGGTTCAGATGCCAGACGCGCACCAACGCACCGCTTGTCGGGCCATGCTGTGGCGGCGTCCCATATAAAGTGGAGGAAGATGGGCACGGATCTTCCTCAGCAAAAACAGAGGAGGATTGGCAGATGTTAGCTCAGGGCCGATCTTCCTCACAAAAAGAGAAAATGCAGGTTCTGCTTGGGCATGTCTTGGGTAAGGCTGGGCTTCCGCAGTTCTAACAAACTCCCAGGTAACGCCTGCTGTTGGTCCAAGGAGCACACTCTGAGTGGCGAGACCCAGCCTTTCACTCTAGTCCGCAGGGTGTAATGCTCCACTGGGGAAGTTTGAGAAGTGGTGGGGAAGGAAGGCGGTGAGTCATAGCAGTCAAAATCATAGTAGTGAAAAGCCTGGGTCTTTACTGCCACTCACTCTGTAAAATTCCACACATTACCTATTCTCCTAATGGCTCAGTTTTCCCACCTGCAAAATGGGAATGCTAGCAGTCACCTCAGAGGACAGTTGTGAGGATTAGATGTGTGCGAAGCATCTCACATTCCGACTGTTCAATAGAGATGACTCCTCCATGCTTTAAATGGTGGCTAAGCATAACACCACGATGGGAAAGAAACACACAGGAAGGCTCTTTCTTCACGGGAACAACCACTTCCAGCTTCTGGTCTCTCCTCCTTGAACCTGCGACAATACTCTTGGGGGAAGCAGTTCTGTCAAGGAAATGTCATTGGGCCTACTTATTCTTTACGGGAACCAGCTTTGCCAACACCATGAGAAACACTATCAGTAGCGAGAGCTATAAATGCTGTACTAGGCTGCTAGGGCTGCCGTAACAAAGTACCACAGAATGGGGGGCTTGAACAACAGAAATTTATTTTCTCACAGTTCTGGAGGCAAGAAGTCCAAGATCAAGATGTCAGCAGGGTTGGTTTTTTCTGAGGCCTCCCTCCTTGGCTATAGAAGGTCGTCATCTCCCTTTTGTCTTCACATGGTCTTCCCTCTGTGAATGTCTGTGTCCCAACGTCCTCTTCATGTGAGGACTCCAGTCATATTGGATTACGACTCGCCCATATGACCTCATTTTACCTTGGTCACATCTTTAAAGGCTCTGTCTTCAAATACGGTCACATTCTGAAGTCGTGGGAGTTAGAACTTCAACATTTGGATTTTGAGGGGGACACAATTCAAGACCTTAACAGACACAGAGAACAAAACCAAACAGAAATAACATGTGTCAGTGGGTCCATATGCAACCCATTTCTGCTTTCAGCCTTCATTGCACTGTATCCTTTACTCTCAGGTGAATATTACCCACTGAGGATGAGAAGCTCTTCCTTCTGTGGTGGGACCGCATGTCTGACGGGCCTGCGCATCCAACAGAGCTGGCTTTGAATCTCTGCTCTGTTACTGACCATGGAAAACTTGGGCAAGTTCCTTCATGTCACTGGGCCTCAGCATTCTTCCCTCTGAAACGAAGGTAACAGGGATACCTACCTCATAGGATTATCGTGAAGATTAAACAAAGTAAGAGATGTGTAGCAGATCTTTTCTCTCTTATTCAGCAAAAGAAATTGCTGATAGATGTTAGCTCAGAGCTGGTCTTCCTCAGCAAAAACAGGAGGATTACCATGGATGTTAGCTCAGGACTGATCTTCCTCACAAAAAAAAAAAAAAGAAAAGAAATTGCTGAGTGTTTGGTATAGATTACCCCTGAAGAGGTCTTCAGAGTCCTCCTCACCTGAGGAAACTTCTAGTGGGCCTGATGTTTAATTGAGTGAAGGGGCCTCTCCTCATATGCAGGGCTCTGGGGAGGGTTAGGGGCCCTGAGAGCTGGAGTTAGGGAGATGCGTGGAGGTGAATGTGGGCAACCCAGAAAAGGATCCAGAAATATGAAAAGGCAACAGATCCAACAGAATCAAGAGATGTGAGACTTAGGGTCAGCCTTCGTGATAAACCCAGAAAGGAGCGTAAGATGGGGATTCTGGGTCTTTAAAGTGCTTGATGCTATCATTGGTTCTGCCTACCCCTCAAGACCAGTGCATTTTAAAAACAACAACCCTAGAGACTGTGGCTCTACTAGGAACGACAAGGGTCCTCGCAACAGAGCGTAACCCCTTCCCTTGAAAAACCGCCGGTGAGGAGCTGGGTTGGTGAGCTGAGGCCCCGCCACCGCAGCATCTCAAGCAAGGGCTGGGCTGCAGGTCAGCTCCGCTGCTGCCATCCTGCGAAGTTACTGAGAAGCTGGGCCCCATCCGCACCATCCCGGAGCAGCCTGGCTTCAGTGGACGGGGTCTGGGGGGGAATAACATGAGAAGGGGATTTGGCTGTCCGCCCCCTCGGAGAATGTAGCCCTGGAGGATGTACAGTCCATCCTCAAAGAATCCCCCTCTCCTGGTGCAGGAAATTCTACTCCAGCAACTGCGGTCACTACAGGAGCAGAGACCTGGGCCTAATGCCTGCGCTTTGGCCACTGGCCCCCACGCCCAGCTTCCGCCGCACTCAGTGCCCTTCACCGCCGTCGACCCACGGAAAGAGGACCAAACGCGTCTGAACTTCTTCCGCAAGACACGCGTCAGGGCTCCTGGGCTCCAGGATGCCTGAGGGAAAGGGGGAGGGAGCCCTGGGGACAGCTTGATGGGACTTCTCAACTCCCAGCTCTCACCAGCAGGTGGGGCGTCCAACGGTGCGTCTCGGAACTGAGAACATCGTACCCAGTAAGAGGAACTCTCTAGAACGCAGTAGTCTTTAGCAAACAGTAACTGCCTTTAAAAACATGGTAGTTATTACCATAGAAAAGGAAATTACTCAAGTAATCTCCCCCCCGCCCCCGACCACCACCATTTTGTTCTCACAAAGGGGAAAGAAGAGGGGGAATTTCTCCCCACTAGCAGAAGAATGAAACTCTGGTCAGGAATGTCACTTTTCCTCCACCTTAAAGGATTGAGGAGAGGGTAGGAAAAGCCCTGAACGACCCACCCTTTTACTTCCTCCCCTCTGCTCTACCCTTACTCCCTAAGCTTCAGTCGCCTACTAGAGCTATAACCATGGCAACCCAGCTGGTGGGCAATTATGGAAACTCCTACTCATTCTTCTAGATCCAGGTAAGTCTTCACCTTATCTGTGAAGCCTCCTCCAACCTCCACCTCAGCCTCAGAGGAGACAACCTGGCTGTTACCACGACATGGCCGTCCCGTGCACACCTGTGTTACAACCCTCACTGCGTTGTGTCAGAACTCTGGTGACTTGTCTGTCGCAACACCACGATCTCCTCGGTGGTGTCTGCACCCCTAGCGCTGGGATCAGTGCCTGGTACACGGGAGCTGCTCCGTGCATCTCCACTCACGAGGGTTGGAAACTTGAGGGAAGAGGGTCGGAGACTGCACTGAATTGGCGTGGGAAAGGGTTGGGGGCGGCTTGTCCCAGGAATGGAGTTGAGCCAGAGTGGCCAAGGGGCACTGGCGACACAGCCCTGGAGGAGAAGGAAATCATGTCCTCAGCCAGGAAAGTGGCCCCGGGCATGCAGGCTGTCAAGGGGACCAACAGGAGGTTAGAAACGAGAAAAGCAATGAGGATCGAAGCAGAGAGTAGAGGTGGAGGGATGGGAAGGGGAAGGAGAGGTTGAAATTCAAATCAGTGTGAGCCCTTGAAACAGATCAGGACAAGAGGGTTGAGACTGAGACTTGGTGAGAGGAGGCTCAAGTCCTATTTTTAGGCGGTGATGACTGTGGGGTGAGAACTGCACAGTGGAGACAGAGAGAAACATTCAAGCAGAATTCCTCTTCGCTGGCTCAGAGAGGTGGGTAAAGGTATCCTTCTAGAATGAATACCTTGTAATCACACTTTTAACCTTTTGATCTGCTAAATTACAGACATCTTCTCATTTAAAAGTACTATGGAGTGACAGCCAAGCAGACCTGGGTTCAAATCCCAGCTCTTGCACTTATTAGCTATGTGAATTGACATAAGCCACTTCACGCCTCTGAATATGTATTCAGGCTTCAATAGATCTCGTAAATGAAGGTTATTAAAGACTTCCTCGAAGGACTAATAAAGAAAATTTAACAAAATGTATGGAAAGTGCTTAGCACAGGGTCTGACACAGGGAGACACTTAATACCAATTCCATCCTTGGTCTAGTTCTCTCTTTCCAGGGCCAGCCAGGGATGTGTTTCTCAAATGTTTCTTTCTGAATACATCTAAACTGCACCAAATTTAATCATGATTTATTTTTTAAATGGGGGTGGGGGTGAGCGCTCAACATGATTGCACAGTCCAAAATTAGTACCAATCTTCTCTTTCAGGGTCTGCAGAAGGTCATGTGGGTCTTGCCAGCTTTTTTTTTTTTTTAACTTTTTTTTTTATTGCGGTAACATTGGTTTATAACATTGTATAAATTTCAGGTGTAACTTGCCAGCTTTTGAACTATACTCTGCCCCTTTCTCTCATCTGTTACCTGGTGGATGCAATCTGTGCCATTTTATTTTCCTGTTCTTTCACCGTTGAGTGATGAGGCAATAATTGTTGCTGCAGGAGCACTTACTCAGCCAAGCTATTTCACCAGCCTTACACCCTCAAACATACTCTTTGTTCCCCAACTGAAAATTGGGCTGTCTTGCATGAACAGAGATGACACTGTGACTCTTCACCTTCAACGGGCAAGTTTTCTTACAATAACAATGGGTTGTGAGCTATCCACAAACTGTTTCACTTGGGATCTCACCCTTATTAGTAAGAAACATGATTGGAGGACTGAACCAGTAGGCTGGAAATTTGTGCAATTACAATTCCAACCTTAGCCATAAAACTGTC
This sequence comes from Diceros bicornis minor, assembly GCF_020826845.1. NCBI lineage: Eukaryota > Metazoa > Chordata > Mammalia > Perissodactyla > Rhinocerotidae > Diceros > Diceros bicornis. Next base: position 34,344,384 of record NC_080770.1, on the reverse strand, counting down.
CCGTATCAAAGGATGGATGGCTGGACATATAGGCTGAAATTTCAAATAAGAAATCTCAAGGATGGCTCTCTTTGTACGACAGCCATCTGGGGGAAAGGGGGGAGTGGTCTCCTCTATATCATTAATCTACTCTCAGTACATCCCCTGTCATTTGTCATTCCTTTATAGTAATAATGAGATTCTGTAAACGCACTGGAGAACATAAAGCACATAAGGAGTCAATTTTTAATTTAGGTCCAAAACTAAGGGCATAATACCCATCTTCCTTTTTCTATTGAGAGATACCCAATAGCACTCTTTGTGCCTTAAAGCTGGTCATAGAAAAATTACCCATGCAGAGAAATGGTCAGCACATCTCAATGAATTCAAGTCTACAGATGCTTCATTCCCCAGCAAAGGTGGGTTCTAGATTTTGCCACTTGTTAGATATAGAATCTTAGGCAAGTCACTCAGCCTCCCTGAACCTCAGTTTTCTTGTCTATAAACTAGGAAAAATAATAATAATTAAAGAGAGAGTGCAGTTTACAAAAAAAGGTAGAACTCTAATATTAAACAACAAATACTTGAAAGATAGATAGGTGATTGCAGTTAAAACATTTGAAAGCCCTTATATTGTTTTGAAGGAAGGTAAAGCTATTGACTAACTTCAAACTTTGTAAAGATAGTTACACCTTTATTGAGTAACCAACATAACAATGAAAATAGAATATATAACTTTCAAATGAGTAGAGAGAAAAGCGGAGGGAACAGAAAACCCAGTCAACTCAATGGAAGGTGGGACTGAGTGAAGAGAGAGAAACCACGCACAGTCGGAAAAGCCAAAGCAAGATGGTGGGAACAACCCCATATGCATCAATAATTATAATAAATGGAAAAGGAGGAAATTTACCAGTTGGAAGGCAGACATTTTCAGATTTTAAAGAAGAAAAAAGAACACACTATTTGCTGTTTACAAGACATACCATTTTAAAAGGATGAAAACCATCTAACGAAATACACTGAAACTACCTAACTCTCAGACAAAATGTAACTGAGGGAAATCTGATGTGGCTACATTATTATCACACAGAACAGACATTAAAAATGCAAAAGCATCACTAGAAAGAGAGAGGGTATTTAGGAATGATAAAATGAGTAATTTACCAAACAGTTATAAACATTTCTGGATTTGTATGTACCCACTAACATGGCCTCAAAATACTTGTAGCAGAAATGGACAGAATTACAAAAAGAAATTGACAATTCCCATAGTTGAGAAATTTTAACATACCGCTTTCAGAAACTGATAGACAAAGCAGACAAAAGAAAATTAGTAAGAATGCTTAAAATATGAACAAATTAAATCAAATAACTTATATAAAACTCTGTGCTAATAATTCAATATTATACATTCTTTTCAAGTACACGTGGAACATTTACAAATGCTGACCCAAATCTAGGTCACAGAGAAGTCTCAATGAACAGAAAATAATTTATGTTTTTAAACTACGTCATCTGTCTAAAATACAATGAAATTAAAAATCCTTTAGCAAAAACATAAGCAATCAGCCCATCACACTGTACCTTTAATATAGTTAGAAAATTTAAAACACTTTCCTAAATAAATACATTGATCAATTAAGAAATTATGATAAAAATTATTAAATATTTAGGACAAAATTACAACCAAAGAACTATATATCATACAGTTAAAGCAGTCTTTGAAAGGAAATTTACATCCTTAAGTGCATATATTAGAAAAAAAGAAAAAGTAAAAATTAATTTATCATGCAACTAAAGAAGTTAGAAAAAGAACCATAGAGTGTATGCCTAAAAAAGGGGCAAAAAAGAAAGACTAAAGATAGGTAGAGAAATTAATGAAATAGAAAATAAATGATAAAGAAAGAGTATCAACAATACCAAAAGCCTGTTTTTTGAAAAGATTAATATAATAGAAAATCCTCTAGTGAGAGCTATTAAAATAAAAAGAGAGAGAAGACATAAATAATATCAGGAATTAAAAGGAGTACATAATTAAACAGTGAATTTAAAAATAATAAGAAAATATCATAATTTATGCCACGATATTTGAAATGTAGATGAAATGAGCAGTTTTTTTGAAAACGATAAATCACCAAAATTGAGTCAAGAATAAATAAAAAATCTCAGTGGACTGTATAATCAATAAAGAAATTGAATCAGTGATTTAAAAATCTATCCATGACAAAACAAGAAATTATTTTTTAGTGGACAGATTGATAAAAATCAAAACATCTGACAATACCAAGAGTTGTCAAGGATGCAAGGAAATGGGAATTCTCAAACTCAGATGATGGGACTGTAAATCGATACAACCACTTGGGAGAGCAGTTGGCAGTGTCTTCTAAAATTGTAGTTCTGCACATACCCTATGAGCCAGCAATTCTACTTCCAGGAATTTGCTCTAGAAAAAGTCTGGCATGTGTCTACAAGAACAAAGCACAACACTAGTCAGTGCAGTTTCTTTTGAGATGGTGCAAAACAGAAAACTATATAAATTGCTGTCAGTAGGAGACTAGATGAGTAATGTATGTATATATGTATGCATATAGAGAAAGACACTCTATTAGGTGAAATAATGAACTTAGATACCTATGTTTCAACAAAGATAAATCTTAAAAACAAAACTTTGAAAACACAAGTTACAAAAGGATACATATTGTATGATATTATGTAAAAGTTTCAAGAACACAAAATAATAGTATCCATTGTGAATTCAGATAGATAGATAAATAGAAATAGATAATTTAAAAACCTGGATGGGATGATTCAAATCAATTTAAAGATAGTGGGTTCTCTGGGGAAGAAGAGAGGGAAATGGGATGGGAAAACATTCAATCATATCTGTAACATTTTATTTCTTTAAGGAAAAATAAAAGTAAATGTGTCAAATCTGGGCAGTGTTCATGGATGTCTCTATATATTTCTGTGTATTTCTCTTGTACGCTTGAAATGTTTGTGACGTTTAAAAAAAATTGGGAAACTAGTACCTGCGCTGTTGTCTCCTATAAACATTAAAGGATATTTTTTGAATGTTGTGTAAACAACAAGCTTTATACAAATGTGAACGGGTGTCCTCTTCTGCTGTCCTGACAGTGCGTGTCTCTCTGTGTGGCAGACGCGAGGCAGAGGCTGGGAGCCCAGCCGGAACCTCTCCCCTGTGGCTCCTACAAGGTCAATGTTAAGATCGTTTCCATGGGGAATGCTGGCTAGAGCCCAAAGGGCATGTTGAAATGGGTGCAGTCAGAAGTGTGGAGGACCCGAATCGGGAGCTAAGAAAAGGAAGGAGGAAAAACGTACTAGGAAGATGAAAGAGAGGGCGTAAGGATCTAACCAGGCAGAAAGGGTGATGGCGTGAACCAGTTCTGGAGGTGAAGGCTGAGGTCCCCAGCAGGCTTTCACATGGGGAGGTCAGCTCTTTGTGAAGAATGGAGCAGAGAGGGAACAGTCATTATTATTTCTGTTAGATATGTGACCTTGCAGTTTTGTAGGATCAGTTTCACCTGTTCAGGCAGCTTCCTTGATGATGCTTCTTGCTCCTGAGACTCAGGCTGCATTTCTCACACACTGGTGAGGTTTGGCTTTGTGCTGTGGAGTGAAAATGGTTGTATTCACCACTAGCTAGGAGCATGGGCTCTAGGGTCGAGAGACTAAAGTTTGAACCCTGGCTCGACAGCTTACTAGATGGGTGCCCTTGGAAAAGTTGTTTAACTTCTCTGAGCCTTCATTTTTTCATCTGCAAGATGGGGCTAGTGAAGGGGCTTGCTGCACAGGGTTGTTAAGGAATCCATTAGCAGCATGGTGCCCTGTACATAAAAAACTTAATGAGTGTTGACCATATTCTGTAAAAAAAAAATAATAGTAATTAAATCATGGTTCCATGAATACTGTCAGTCACCTAAAAGCAACAATGTATTTCACCAAATGTAGACCTTTTTCTTATTCCAGAGTAGCGTTAGGAGAAGTAAGACTAATTACCCAATTAACAAAAGGCAGCTGAACCCTTCTGGGGCCAGTCCCTTTGCAAACAACACGTGCTGCAACGTGGGGTTTCCAGGCAGCAGGGCCCCTGTCCTCTGCTGCCAGTCACAACAGATGCCTCAGCCTTGTCAAACCAGTCTGGTCAGGACACGTGGCTTCAAGTAATCGCCTTTAGTTCCCGCTCTAGCCAGGTCTATAAACTGAGGTGACCGAGGAAGTTGGTACAGAAAAAGAAAAAAGGAATTAAGAGAAAATATATTCTGGAACTAGATCTGATGGTTGCACAATATTATGAATGTACTAAATGTCACTAATGGTAAATTTATGTTATGTGTATTTTATCACAATAAAGAAGGAGAAAGAGAGAGAATAATGCAAGGCTAACCCCTGAGATCCACAGACTCATCCACCAGACACAAAATTGGACTACAATTCCAGTAAAGAACAGAGGAGACAAGTAGTCACTTTATGAATTGTCAGAGAGACATAAAAGATGTAAATATAGAGTGACATGAGCAACATGGTGGAGTGAGCTGTTCCCTGTGTCTCTCCCCCTTCGAACTACAACTGATCAGCAGAGGATACCCACACAGCACATCAGGATGCCTGAGAGACCCAAGCAGCTGTATATCTGAAGGTGGACAGACTACCCCCACCCCTAGGAGGTGGTGGAGATAGGTGAGCACCCTCTGGACCCCAGGCAGCCCAGCGCATGTGTGTGACTACTTTCCTGGCTGAAGCGATCATAGCACCACTGTGGCCCCGAGGGTGGGAGCGTACCTCAGCGTGACTGTGGAAACAGGTGACGGCAGCCCTGAACCCTCCATGTGATCACTTCCCCATCTAGTGCGGGAGCCCTCAGGGCCACGCAGCCCACAGAGAGCAGCACAGGCTTGGACCCAGTGAGGAAGCCCCACTCACCAAGCACAAAGGCCAGTGCTACCTACGAGCAGAGAGTGGTTGAGCTGCTGCTCAGGCGAACAAGCTCCCGGCTGCCGTGAACACCCATAGTACTGCTGTGGCCCCAAAGAGGGGAAGCATGTCTCAGCAGGACTGTGAGAGCGGGTGGCAGTGGCCCCGAGCCCCCATGTGACCTCTCTTTCATCTAATGGGAGAAACCACAACCCCACCATGGTCCTGGGGAATGGCTTTGGCTCCATCCCAGAGGGGAGGTCCTGCCCACCAAACACAACGGTTGGTGCAACCTAGGAGTGGAGGCTGGCTGAGATCCCAGTCTGGGCGAATAAGCTCCCAGCTGCTGTGAGCACCCATAGTACCGCTGTGGCCCCAAAGGGGGAAGCGTGTCTCGGCAGGACTGTGAGAGCTGGCAGCAGTAGCCCTGAGCCCCCATGTGATCACTCTCTCATCTGGTGGGAGAATCCACAATCCTACCCAGTTCCAGGGAGAGGCTTTGGCTCAGTCCCAGAGTGGAAGTCCCGCCCACCAAGCACAATGGCTGGTGTGACCTAGGAGCAGAGAGCGGCTGAGATCCCAGTCCAGGCGAACAAGCTCCCGGCTGCCGTGAACACCCATAGTACTGCTGTGGCCCCAAAGCAGGCAGCACAGCTCTGTGGGTCTGTGGGAGCAGGTGGCAGTAGCCCTGAGCCCCCCACATGACTACTTTCCCGTTTGGTGGGAGACCCCACAGGGCCACTGCGATCCCAAGGAGTGACCCAGGCTTGGACGGGCACAGCTGACAGGGATCATGGCAGTGGGCTCAAATTACACAGCTCCTGCCAGCCCCCTCAAGTGGCATCAGGTGGAACCTGCGTCCAGATACTATCACTATGCACCAGCACAAATCCACTCCATCAAATGGTATAAAGAAATTTATTAATACTCCAGACCAGAAGCAAAAAGACAAACACCCAGAAATCAATCCTGAAGGCATGGAAATCTATGATCTAAATGACAAAGAATTCAAGACAGCCATCATAAGAAAACTCAACAAGCTACAAGAGAACTCTGAAAGATAGTTCAATGAAACCAGGAACCAAATTACTGAACAGAGGGAATTCTTCACAAAAGAGATCGAAACTATAAAGAAAAACGAAACAGAACTGTTAGAGATGAAAAACACAATGGATGAGATAAAGAAAAATCTGGAGTCCTTAAACCACAGGGCTGATCATATGGAGGATAGAATTAGCAATCTGGAAGATAGGGACACAGAAATGGTTCAGATGAAGGAGGAGAGAGAACTTAGACTAAAAAGAAATGAAGAAATTCTGACTCAATTAGGAAATGCAACATAAGGATTATAGGTATTCCAGAGGGAGAAGAGAGGGAAAAAGGAGCAGAGGGCTTTTTCAAAGAAATAATAACTGAGAACTTCCCAAACCTGGAGACAGAGATGGAAATACACATACAAGAAGCCAACAGGACTCCTAATTACATCAACGTAAAAAGACCTTCTCCAAGGCATGTATTAGTAAAGCTGGCAAAAGTCAACGATAAAGAAAAAACATTAAGGGCAGCAAGGCAGAAGAGAATAACCTATAAAGGAAGCCCTATCAGGCTTTCAGTGGATTTTTCAGCAGAAACGTTACAGGCTAGGAGAGAGTGGAATGATATATTCAAAATTTTGAAAGACAAAAACTTTCAGCCAAAAATTCTATATCCAGCAAAAATATCCTTCAGATATGATGGAGAAATAAAAACTTTCCCAGATAAACAAAAACTGAGGGAGTTCATTGCCACAAGACACCCCCTACAAGATTTGCTCAAGAAAGCCCTCAGACCTGGAAAAAAGAATGAAAGGGTTTACAAAGCCTTGAGCAAGCAGATAAACAGGCAGACAAAATCAGCAATTGCAGCTCTGTCAGAACAGATCAGCAAACACTTAATTATAACTCTAAAGACAGGGCCGGCCCCGTGGCTTAGTGGTTAAGTGCACGCGCTCTGCTGCTGGCAGCTCGGGTTCGGATCCCGGGCGTGCACCGACACTCTGCTTCTCTGGCCATGCTGAGGCCGTGTCCCACATACAGCAACTAGAAGGGTGTGCAGCTATGACATACAACTATCTACTGGGGCTTTGGGGGAAAAATAAATAAATAAATAAGATTACTTAAAAAATTATTTTAAAAAAATAACTCTAAAGATAAAGGAAAAGAAATCATCAAAAATAAATATTATCACTTCATTTTAACCACAAATTTACAACACATAACAGAATAAGTTATGGCAACAACAACTTAGAAGGGGAAGAGGAAAGGGATGAAACCTGCTTAGATTAAGGGAATAAGAGGCTATCAGGGAATGGACTATCTCATCCACGAGATTTTTTATACAAACCACATGGTGACCACTAAACAAAAAATCAGAACAAAGACACAAATGATAAATAAAGAGAAAATTGAGAAAACCATCATAGAGAGCCACCAAACTGAATTAGCAGTCCAAAATACATGGGACAAGAAACAAGGGAAATACATAACAACTGAAAAACAAGAGATAAAAATGGCAGCATTAAGCCCTCATACATCAATAATGACTCCAAATGTAAATGGATTGAATTCTCCAATCAAAAGACACAGAGTGGCTGGCTTGATTAAAAAACAAGACCCAACAATTTGCTGCCTCCAGGAAACGCATCTCAGCTCTAAAGACAAACTCAGGCTCAGAGTGAAGGGATGGAAGATGATACTCCAAGCTAATGGCAAACAAAAGAAAGCAGGTGTTGCCATACTTATATCAGACAAAGTAGACTTCAAGATAAAAAAGGTAATGAGAGACAAAGAGGGACACTATATAATGATAAAAGAGACACTCTACCAAGAAGACATAACACTTATAAATATATATGCGCCCAACACAGGAGCACCAAAGTACATAAAGCAACTATTAACAAACCTAAAAGGAGATATCAACAACAGCACAATAATAGTAGGGGACCTTAACACCCCACTTACATCAATGGATAGCTCATCCAGATGGAAGGTCAATAAGGAAATAGTGGACTTAAATGAAAAACTAGACCAGATGGACTTAATAGATATATATAGAGTGCTCCAAAAAGAACAGGTTACACATTCTTCTCAAGCACGCATGGAACATTCTCAAGGATAGACCACGTGTTGAGAAACAAGGCAAACCTCTATAAATTTAAGAAGATTGAAATCATAACAAGCATCTTTTCTGACCATAATGCTATGAAACTAGAAATGAACTACAAGAAAAAAGCTGGGAAAGTGACAAAGATGTGGAGACTAAACAACATGCTACTGAACAACCAATGGATCATTGAAGAAATTAAAGGAGAAATCAAAGAATATCTGGCGACAAATGAAAATGAAAATACTCCAAACCAACTCATATGGGATATAGCAAAAGCAGTCCTGAGAGGGAAATTCATAGCAATACAGGCCCACCTTAACAAACAAGAAAAATCCCAAATAAGCAATCTTAAACTACACCTAACAGAATTAGAAAAAGAACAACAAACAAAGCCCAAAGTCAGCAGAAGGAGGGAAATAATAAAAATTAGAGCAGAAATAAATGAAATTGAAACAAAAAAAACAGTAGAAAGGATAAACGAAACAAAAATCTTGTTCTTTGAGAAGATAAACAAAATTGACAAACCCTTAGCCAGACTCACCAAGAAAAAAAGAGAGAAGGCTCAAGTAAATAAAATTAGAAATGAAAGAGGGGAAATCACAATGGATACCACAGACATACAAAGGCTTATAAGAGAATACTATGAAAAACTATATTCCAACAAATTGGACAATCTAGAAGAAATGGACAAATTCTTAGACTCATACAACCTCCCAAAACTGAATCAAGAAGAAATAGAGAACCTGAATAGACCAATCACAAGAGATTGAAACAATAATCAAAAACCTCCCAAAAAATAAAAGTCCAGGACCAGATGGCTTCTCTGGAGAATTTTACCAAACATTCAAAGAAGATTTAATACCTATCCTTCTCAAACTATTCCAAAAAATAGAGGAAGATGGAACACTTCCTAATACATTCTATGAGGCCAACATTACCCTGATACCAAAGCCAGACAAGGACAACACAAAAAGGGAAAATTACAGGCCAATATCGCTGATGAACATAGATGCAAAAATCCTCAACAAAATATTGGCAAACTGAATACTAAAATTTATATGGGGCAACAAAAGACCCCGAATTGCTAAAGAAATCCTAAGAAAAAAGAACAAAGCAGGAGGCATCACAATCCCTGACTTCAAAACATACTACAAAGCAATAGTAATCAAAACAGCATGGTACTGGTACAAAAACAGACACACAGATCAATGGAACAGAATTGAAAGCCCAGAAATAAAACCACACATATACGAACAGCTAATTTTCGACAAAGGTGCTAAGAACACACAATGGAGAAAGAAAAGTCTCTTCAATAAATCGTGTTGGGAAAACTGGACAGCCACATGCAAAAGAATGAAAGTGGACCATCTGCTATCGCCATTCACAAAAATTAACTCAAAATGGATCAAAGACCTGAAGGTGAGACCTGAAACCATAAAACTCATAGAAGAAAATATAGGCAACACACTATTTGACATTGGTCATAAAGGAATCTTTTCGGATGACATGCCTACCCAGACTAGGGAAACTAAAGAAAAAATAAACAAGTGGGACTTTATCAGATTAAAGAGCTTCTATAAGACAAACGAAACCAGAATCAAGATGAACAGACAACCCACCAGCTGGGAGAGAATATTTGCAAAACATATATCTGACAAGGGGTTGATCTCCATAATATATAAAGAACTCACACAACTGAACAACAAAAAAAACCAACAACCCGATCAAAAAATGGGCAGAGGAAATGAACAGACACTTCTCCAAAGAAGATATACAGATGGCCAACAGGCACATGAAAAGATGTTCAACATCACTAATCATCAGGGAAATGCAAATCAAAACAGCACTAAGATATCACCTCACGCCCGTTAGAATGGCTATAATCACCAAGACAAAAAACAACAAGTGTTGGAGAGGATGTGGAGAAACAGGAGCCCTCATACACAGCTGGTGGGAATGCAAACTGGTGCAGCCTCTATGGAAAACGGTATGGAGATTCCTCAAAGAATTAAAAATAGAGATGCCCTATGATCCAGCCATCCCATTACTGGGAATCTATCCAACGAACCTGAAATCAACAATCCAAAGAGGTTTATGCACCCCTATGTTCATTGTAGCATTATTCACCATAGCCAAGAAGTGGAAGCAACCTAAGTGTCCCTCGACTGATGATTGGATTAAGAAAATGTGGTATATATATACAATGGAATACTACTCAGCCATAAAAAAAGACAAAATCGTCCCATTTGCAACAACATGGATGGGCCTGGAACGTATTATGTTAAGTGAAATAAGCCAGAAAGAGAAAGACAAACACTGTATGATCTCACTGATATGTGGAATATAAACCAACACACGGACAGAGAAAACTGTACTGTGGTTACCAGGGGCAGTGGGGGTGGGGGGTGGGTGTGGGGTGGGCACAAGGGGTGAAGGGAGTCATATATATGGTGATGGACAAACAAAAATGCACAACCCAAAATTTCACAATGTTAAAAACCATTAAAACATCAATAAAAAAAATATATTGGCAAACAAAATACAGCAATACATTAGAAAGATCATACACCATGATCAAGCGGGATTTACACCAGGGACACAGGGATGGTTCAACATCCACCAATAAATCAATGTGATACACCACATTAACAAAATGAGGAATAAAAACCACATGATCATCTCAATAGATGCAGAGAAAGCACTTGACAAGATCCAACATCCATTTATGATAAAAACTCTCAACAAAATGGGAATAGAAGGAAAGTACCTCAACATGATAAAGGCCATATATGACAAACCCACAGCCAACATCATACTCAATGAGGAAAAACTGAAAGCCATCCCTCTGAAAACAGGAACAAGACAAGTGTGCCCACTCTTGCCACTGTTATTCAACATAGTGCTAGAAGTTCTGGCCAGAGCAATTAGGAAAGATAAAGGAATAAAAGGAATCCAAATAGGCAACGAAGAAGTGAAACTCTCACTATTTGCAGATGACATGATTTTATATATAGAAAATCCTAAAGAATCTGTTGGAAAACTATTAGAAATAATCAACAACTACAGCAAAGCTGCAGGGTACAAAATCAATCTACAAAAATCAGTTGCATTTCTGTATGCTAATAACAAACTAACAGAAAGAGAGCTCAAAAAGATAATACCATTTACAATTGCATCAAAAAGAATGAAATACCTAGGAATAAATCTTACCAAGGAGGCGAAAGACCTATACAATGAGAACTACAAGACATTATTGAAAGAAATCGATGATGACATAAAGAAATGGAAACATATCCCGTGCACATGGATTGGAAGAATAAACATAGTTAAAATGTCTATATTACCTAAATACAGCGATTCACTAATTCATTCACTAGATTTACTAACTCTTCCCACCTCACTCCCAAGAGAATTTGCAGAAGCTTACAAAAAATCACCAAATATAAAAGGATAAAATATAGATGGGAAAACTAGGGCAAAGGGAAAAGAAAGGCCGGAACAATGATTTATTAATCTATAATTTAATTGCAACACACCTTGTCTTTTTTGTGCAAGGTATGTTGCATTGTTCTTGTTGCAACATTGATTGTTTTTAAGCTGGTATCTCTACTTAATTAATCTATCGCTAGTGCCAAGATTTCTAGAAGCAATAAAATCTGTTAAATTAGCCACCTGTAGTTTTGCCATAAACAGATCCATTCAGATTTCACTGTACATTTCAGTTGATTTCCGTGGGGAGTAAAAGTCCTGGAAGAACCGCCCCTCCTCCGTTTGGGTTAAGTCGGTCAGCTCAGTCTAGGAATGTAACCACTGTATAGACAGTGATCAGGTGGGAAGTGGTGGGGACGAGTAGGTAAAAACTAGAAAGCAGTTAGTAACTAAAAACCAAGCTTCAGACTCCTGGGTCTATCATTTTCTAGACATGTGACCTTGCACAGGTCACCTTCTTAAACCTGAGTTTCCTTGTCCGTAAAATGGGTGAATAATAGTACTCGAAACAGAGGGTTGTTGTGAAAATTAAATGAGGTAATCCGCACAGCACATGGTAAATGTTAGCTATGTTCGTTATCAGCATTGTAGTGGAGAGAGGGTGAATTGTGAGAGGGAAGTGTCTCTGGTCTTAGGGCTGCTGTAGTTTTAGTGTATTTCTGAGTAAGTGGGTATTAATTAGACACTTTGGTAGCAAGCGGAATGGAGGTAATACTGGCAGTTTGAAGATTATTAACATGCTTTTACAGTTAGTTTGTCAGAGCACATGCTGTTCACCCTAGTCTTCCTGAACCATCCTTCTGCCTACGGAGGTTAACAGTGTTACAGAGAAATGCAAAGCAGAAATTCAGCTTCTGGTATTCAAAAATAGGACTTTTCTGCACCACTCTAGCTTTGCAAGTCAGACTCTTATGAGAGGATTGCATATCTTTCTTTACTTCCATTTTTATTTATCTAGGTCTAGGCTTGTAGGTTCCACATAAGGGAGGAAAGCCTGCCCCTTTTTGGTCCCTGAGGTCCTATAGGAGGAAGGGTAAGGAAAAGGAGGTAAACCAAGTATTTAAATGTGGGTCCCAGGTTTCCCTCTCCCGGCTTCAGCAAATGTCTTTTGCCCTGTTGTCTCTTTGGGTCTCTGGGAAGGAGACATCTTGACGGCTGTTCTAAAGCCGCTAGGAGAGCAGTCACATTACATCCACTAAATTTGGTAGCTCAGCTTGGTCAGGCAGAGCCAGTCTTGAAGTTTAGTTTTTCTGAGCTGCTCTCAAGCATTGAGGGGCTGCAGTAAGCCTGCCCGTGGTGGAGCAAGGCCATCCACCCCATTCCTGAAGCTAGTGGGACACTGCTGGGTGTGGACCACTGGCTAGGGGCCAGACAGAGGATGAGGCAGAGGCTCAGGGGTCTGCAGGCAGGAATGATGAGAGGAGGCCAAGACAGCAGAGAGGAGAACTGACCACATCCTCCACTTCAGCCCTCAATCATCCCCCCAATAATGCTGTCGAAAGAAGCCTGTTCTGTGTGACCTTGGACTGACCCCTTAACCTCTCTGGGCATCTAGCTCCTCATCTGTAAAATGCAGACGTAGGCGGGATCATCTCCGAAGCTCCGTCTAGTGAGGAAATTCTATGATTCCACAATTCGAATCAATGTCAAACCTCCTAATGGGTACAATTTGTAATATTCAGACAACCTAATTAAAGTCACAGGAAACCTGGTATCCCAAGAGTTGCAACAGAGTTATAAGGCCTCATATTTCATGAATTTCAGACATACTACCTCTGACCAGAATGTCCTCTGTTATTATATTCAAGTAAAGGATTAAATAGAATTAACAAACATCTCTTATGTATTTCAAGATCAGATACTAAAACTCTCTATTCCCTACTACTCAGCAATAAAATGCAACAAACTATTGATACTTGCAACAACATGAATGAGTCTCAAAATAATTATGCTGAGTGAAGGAAGCCAGACATAAAAGCATCCATACTGAATGACTCCATTTGTATAAAACTTTCTGTCTATAACAACCGAAGGCAGATCAGTGGTTGCTTGGGAGGAGGTGCACAGGGGGGATGACAAGGGGCAGGAGGAAACCTTTGGGGTGATGGATATGTTCACTATCTTGATTGTTGGTGATGGTTTCATGAGTGTATACATAGGTCAAAATTTAGGAAATGGTACCCTTTATATACGTGCAGTTTATCGTATGCCATTTATACTTCAATAAATCTGTTTTTTAAAAGATTAAATTTTAAAAAGTAAAAGAAACTTTATGTATTCCTTCATTTGTCAACTTCAGTAGGAAATATACACTGCAATAAAAACTTTAACTCTTAGCTATTATATATGAGAAAAAAGAAAACAGTAACAGAGAGCACGTATATATGTAGAGATATATATTATATGTAATTATATGGACTCCAAATAAGACCTCGTCCTTCAATGGTCACAACACTGAAATCTGATTGGCTAGACTTGACTAGAATGTGGTCATCCCACAAAGTAACAAAATGTGAAAGCATAAGATCATACATTCTAAAGTATGCATGGGTCAAGGTACTTCAGCGTCAAGGATTTAGGTAACAATACTGTCATTTGTTTAGGTTTTGCTCAGTCAGCACTGGAGGTGCTGTTTACCTCCTTTTGGATGCTCTGCCTGCAACTGCGGTATGCTGTCATCTGTGAACAGCTGTGTTTCAGTTATAGCCACCAGGTATAAACGACAGATCCTCTACCTCGGGAGTGGTTAACGGAGACAAAGCAGCAGAAATGAGCAATCGCCTTTAAAAGACTAACTGAAAACTTTTTAAAAATGATGTTTATCAATATTGCTCATGTTCATTTGTCTTAATTTTAAAAGCAATTTTAGAAATAAATATATAAGTACAATTTGATTCTTTTCTTGCAAATTCCTAATTGTTATACCTTTTGGGCCTCTTCTTTGGAAAGGAAAGCTTTCAAGAAGCAAGCACTGCAACTCAGAGAGAGCATGAGCAAAGTGTGTCAGAGTGGCCAAAAACAAAAGTCTCTTGTTCCAGAGAAATCTGTGGATTTGAAAAGCTTAGTGGAAGGCCGGATCAATTCATGTAACGGCATACACGTTCATCGTAAAAATTCAAAACGCTTTGTTTTCAGGGTGCTAAGCTGGTGTGCAACAAGATTAAGGCTATATCCATTAGACTTTGCTTGTCTAAGATCTAAAGTTGACTTTAGATTCTAAAGTTGACTTTTCTTCTTTTACAGGCAGTGAGATTTTCACAGCTGAGTTTCAGGGCGCATGGTGGCTCAACTTTTGTGGGGACGGGTGGACAATTCCAGCTATATTTTAAATTCATTGAAGGACACCTTCATTCTGGAGTAGTTGAAAACTTAAACTCATAGGGTCAGTGACTATCCATGTCTCATCATTCTATCATTATATGAATAGCAATGGAGAATGAGGCCAGAATACCAGCAAGGGAGATGAGTCTGCTGGAATACGGATGAGGTACAAAAACACATGAAATCATTCTATTTGGGATGATGCGTGGGAACTCCTGGGGGGACGGGACAAAGTGTTTGTAGTGGACACTTTCTCTCCTGGTAATAGCTCTCAGGTTTTACTTTGAGGGAGCACCCACCTCCCCATCATCAGCCATGTGGTTTGGGTGGGACTGACCCCAGCTCCAGTTCTAGGATGGGTTGTAATTGGCTTAAGCCACCCTAAGCCCCTTGGTCACCATGGTCTTTCCAAAATAGGCACACGATGCAATCTAAGACAACTAGATACAAGGAGATGTTGGGACATCTGGGGGGAAAAGTGTCCCTTCCCTTCAGTGGGAGCATCACAAGAGACTCTCTTCCCCTGAAGAGTGGTTATCAGGACTGGAGACTTGACCTACTTGATAGTCATTTTATTACCCAGAGTGGGGGGCCCAGAACTGCCAGGAACCCACTTTGTGGAGGAGAAAGCCAGCCCAGCAGAGGGCAGAGAAAAAACATGGAGAGAAACAGTCCTCAGTTGAAGTCACTTGAGCTATTGGATCAAAACACACCTGAAGTCAGAGACCAGTGCACTTTCAGTTAAATAAACTAATAAACTCCTTTTATTGCTCAAAGGCATTTTCTACAACTTGAAATATAAAGAGTCTTAATGAATCACTGACCATTTTATAAGGGTTGTGGACAGCCCTAAAAAATGCCCAAGACAAAAGTGGTTAAAATGGTAAATTGTATGTTATGTATATTTACCATAATTTTTTTTTTTTGGTGAAGAAGATTGGCCCTGAGCTAACATCTGTGCCAGTCTTACTATATTTTGTATATGGGATGCCGCCACAGCATGGCTTAATGAACGATGAATAGGTCCGTGCCTGGGATCCGAACCCACGAACCCCAGGCTGCCAAAGTGGAGCACACAAACTTAACCACTATGCCACCGGGCCATCCCCTACCATAATTTTTTTTAAATGTAGCAACATCTGGGGAAAAAAAGATGCCCAAGCTTATGACTTGGAGCTTCTGCATATCCCTAAGGTCCCTGGAGAGGTCACCCGATTGTTCAAAATCTACCTTTGCCATGGTCCTCTAAGAAAGCTTTTTTCCTGCAGGTCTGTATAGGCATTCCACCTTGATGGCAGCAGCTCTTATTCTTTTACGATTTCCAGACCAATGGGCCCTGGTCAAAAAGCAAGAGCTCTCAATTGGCTGCTTATTCCGTGCAGGTACTGTGCTGAGTAATTTATGTGTATCATCTAATTTTCTTTTAGTAGCTGCTATTCTTATTATTATACCTATTTTATAGATGGAAAAACTGAGCATTAGAGGAGTCAAGAAACTTGCCCATGCTCACTCAGGTAGCAAGTGACAGGGCTAGGACTTGAACTCCTTCAGGGCCACGGTGAAGGGAAAAGGCTCACCCTAGTAATGTTAGTTATCGGTGGAAGAATTCAAAGAGGCTTGTCCAAAGTCTCTGAGGCATAGAGAGGCTCCAGCCAGCATTTCCTCCTCTCCAGGCAACAAAAGCAGAAAAACAAACATTGGTTAGCAGCTTATATACTTCCGCATCAATTATATGAAACCCCAGGATCATTTATTTCTGATTAGAAATTTCCCAACCAGCTCTACTTTGGGGAGGAAAAGAACTGAAAGTTCTGCTTTTGCTACTTTTGGACTGTGAGTGTACATGCTGGATTGTGGTCAGTGAAGAAGCTAGGGGTGGTTGAGGACAAAACTGGAAAGGGAGACTAAAGAGAAACTTGAAGGGTCCCAAATGACTTGCTGAGGTTGTGGGTTTTGAGCCAGATAGTGACCTGGACAACTGCCCTAAGGGCAAAGGTGAACCTGAGATGCGGCACAGGTTGGGCTCCACGGAGACAGACTGGGAGTGCCCCCAACTCGCAAGTGGGCAGAATCCACAGCAGAGAATGAGCCGAGCCTGCTGTTCAGACCTCCAAGTCTGGCAGGAATGCACTCTCGGAACATGCAGGCTGGGATAGGTGTCCAAATGTCCAGTCCAGGATGAAGAGCGAGAGGAACTGTCGTTGTAGTTGGGGAGAACCCCGGGCACAAGAGAATGTTAATCGCACCTAACATTTGAGTGATTTTCGGGTGTCTGGCACCATGCAAGCTTTGCTTACATTATCTCATTTAATCCTCATCTGTGAGGTAGGGATAGATGAAGAAAGTGAAGTTTAGAAAGCCAGTTAACTCACCAAGATGCCCACTGTCTATCGAGCTACAGACACCTGGTCCTTGGTATAGTCTCCCTGGGTAAGGAGCTGAGATAAGACCTTGGGACTGGGAAGAGCATCTTGGCTGTAGGTCCAGGGATAGAAGCTTGAGACTCTGCCCTGGTTTTAAGCAGATCAGATTAAGTCAGACTCTGGAGGTCCTGAAAACTGCAAAAGCAGAATTGATTCTCTGAGTAGCCATAACTTGCATAATTTGGTCAGACAGGAATTGCTGAGCCATATCATAGCCAATTATCATAAATGATAATGGCTTTGAAATTTTCCTTCTCTTGTGTCATATGTAGATAAATTGATTCATTCGACAAACATTTACTGATGTCCCACTATGCGTCGGGCACTGCCCTAGGAGCTAGGAATATAAACAGGACACAGCCTCTGTCTTCAAGGAGCTTATAGTCTATTGAAGAAAATAAACATTGGAGACAATAAAATACTACTGCTAAGTGCTAAGTGAGAATTCTTCAAGGACGTTACAGAAGGGGAAGATTCTAGGCAGAGGAATTGGGGTCTGCAAAAGTGTGAAAGAACACAGTCTGCCTATAGATCAGCATCATAATTTGTGAGGCTACAGTATACAGTATATCAAGAAGGATTTGGGTGGGTGGGGAGCAGTATGGAGGAAGTAAAACTCCAGGACAATTCAGATGTCAAAAGGGCATTAAAATGCAATGTTTTTTGAGCCAGCCCTGATGGCCTAGCAGTTAAAGTTCGGCACGCTCCACTTTGATGGCCCGGGTTCAGTTCCCGGGCACGGAACCACACCACTCATCTGTCAGTAGCCATATTGTGGTTGCGGCTCACTTAGAAGAACCAGAAGAACTTACAACTAAACACAACTATGTACTGGGGCTTTGGGAGGGAAATGGAAAAAAAAAAAGGAGGAAGGTTGGCAACAGACATTAGCTTAGGGCAAATCTTCCCCTGCAAAGATAATAACAATAATAATGTTTGTTCTGTAAAAAAAAATTAAAAATAAATAAATAAAAAATAATAAAATGCAATGTTTTTGTTTATCTTTTTTGAGTTGGCTGAGAGGTAAGATAGCAGGGTATAAGTTATGATTTGTTCCAAGGTATATCGGTCTGGGTGTAATCAGGGGAGAGAAACCATACAGTAATTATAGCAGAGAAAATTTCATATGAAGAATTATTAACTATAATAGGGTTTGGAGTAATGAAGCATTTGCTAGTAAGAAGTAAAGAGAACTCTAAAGAATATGAAGAGGCCCCATGGTCCCTAAAGCTGAGACCCAGACTGTGCGGGAGAGGACATGGCCATGGCTCACCGGACAGCAGAGAAGTCGCTGTGGGCTGCACCAGGAGAACTTCCCGGAAATGTGCTCTCGGGTGTGCACGCCACTCTGAAACTGCCTGAGAGGGGAGCAGGGGAACCTGGCCGCTGGGCCACACGCACTGTGGGGGCAGGACACTGGAGAAGCCCCTCATGCCGCAGGAGCTGGGCCCTGGGGAAGTCACACTGGCTGCGGGAGCCTGGTGCTGGAGGAAGCCACTCAGGAACTCAAGTGTACTCCACAGGAACCAAGAAATAAAATCCTTTTCTCCAGCACCTTCTGCTGACCAAGCTTCAGTGTCAGCTGGCAAAGGACAAATATCTAAAGGCCCAGACCCATTGTCACAGAACAGCCCAAAAGATTGAATCTGGAGCTGAGAGGCAATAAATCTATAACTGGCACACAAGGACCGGTGAAGACACTTCTAGCTGACACACTCTGGGGAAATTATTTCCAAACTAAATTCACAGCTTTAAAGTGTCGTATTTAATAAAATCTTTTATAGTGGGTAAAAATCTGCCAAATGGTTCATGGTCCTGGAAGATTAGCACCAGCATACCCCACTTACTAATACTACCTTTCTGTTATTAATATTGGGGAAAGTTATTTCAACTTGTATTTATGATTAAAAGTGGTGTCATGTTCCTTATTTTTAAATGATACTTAAGAACAGGGGCTTTGGAGTTGACAAATCTGAGTTCAGTCTGGGTGTGGCCACTTCCTCTGTGACCTCAGGTAAGTCACTTGACTGATTCCAGCCCTGATGTCCTCATCTGTAAAATGGGGATAATACCTACTTGGTGGGATCGTGGTGACAATTCATTGAGATAGCATATTTAAATTTCTGAGTCCAATGCACATGAATATTATCAAACTGCTAATAATAGCAGCTCAAAGAATGATAGCTACTATAATAATAACACTTAAACACAATTTACTATGTGCCAGGCTCATAACAATAGCCTTAAGAGACTATTTATGCACCCAATATTATATATCAATCCTTATTAATTAAATCTTGGAATTTGGGAAAGAGGTTGGTTACAAACGTCGTGGAGTTATATCAATATGGCAGTTAGAATGCATCCCTCTTCTCTGTACTTCTGAAATGCCTTATTTGTGTACCTATTATAGCTCTATTTAATTCCCTCTTATATCGATATATTATAGAAGATGGTCTTCACTAGACTCTGATTTCTTCATGAAGAAGCCTCTTTAGTTATTTTTCTTTTCCCTCTAGACTTTTAAAAATTATGTATTTTGACCCGATAGGTACTCAGATATTTGTCAAAATGGAATGTCCTTATTTTATCACTAGTCTTTCCTTATTTGTGCATATCTTGAAATTCTTACAAACTCCTTATGAAGCTTTAGAGGAAAGAAAAAGTTTAACAATATTGTTTTACAAAAGAGGATCCTGAGACCAGATTGCGTTTCCTGCCTAAGGTCACACAGCTAGTTCAAGGACAGGCCCAGGACTAGAACCTCAGTTTCGCTTACATATTAGTCATTTGTCCAGTACCGATGAGGTGCAGTGCCGGACTCAAGAGTTCTACAAAGGAAGCACACAGCCTTTGCTTTCAAAGACCAGTCGATATATTGGAGGGCAGGGGGCAAGTACAAATGATCCAATGAGTACCAAGCAGTTGACAAGCGCACCACAGGGAACGTGGGCTGACCCTGAGCTGATGATGCTCCCGCCCAGCTTGCACGATGCTCCAAATACTGAAATATTTTTATACAGTTGATCGATTTATACAGCCACCTCCCCTGCTACCCTCTCCCAGACATCCTCGTGATCCGGAAACTAAAGGATTAATGCATGAGCGTCCAGAACTCTGTTCCAGTTCTTGGGACCAGCCTCTGTCCTGATTGGTCATTCCCAAACCAGAACCAGTTTTTATATATC
Organism: Diceros bicornis minor; assembly: GCF_020826845.1. Classification (NCBI taxonomy): domain Eukaryota; kingdom Metazoa; phylum Chordata; class Mammalia; order Perissodactyla; family Rhinocerotidae; genus Diceros; species Diceros bicornis. The sequence continues at coordinate 34,323,908 of NC_080770.1, read as the reverse complement.
TTTATATATTTTGAATATCACCCGCGGGGATGTGCATTGAAAGTTAGGATTCGATGGAGTATAGTCCAGGAAAGGAAGCTAATTCAGAACCAAAGTTTAAAAAAACACTTTCAAGAACTGGAAAGAGACCTGTTTTCTAATTATAACATATTACAGAAAATTTGTGAAGTGCATATATAGTCATGTAAGACAACAGCGTGGAGTAAATTGAGTGAAGGGTACATAGGACCTCTCTGTACGATTTTTACAACTTCGTGTGAATCTTTAATTATTTCAAAATAAAAAGATTTTTTCTAATGTGAAAGAAGCCTATCCATCTAGGTTGGTATTGTTAATTACAAAGATATTCAATATGCTGTTGCAAATGGAATTCTGCTGGTGCTTAATTAAAATACAAAAATTTTAATGAAAAAAAGATTAAGTCTAAAATAGATCTGAAATATTCCACTTCACCAGTTTGGAGTATAAGGTAGGTCATATCTCTGAATAGTCAAATATAAGGGACTTATACTTCCAGGAAGTCCCTTCTTCTGAGGTTCTCCCTCACAGATGCCCTTTCTCCTCCATGCCTGTGGGGCCTGCTGCACCTTGTCACCCCAGAAACTCAGACTCCCTGGGCAGTCCTAGGAAATGCTGATTCACTGCTGCCATCAACACTTCCCTCAAGAATTACTTGGAGAGCTTGGTCAGGAAAGTTCTAGAATCCACCACTTGCTCAGCCTGGAAATATTTGCTACAAGCAAGGACACAGTCAGAACCCTTAAATTCTTGCAAATTAAAGGCAGATCCCATCACGCAGATGAGGCAATCAGGATAGTCCACAGTATTCCCTCTACTCTCTGAACGGTCTAATTGAAATCACCAAAATTTTAGAAAGCCATTTCTCCTCCTTCTTTATAGGCAGGTTAAAGGCAAGCTCCATTTGCGTTACTAAGCGGAACACAAAATCTCAGTCTGTAGCATCAGCAAGCAGATTTAAGGTGAGCTGCATAGCTTTTTTGGAGATCAGTGGGTGCGTGTGCTTTATATGTAAATAAATCAAGAGCCCGTGTGGTGAGTTTCCCAAAACCAAAGGCAACTCCAGAAACTGAAATAAATGACAGCTCCCTTGGACAAAATACCTACACACATATTTTATTCTTAGATTTTTCTTACTTTTTATATTATTTTCTTGAGTTGTTCTCACCTCACAAGATAATAAAATAGATCACCTATAAACGGAAAGAGACAAATGAATGAAATTAAGTTTTAAGAGTATATCTTTTCACTCTCCTTTTGGTCCATGTAAATGCTCACAAACTCACATCTATATTTTGCTCTAAGGTAATCACTAAGTAAGATTTGTGAGAATCATACACTAGATAACATACGTGAAATGCCCCATCTGCCAGGGAGAGGAAGGACTACTGACAAGAGTTGAACAGATTAAATTCTCCCAAATCACTGGTCTCCAATCTACAAATGTAGTAATTAAATTCATTTAAATATTTTAAGCTAAATTTGCATAATCTCTCTCCCCACCCCCCAAGCCTTTGAAATAATTTACAGAAAAGATTTACAACCCTTGTTTGCACAATCTTTTTAAGCACTTAAGCAATTCTTATAAATGTGATAAATCAAACTCATTAATGTAGTAAATCAGCTTCTCTTATAAAGAGTCTAAGTCTGTTAAAAATTACCTTACATCCTTTAGCTTAAAATTACAAGTCTAAAATAAATTACATATTTCAGATAAAATAAGCTAATTTGTCTGATTCTCTAATATGCCAGATTCTCTTAAATGTTAGGCATTGTATCAGTCAGGATACCCTCTAGGTCATGCTGCAGTAATAAACAATTCCAAAAATCTCAGCGACTTAAAACAACTTGAGTTCTCGCTCATACTGTGTGTTCACTCTGTGTTAGCTGAGGAGTCTGCCCCAGGCGTGGCTCACTTGGGGACCCAGGCTGATGCAGAAGCCACTAAACGGAGCATTGCTGGTGACAGAGGGAAAGAGAGAAAGTGGCAAATTGTGTACTAGCTCTTAAAGCTCTCACTGCAAAGTGACGCATGTTATTTCTGCTCACATTTCCTGCTAAACAAGTTACATGGCCACCCCTAACTCCAAGAAGGCAGGAAAGTACAATCTACCATACTTTTCTGCTCATAAAGTGAAACCTAGAAAAACTTCATAAGAAGAGCACTCAGGGGGGCCGGCCCGGTGGTGTAGTGGTTAAGTTTGTGTGCTCCACTTCGGCAGCCCAGGGTTCGTGGGTTCAGATCCTGGGCATGGGCCTACACACCGCTTATCAAGCCACGCTGTGGCAGGCGTCCCACATAGAAAATAGAGGATGATGAGCATAGATGTTAGCTCAGGGCCAGTCTTCCTCAGCAAAAAGAGGATGATTGGCAACAGATGTTAGCTCAGAGCTAATCTTCCTCACAAAAAAGAAAAAAGAAAGAATGGCAAGAGGAAAAGAAAAAAAAAAAGAAATTAAAAAAAAAAAAGAGCACTAATGGCCGTCACATACACTCTAAATAGGAAATGTACATATGATCCTGACGATTAAAAACGTAATACTAACCTTACTGTTATTGGTTTAACTCACCCAGAAGTGTGTTGGAGAAGCCAGCTTGTACCAACTTGCTAGAGCTAATAAATTATCAGGAAATTTGCAACAGTGGTTAAACAGTCGGTATTAAAAATTAAATTATATAAACTTACCATTAAATAAATTTTATTTAAAACAAAGTTCATAAATACTCAAAACATTATTTTCTAATTATTTTACTACATTCTACTATTATCTATGTTCCTGAGATAATATCTATTACCTATGCATCTGTTGCATCTGTAATAGTAGAAATAATTTTTAATGGTCTTCTACAGTGCATCTCTTCCCAACTCTGCCTTCAGTAACATCTCATTGTTAGCTTATGGTGGCCATGGTGGGTGTATTCACACCACGGAAATCAGCAAACACTACAAATCAGGGTTTGATTTATTGTTTTGTTGATTGTCTAGATTTAAGAAACTGATGGAGAAAATGTTAATAATACAGTTTAAACTTAAAAGTCTGTAACTACTACATCCTGAATAGCACAAAAAATTGAAGAAATATTCTTCCACTATTTAAAACCATTATCTCGTTCTTTAAAAAAGTCAATCATGTAAATCAACAAGTGAAGTCCCAACACACATCTTCATTGTTTCACTTTTATCTTACAGTTAATGTAAAGGAAAATATTAACCAACACTCATGTCAGAACTACACTTGCTTGTTAGTTGCAACCATTGGTTGGCTGTGGATGTAAGATTTAGGCAAAAATCAGCAATGGCATTTAATGACAATCAATTGCTATATAGAATTTAAAATAAAAAGTATTATATATCTTATTTGTATGTTGTGTGCTATTCATCTTTTATAGCAATAAAATGTAAAATAAACACACACATATGTATATATGTATATAACATACACACCTGTATGTGCATGCATGCACACACTTTCCCCTAGAGAGCTGGTTGTTGAACGTTCGCCAGCGCTGTTGGGCTTACCTCATCTCAATATACCTCCCTGGAGTTGTAATCTTCTGGAAAAGATCAAGTCCTCAATCTTTTTACTCTGAAATTGAAGGTTACTGAAACCTGCCAGGGTGGACTTGGGTGACCCTTACAAAGTGCCTGTGATAGGAAATACAAAAAAAAAAGTCACTGTGACAAAACTCCCCATGAGGATAGAAAGAGCCTGGACCAGTGGGCTCGCTTCTGCATCATGTAAAGGGAAATGAAGGTCCTGAGTCTACGAGAGGGCCCTGACTCAGCCTCCTTCAAGGCAGGCTTCTAGAGCATGACAGTGTTGATGACGCTGAGGATCTTCGGCATAGGGAATTCTGGGTGATCTTGAAGACCACCAGCCCTAGTCCCAAGTCTGCCCTGCCAGGGCTTTGGTGGGCAGTGAGATCTAGACCCAGGGTGACAGTGTTGAGCACGGCACAAGTTTCTGCTAAGTGAGCAGGCAGCATCCAGGAGCAAATGTAGAAAACTTCAGGCTCAAGCAGTTCAGTGTGACTTTCAGCTCCAAAGCTTCAGAAGCCAAGCTGTGCTTATGTCCCAAGTCCCAGAAGCCTTATTTTTCACTTGGAAAGTGAAGTTTTAGTGTCAGATGTGATTTGTTTTCTAGTAGCAGAAGCTTAATTAAAAAGGAAGAGGGGAGGGCTTGCCCCGTGACCTAGTGGTTAAGTTCCGTGCGCTCCACTTTGGCAGCCTGGGTTCCCGGGTTTGGATCCCGGGTGTGGACCTACACCACTCGTCAGCCGTGCAAAATAGAGAAAGACTGGCACAGATGTTAGCTCAGGGCTAATCTTCCTCAAGCAAAAAAAGAGGAAGATTGGCAATGCATGTTAGCTCAGGGCAAATCTTCCTCACCAGAAAAAAAAAAGGGAAGAGAGGAGGAGCAAAGTGCAAGAAGAGGAAGAGAAGGGACACGTAGGGCACTGAGTCGGGTTCAAATCTACCACCACGGCAAAGAGCAGGATGCTCACCCTGAGAGCAGAGGTGGAGGGGAGTGAGGGTCCTCACACACACACCGTAGTCAGCTGCCAACGGGCACGTCCCAGCGTACAGGAGAGCTTGCCGCCAAAGCCAGAGGCAGAGAGACAAAGGCAGAGACTGTTTCCTAAAGGAAGAAGGTACATTCAAATGTAGTCTTTTTAAATGACTGTGTTCTTGCCCTCTGAATTGTAGGCCGAATCAGACAAAGCCTCAGTGACTCTGACCTCATTTGCAGCTCCAGAGCTTAGCGAAGCCATTGAAGCTCTCCGTCCTCTCGTGTTGGCGAAGGAACACCCACCTCGCTGGGTTACTGTGCAGATTAAATGAGAACGCACATGAAACACTTGACCCATAGTAAGCACTCAATAAATGGTAGATGTAATGATCTCTACTTAGGTCTTTCGATCAGAATTCGACTAGCAGTGCTTCACACTGGATTTCTTTAAGTCTAAGAAAGGACTCAAATTTAATTAGGGTTTATTTCTTTAATATTTCTCTAAAATTAGTAATTGCTTCATTAATGATTTCTACAGAAAAGTTATTGAAGATGTTTGATTAGAGTCGGTTACCTGGGACTTGGGGAAGACAATCCAGTGTGACATGTAGTCCTAAACACGGATCATCACTCACCTTGTTTAAGATACCTAGATTTCAGGCATAGTGTACAGAAAGAAAGAGCAGCCTCTGAAGGACCGTGCAAAGCAAACTTACAAAGACACGTGTATATTTTGGGGAAAAAAGTGCCCCTAGTGATTCTGATGTGTGCTCATAAATATTTATTTGAATGAATGGATTTCCATTTCCTACACCCCACAGTGAAGAACCTCTGGGAGCGTAGTCAAATTCTGTCACCAAGCTGTGCTCACTTGCCCCGATTCCCATTAACTTGAGCTGCCCAGAGGGCACACAGCACAAACCTGCCAGACCTTCTACGGCCCTACCAGACAGATAGTTCATGTTCTGATAGGTCCCCGGCTCTGTAAGGGTTTGCCCTGAGCCAGGGTACACACAGATATTTACAGGTGGCCCCACTTTGTTCCTACAGCCAATTAAAGGGAAGGGCCCAATATAAATCCAGTCTCATCTTGAGAAGTAACAGAAGTGGGATTAGTTTTGCTCCTTTTATGGGAACTAATAGGCTAAGTTAGTGTAACTTTGGGTCATTAGCCTCCTCGGAGACCCTACAAAGTTCTTTGTACCCCTTTAGGACATTGATGCCAGCGGGAGTTCCACCTGTAATCCCCAGAGGTTAGGCTCTGACTCAAAACGCCACTCCTTTCTCTACTGTAGCTCCTGCGCTCTATTCAGACTGAACTCCAGCTTTCTTCTGACTCACACCCCATTGTTTCTGCCTGAAAGGAGGCACGTGACTTCTCCCTCTACCAGCAGGCTGGCTGCACATGATGGCCAGGAGGGATTCATGGACCTGCGTAATTTTCCTGGGAACTTCACAAATGTTAGGAGAGAGAGAAATCTGAGAGATACCTACCATCTTCAAATCAAGTAAATCAGGGCTTGGAGCTTTGAGAGTCTGAAGTTAAGGCTTAAAAATGTTCCAGAATTCAAGCCAAGTCTCAATCAAGTGACTCTTATGTGAGTATCCCAAATTTCAGTTCTCCAACCCTCCCTAAATATTTTCAGGGAAACACTGGAAACGGTTTGAATACCTGCTAGTCAATTAGGTAAGGTCTTAAAGCATCCGTGTTAAGGTTACTGGTGTAATTATGACTTCATTTATATAATCCAGCTTGTGAAGTCTGAGACCTGAGTTATCGGCAGCTCCATGTCATTGTACCAATCAAGCCATCTGTGCCTGGCAGTCCTTGGTTGCTTCAAACACTTCCACTCCTTAGTGGAACCAGATGCCTGATTATATCACTGCCAAGACTTCACAATCCAAGCCCCAACAATTCCACTGGGATGCAGCCCTAGGCAGGCTTCTACTTCTACAGGACTCAGTATAAATAACCTTCAATTCACAAGGTAGCACTGCTCTGTGCTAGGCTCCTGAAAGGGATGCTCCATGATAAAGATTTCTGGACTCTATGGTATATTCTCTGGGACTAAACTGACATGATTTGAATTAAGCCCTCACACCACCCCCAAGCTGAATGTACTAAGGCCGCTGTGTCAAATTGATATGACCCACAGTGAACGGAGCCAAGCGCTCTGTCTATTAGTGCAGAACCTGACATCCTCCAGGACATGGTTGGGACTAAGCCACTCTGCACTCTCATCTCAGCCACATTAGTCACTGGGCTGCCATTATACCCAGGGTCTGAAAGTGTGCTCCCTACATCAGAGCATCCATATCACTTGGGAATTTGTAATGCAAATTCCCCAGCCCCGCCCCAGGACTACTCAGTCAGAAACTCTCCAAGTGGGGCCCAGCAATCTGTGCTTTATCCAGCCCTCCCTGTGACTGTGGATGCACATTAAAGTTTGAGAACGACTGCACTAGACCATCATCCCCATAACACTATATTTTCTTATTGCTGAATCAGTTCCCCCTGTTCTAATGCACCCCACCCCCACCCCCAGCTCTCCAATGTACCCTCTGGAGCACCTGCTCTGTGATCAGCTAATTCCCCTATATCCTCCACACCCTCCAGGAAAGCTCTCCATCCCTCCTTGCATTAATTGAAACCCGCTGTCTTCTAGAGCAGCCCTCTGTGGTGGCTCTGTACTCACATCTATTCACACAGCACAGGATCCTGCCCTCCTTACTCTTCATCACTATTTCTAGACCATTACTTCTTCCCCACCCTCATGTAAAAACTCCTCATCCTTTGAGGCTCATGTCCTGTGGTTACATCACCCCGCCCCTTCTCATCATTCAAGTCTTTTGTACCAGGCTCATCTTGGGTCACTTCAAAGTCCATAGTGATGGCCAACACCCAAGCTTCTCAATTTCTTGACCACCTTATCTCCAATGACCTTCTCCTTTGTCCTCTACCATTGACTCCCACAGTTACATACACACCTGTGCCCCTTGAAGCTGCTTTACTTCCCAAATCACAAATACAAGCATCCCATTCCCTAACCACAGATTCTTGCATTCCAGTTTGCTTGATCAGCTGTTCCCATTATGATCATTCTCTGGCCTCTCCGGGATATCTAGTTCCAAAAGTTCCCCTCTAACTCTCTTCACATGGTCCTCTCTTCGGTTCCTTACATAGCTTTGATTGGATGGTCTACCATTTCAATCAGTCTTTTACAAATATCTTCATTTACTTTGTCCTTCTGACCTTTTGTCACTACTCTGGCAAACCCGATTGTGGCTGACATCAAGATCAATAAATCAGATATCGAATTAGCATCAACTTTGTGACAGGTGTTTTTATAAGCACTGCAGCTACAAAATGGGCAAGACAGATCATGGCCCTGGCCTTGTGGACTTTACACCCTGCAGGGGAGGGAGGGTGTCAGAAAACAGGCATATAGATGCTTAATATTTGTCAGGTGATGGTAAGTGCTTTGAGGAAAAATAAAGCCAGGAAAGGGGACAGAGAGTACTCGGGGTGGGTGGTGGTGCTATTTTAGGTGCAGTGGTCTGGGAAGGCATCGCTGAGGAGGTGCCTTTTGAGCAGAGACCTGAAAGAGGTCAGAACCGAGGCATGAGGCCCTCTGGGACAGACTCCAGAGAGCAAAGACCCTGCAGTGGAAGTGTGCTTTGCCTGTCAGAGGAAGAACAAAGTGACTGCATGACTGGAATGCAGAGAGTGGCAGATGAAGTTGGAAAGATACGCAGACGCCCATCGTGAAAGCCTTATAGGCCCACATGAAGTCTTGGGACTTTGTTCCAAAGAGGCCATTGAAGAGTTTTGTTTCGTTTTGTTTTTATAATTTAATCTCCTATTGCTTTTTTTTAACTTTATTTATTTATTTATCCCCCCAAAGCCCCAGTAGATAGTTGTATGTCATAGTTGCACATCCTTCTAGTTGCTGTATGTGGGACTCGGCCCCAGCATGGCCGTAGAAGCAGTGCGTCGGTTCGCGCCCGGGATCCGAACCCCGGGCCGCCAGTAGCGGAGCGCGAGCACTTAACCGCTAAGCCACGGGGCCGGCCCCATTGAAGAGTTGTAAGCAGCTAACTGAAATGTCTGACTTTCCTTTGAAAAAAACAGTCTGGGTACTGTGTGCAAAATATACTGTGGGGGAGGCATGGATGGAGCTGGGACACAGTGAGGGGAATTCTGCTGTGGTCCAACTGGGAGATAAAGATGTTCGACTAGGGAGGTAACCATACGCTGTCTTTGTACTTTTCTCTGAAAGGGTGGTCCCTGAACCAGCATCATTCTTATCCCCAGGAAACTTCTCAGGTGAATTCTCAGGCCCCACCCCACTAATTCACCTACTTTTATTAACCTTCTGATTCCTTACATCTCCTCTCACTCTCAGCAAATAACCCTCATCTCCTACTTCACGGAAAAAAAAATCCATCATGCAAGAACTCCTTCAATTTCTGGCTACCCTATCTATAAAATTATTTCCTTCCAGTCTCTTCATACTAAAGAGGTACCCTTCCTTCTGACTGTGGCCTCTCCCTCTGTCTGTGCTTGCCGTTCGTGCATGCTCGAGTCTCTGCCAACATATTAAAAACAAATAAATAATTTCCCCCGCCTTTACCTCCAGCCATCACTCTGTCTGTCCCAAAGCCAAACATCTTGGAAGAGCTGTCTACATTCCCTCTCTCTACCCTTCAATCACCCTCCCCTCCTCAGCCTACTTGAACCTGGCTTTGTCTCCCCCCATCCCACTGAAAGATCTCTCACCGGGGTCCCAAATGATCTCTTGCTGCTAAAACCATAGAAAACATTCAGCCAGATCACACAAGTATGCCCATACTTCATGTTAAATTATTGGAATACTTTTGTACCTGTTTTATAAAGAGCTGCTGCCCCAACCCCACCCCAATATCTCCTCCCTGCTCACTGTCGCAGACCCTCCCCCATAGCTCCCTGTCATCTAGTAACTAAAGAGTTAATGCCAGGCACAGCAAGGAGGTTCTGCTCACCCAATTCCCATATCAGGCTAACATCATTCTAATTGGTTGGTGCCCACCCCATACCAGTTGTTCAATATTTTTAGTACAACCCTTCTTAGCTAAAATCAACAGATTCTCCAGTCTCCGTCTTGACTGTTCAGAATCACTTAACATAGGCAGCTATTTGAAACAGTCTCTCCTTTGATTCTGTGATGCCACACTCTCCTGGTTTTCTTCCTGCACTCCTCAGTTTCCTATACTGACTCTCCTCCTTGACATAACCTTGAAATGTTGCTGTTGTCCTAGGGCCTCTTCTCTTTACTTTAACATCTCAATAGATCTCACTTATTCTCACCTCTTGGCTTCGATTACTATCTATATGTGAATGAATCCCACATTAAATGTTTAACAGAGACCTCTCCCCTGAACTGCAGACCTGACTTAAATATCTGCTTCACAAATCATTTGGATGTCTCAAAACCCTATGAAATTAACATGTATAAAATTGAACTTTCCATCTCCTAGCTCCCCATCTGGTCCTCCTGCAGAGACAGTTTTACCATCCACCCAGATGCACAAATCAGAAACCTAGGAGTCATCTCTTTCTCCCTCACCACTCATTCATATTCAATCAATTACCATGTTCTATTTATTATACCTCTAACATATATGTAATATGTATTAAATCCATTCAATTCCCTCCACATCCCCCACTAGTCTCTGTTCAAACCACCATCACCTCTTGCCTCACTGATGACAGTACCCTCTTGTATTTCTGCATCCATATTTGCCTCTCTCCAATCTATTTTCTATAAAGCAGCCAGAGTAATCTTTTAAAAATGTAAATCTGATTAAACCAATATATCCTGTTTCACTCCCTGGGGTTCAAAATGAGGTCACATTTGTCTTAATGTCCAAATCAGATGACTTGGAGCCTTCAACTTGTCTCCCTTGTGTGATAACTTCGGATTCCAAAGGTTCAGATTGTCTTAATAAAGGGAACTGGAAAATCTGCTCCTGTTCTCTTTGACTGCGGTAACTATCAGGAAAACACCAGACTCCACGGTCCTCTGTCCTCGGGTAGTCCTTACAACCCTTGCTATATGATCTGCAGTGACCAGGCGCAAATATCCACCAAATAGCCCAGGGTCATCCTTATTCAGTGAAAGAAAGTGTTTTGATGATCTAGGCCCAAGAGTGCTTCAGTTCTGGAAGTAGGGAAAAAAATCTTTCTTTCTGTGTGTTATATTCAGCAGTGAAGGCTCAATGCTATGGTAGGCCTGGGACCCAAATGTTAAAGCTCTTCCCTTACACAGCTCTTTTAGTTCATACACATAGATAAGGCGTGCTGGTAGGTGTCAGAATACGCTTTTATTTCCCAAGGCAAAGTCTGAATGCCTTTGTGAATTAGTGCATGCACACTGACGTGTTCCTGCCCAAGTCTACTGTTCACACAATGGCCCAAATGCAAAAGGTGCCACCAGAGGCCAGCAGCCTGCGCCCCAGCACTAATCAGGGTGCACTCGAAGCCTAAGGAGTTAGGGTGTGGTCTACTTCTTCCCAAGAAAGAAGTTCATTTTTAGCCAACATGTCCCTGACACTCTCTAGTTCCTGTCTTTGGTCGGCAGCCTGACCATTAACTCAAGCTAGAAACACAGGAAATCCCAGAAACTATCCTCTCCCTCAACCTTCACATCTAATCAGCCCCAATCCTTGATGACTCTACCTATGCACACCCTTAGAATTCAGCTCTGGCACTGTCTTAGTTCAAGCCCTTATCTGTTCTTTTACCATTTTGATCAGTTCCTACACATCACCCTGGCTCAACTTCCAATCCACCCTCCATATTACATTCACTGATCTTTCTAAAATCTAAATCTGATCCTGCCTCTGTTCTGTTTAAAGCTCTTTAATTAATCCCCATTGTCTAGTGCAAGGATAGGATTCTTAATCTGAGATGCATGAAGCAGGGGTCAATGGATGGGCGTCAGAGGAACTTTGAATTATATGCAGAATTTTATATGTGACTTTTTCCAATGAGATGGCCCATAATTTTAATCAGAACTTCAAGGGAATATATTTCCATAGAAAGGCTGAGATCTACAACTCAAGCTCAAGCTGTTCAGCTGGGATGAAGGATTTTCATGACCTGGTCACTGCTTACCTGGCCAGCCTTATCATCTGCCATCCCTCCCTGCCCAATTAATACTCCAGCAATATAGAATTGCTCATGAGTCCTCAATCACAACATACAGTTTCACGATTTTATGTCTCCAGGTGCCTTTGGGCACGCGGCCCCTTCTGCCTGCAATACTTTTCCTCTTTCCTTCCCCCACTTTTGTCTTCTCCTAAAAATCATCTTTCAAAATCCAGCTCTGACAACATTTCCAGAGAGCCTTTTCTGATTCCCTCCCATAAAGAGTTAACCACTCCCACTTAGGAACCACCTCTTTTCCTTGTACAAGCTTCTAGTTTTTCCCATTAAAAACTGAAATATTTTAAGGAGACATTTTTACTGAAGTATAACATACCTACAGAAGTGTGCAAACTGGAAGCATACAGTAGCTCAATGATTTTTACAAAGTGAATATGCCTATGTAACTACCACTCTGATCAAGAAATATGATTGTCAAGACACCAGAAGCCCCTCTTGTGCTTCATGCCAGTGATTACCTAACTTCAAAAGTAACCACTATTCTGATTTCTTTTCCTATAGATTAGTTCACCCATTTTTTAAAGTCCCATACTAGCTTCTTTGATTCAACATGTGTATGTTATATTCATCCATGTTGTTGCTAGTAATAACAGTTTGTTAATTTTCAATGCTGTATAGTATTCCATTGTACAAATACACCAATTATTTATCCTTTTCTACTATTGATAGACATTTGAGTTGTTTCCATTTTTGGCTGCTGAGAACAATGTTGCTATGAACATTCTTGCCCATGTCTTTCAGTGACCATATATACGCACTTCTATTAGGGATATATCTAAAGTTAGAATTTCTGGGTTATAGGGTATGTGAATATTCAGCTTTAGGAGATAGCAAAATGCTATTCTAGGGTGTGGGAAAGTTTAAACTCCCATAAACAGTGTAAGAGAGTTCCAGCTGCTCTACATTCTCCTTATTACTTGTCCATGTCAGTTTTTAAGCATTAGCCACTTTGGTGACTGTGAGGTGGCACCTCACTGAGGTATATTACACTGAATTCCATTTCTTTATATAAATCTATCTACTCTCTTGAACACTGATTTCCTTGGGCCATGGGACTATGCCTTATTCAGCATTTTGTATCAACAGGTACAGTGCCTGGCACACACAAGATGCTCAAGAAGTTGAGTGAACAGAATGTTGGAGAAAAAACAAGGGGCTGAAAGTCTTCCTAATGCTAAAATGAAACTTTTTAGGTAAGTAACTGTCTATCTTGCCTAAGTTTAAACCGAGTCCTAATCACCAGACATGTCTGAGGGTCGACCCACTGCCAATATTATTCTTCTGGTACTTTCTCAAGGACTCCCTAGCTAGGTACTTCCAGCACTGCAGACACGAGAGCTGTGACAATCCTGACCATAAAGTTAAAGGAGACCTTGAAATATAGTTGTATTTCCCCTGCTTTCTGGCAAAGTCACATCTAAGCCACTCAGAGCAGGGAAGAAGCTAATCCTTGTTTAAAGATACCCAGCGATGCAAATCAAACCCACGAGGAAATACCACTTCTCATTGAGATGTACTTGTTAGGATGAGTCTAATCCAAAAAAGGAGAATAACAAGTGCTGGTGAGAACGTGTAGAAACTGGAAGCCTCACATACGGCTGGTAGGAGTGTAAAATGGTGCAGCTGCTTCAGAAAATAGTTTGCCAGTTGCTCAAAAGTTAAACATAGAATGTTTACCATATGACCCAGAGATTCTACTCTAGGTATATGCCTAGAGAACTGAGAACATATGTTCACACAAAAACTTGTACATGAATGGTCACAGCAGCATTATGCATAATAACCAAAAAGTGGAAACAACCTAAATGTCGATCTGATGAATGGATAAACCAACTATTGTATATCCATACAGTGGAATAGTATTCAGCCATAAAAAGAGATGAAATACATGCTACAACATGGATGAATCTTGAAAATATTATGCTAAGTGAAAGAAGCCAGACACAAAGGCCACATATTGTATGATTCCATCTGTATAAAATGTCCAGAATAGGCAAATCCATAGAGACAGAAACTAGATTAGTGGTAGCCAGTAGCCGGGGGAAGGGATAAATGGGGAGTGACTGCTGATGGGTACATATGACTTTTTGTGGTGATAAAAATGTACTAAAATGAGATAATGGTGATGATTGCATTGCTCTGCAAATATACTAAAAGCTACTGAATTGTATATTTTAAAAGGGTGAATTTTACAGTATGTAAATTATATCTCAATAAAGCTGTTATACAACACACTGAACTGTTAAGTTTTACTTTTTCACATAATTTGCTTCTTATCTGAATTATTTGCAACAAACTTGTATTACTCTTGCAATTAAAAAAAGCTTCTAAAAATACATTTAATTATGATTTGTATTAGTTTTTTTCCTGTGAAAATGTTGCACAAACTTATTTCTTGTCACATTATCACCTCTCCTTTTTCTCTCATTAAACCAGCCTTCCCTGTCCTAAAGAACTGGCCTCTTTCTTCTTTAGGTTGATGTCAGCACAGCATTCAGGAAAAGCAGCATCACCAGCTCAAACTCCAAAGAATGCCAAGGAATATGATCTTGCAGTAGGACAGGACCGCCAGATCTGTGGTCAGACAAGAAGAGCTTAGAGAAGAGGTTCCTCTGGAAGCAGCATCTTAGTGGAGTGTGACTGGCCTGTCTAGTGTCCTCTTCTGTGTTTTCTCTGCTGGCCTCTTGAAGAGGAAGACACAAAGTGAAAAGCAGCATAAATGTGACATTACAGCATGCTGCTGTTACCATCGATTATTTCTTAAACTTTCTTCTTCCCCTTAGCTTTTCTCCTTGTTCCAATAGTTTCAAAGAATTTTTTAATTCCTCTAATGTGTGCTTCTCAAAATGTGGTTCCTAGACTAGCAGCATCGACTTGTGAGAAACATAACGAATCGGCCTGCCCCAGGTCACACAATGTGACACTCAAGGGCTGGAGCCCAGCGAGTGCTCAACACGCCCTCCAGGGGACCCTGAAGCACCTCAAGTTTTAACTCCACTGCTCTAACCAGCCTCTTTCTTAGCCATTAGCTTCTTAAGTATAACATATGTTAGCAGGGCTACAGATTGCTGAGTCTCCTTCCCTTCCCTTACCCTAAGCTTCCAGCCACCACTCTGCTTGGATTCTTTCCTCAGCTTATTTCTCTCAACATTTTCTCTCCCATCCTGGAATCCGATTGCTCCTTCCCAAATCAGCAACTCGAGTTTGCATCCTTTTCCACCTGTCTGGCGGCTGTCACATGCCCTGTGTAAGACAGACTCACGGCATGTCCTGGGAGGAAAGGTGACAGGATACTAGGACAGGAGGAATTTTTGTTTGAACATTTATTGTACTTATTTTTGTGAAAATAAGTGCGCTATTTCTGTGGAGCAGAGATTCACGAACTTGAATGTGCAAAGGAGAGTTTGATTTTTAAGAGGCATACTATTCCTAGGTCTCAGATTCTAGGTGTAGATCAGTGTCTGGGGTGGTGTCTGGTCATCTTCATTCTCACAAGCGCCCCAGGTGATTCTGAAGGTGATGGCCCTTGCCTCCACTGAGAAACACCACAGAGAGGATGAGACAGGGTGGGGGTGGGGCTTCCACACTGCTCCCTTTTGCAAAGTCTACACTCACTGGAAAGCTATACAAGAAAGAAAAATAAGTAAAACAGGACCTACATCTTTCCGTAATATTTTTCATGTCTTTAATTTAGCTAGTTAGTGCTTAGGAGACCTTTAAATCAAGTTCTTAGACTCTCAAGATTAAAAAAAAATGTTATTAATACCTGAAGGGTAAATCATTAATGTAGGGGGAGTGGTATTGTTAGGTGTGAAAGTTATTCTGGAAAAAATACAGATCCTGACCAGCTGTAGGAAAAATCCTGAATAAGCTGATTACTTCTAAGATTCTCCAAGTCTGTAACTTTGAGACACATAAAGTTTCATTCCTTCTAAAATTTGTGAAGCAGTTGTCACTTTGAAGGAAATTCTTTTTCTCAGATTATTGTTCGCAACTGGTCGTAGGTATTAGTGGGAGAAATGAATATATATAGTATATATTGCCTGAAAAAGACCATGGTTACGCATCAGCTGCCAAGATGCAAGATGATTGTCTGTTCATAGTTCAGCATTATGTCCTTTCACATTTTCTTTCTAAAGAACTTTTTAAATTGTTTTTGGCAGTGTCATTTCAATATTTTTACTTGTAAAGTGCTGAAACAAATGACTACATTTTTGGTCTCACAAAATAGAACCGAGTGGCCAATCTTCAGCATTATTGCATTTTGGCCTGGATAACTCTGTGTTGTCCTGTGCATTGCAGGATGTTGGGAAGCATCCTTGGCCTCTACCCACTAGATGTCAGAGCACCTCCTTGCCAAGTTGTGACAACTTAAAAATACCTCCAGACATTGCCAAATGTCCTGGCAGGGGTGCAAAACTGCCACAGGTTGAGAATCATCGAAATAGAAACATCAAGTTAAGAGAATGTACAATTCACGTTAAGTAACTATGGAACATTTTAATGCCTGTGGTCAAAGTATTCTTGCTTTTATATTGAAAATAGTACACGGCTTCTAAGAGTGTTCAATGAGAAAGAACAGTATTTTGTGAAATCTGAAAAAACTATTTGGGACATATTGTACCTCTACAAAATATAAAGCTGTATTTCTAAGCATAATATTACAATTAAGAAAAGGCAGACATGAGCCAGCCCCAACAGCCTAGTGGTTAAAGTTTGGCGCTCTCACTGCTTTGGCGGCCTGGGTTCGGTTCCCGGGCGTGGAACCACACCACTTGTCTGTCAGTTGCCACGCTGTGGTGGCCGCTCACATAGAATAACTAGAAGGACTTACAACTAGAATATATGACTATGTACTGGGGCTTTGGGGAGGGGGAAAAAAAAAGAAAAGGCAGATATAAGAAAATGTAAGTGGAAAAGAATGCTACCTCAGCTGATGATCTCAACAGGGCAAAGGGGCAGTATGGACCAATAATAATATCAATACCACACTGATATGTTAATACAGTAGGCAATATTTACGGACAAAGCATTTGTGCCAGGCATATTATTGCTTCTGAGGATACAGAGATGAAAAACAAAACAACTGCTTTCTTCCCTTGAACAGCTCAGGGTCTAAGGATGGCTAATGGACACATGGACAATTATAGAATTGATTATCATTAAAAAAGGCAGGACTGGAAAAATTATGATGGAAATGTCTACTGCAGACTTGTAGCTGTGAGAGCAGTGTAGTTCACACAGAGGCCAGGCTTCTCACTGTCAACCTGGCAGAGAGGCAGTGAATGGAATTCAGATGCAAGGTCCCCTCTTTAGCTACAAATATACTCAATGTTAGCTTATTGGGTGATTCAAGTTGAAGCAGCTGAACTCTTTTGCCAACATGATCAGGATAAGAAGTTCAATTACTCACTCACTTGACTGTGGAGACTTAGAGTGCTGTGGTCTAATGAGTTAAACAAGCAAACGTCAGCTTGGGAGATCTGTGTTATTAAAACACGTTAAGGGGCCAGACCCCTGGCTTAGCGGTTAAGCGCTTGCGCTCCACTACTGGCGGCCCGGGTTCGGATACAGACGCGCACCGACGCACCGCTTCTCCGGCCATGCTGAGGCCACGTCCCATGTACAGCAACTAGAAGGATGTGCGACTATGACATACAACTATCTACTGGGGCTTTGGGGGAAAAAAAAAAGGAGGAGGATTGGCAATAGATGTTAGCTCAGAGCCAGTCCTCCTCAGCAAAAAGAGGAGGATTAGCACGGATGTTAGCTCAGGGCTGATCTTCCTCTCCTCCCCCCCCCCAAAAAAAAACAACACGTTAACATTGGGGATAACTTTAAAACCAAGGTTTTTGGAGAAAGTGTTTTTCATTTATAGATGTACTCTGCTCTCCTATTGGTTTTGTAGGAAAACCCTTTAATTTTCCTATTTCTTCAGTGATACAATGACCTGAAGCTACTGCATGGGTTTGGATTATGAAAAAAGGTAAAAAAAAAAATGATTACAGTAAAGTATTAAAAAATTCACATAAACATAGCTTCAGTCCCCTTTTTGTCAGACAGGAAATAGACAAATTTGGTTTGCTGGGACCATGGCATTGGGCTGGGCAGAAAGTCAGACTAAAGACACTACTTTGCCTTAAACTGATTAGTCTTCCTGGTCTTGCTGACCTGATCACACAACTGCAAGAACGTCAGAACACCAAGGAAACCAGATGGGATGACATATTGTAGGAAGTGAGAGCCCAACAGCTATGTATGTTCACCAAATGTTTCCGGTTCACCTAGCTTCCTACTAGGCATCTGATAGGACAGCATCTCTTGGTTGGCTGGGATCATGTGACTCTTTCCGGCCAATGAGGTGTGAGTGCACATGATGCAATTCTACCTGTTTGAAGTATTTAATCGACTACTTGAGATACTCCCCAGTTCTCTTTCCTTATGGTAATCATCAACACTTGAGATATGGTTTCTCCATCAGCCTGAATCTACTTAGTGACTACTCTGAGCAGAGCCCTCAGATGGATGGATGTGTATCATTTGTTGTTTTAAGCCAGGGATTGGCAAACCTCTTCTGTAAAGTGTGTAATAGTATTTTAGGTTTTTCACACTATACCATCTCTGTCACAACTACTCAACTCTGCTCTGCTGTGGCACGAAAGCGGCCATGGAAAATACGTACATTAATGGATACGGCTGTGTCCCCAAAACTTGATTTACAAAAACAGATGGAGGGCTACTCAGCCCCGAGACTCTGGTCTGCAGATCCCTGTTTGAAGTCACAGCGCTCTCAGGACTGTTACTGCAACATAACCTAGCGTGTCTTGACACACTGTGGGCTGTGAGACGGACTTCCGACTGAGGATCTTTGTCATCCGTGTTGTCAGCTACCACGTTCCCTCAATAATCTTTCTTTTTTCCTTGAAGAAAAGCCTAACTTAGCTTTATGCTTTGGTAACTGCTACTGTGTAACGAGTCAAGGAAAGGCAGAAGAGGCCTCTCCTTCTCACACCTTATCACAAGCCCTCTTCAGCTCAAACTTTAATTATAAGAGGTCTCCAAGTCATTGGTTCTCATACTTCAGCGTGCATCAGAATCACCTGGAGGACGTGTTAAAACACAGATTGCTGGGCCCCACCCCCGGAGTTTCTGATTCTGCAGGTCTGGGGAAAATTTGCTTAGTAGAGTATTTCATGTCTGGTCTTAAGCACATTGGTCAAGTTCTAAGGAATAAAGCAGAGATTGTTGTTCAAACTTCAACGTGCATACAAATCAGCTGAGGCTCTTGTTAAAATGCAGTAGGTCTGGGGTGGGGCCTGAGATTCTGAAAGTGACAGTAGTCAGGCTGAGTACACTAAGACCTGCAAGGAATTAAAGGATTCTAATCCTCCTTTCTAGCCTCTAGGCTTAGCAGAGTGTCTAGCGCAGCACTAAACACAGTTCAGGTGCTTCCATCTTGAATAATCTTAGGTCAGCTTTGACTTCTCACTCACCTAACACACAACTGCTAAGCAAATCCTGTTGGTTCTACTACCATAATGTGTAAAGCAACCAACCACCTGTCCCCACCTTTGCTGTGAACACCCTGACCTTGGCCACCACCATCTCTGGGCTGCATTATTTCAACAGCCTCCTAACTGGGCCCCAGCTCCTGCTCTTCTCCACCCTTCCTCTCATCTCTAACACACACTACAGTAAATTCTCTACATTGCAGCAAGAGGCTTTCTTTAACACAGGTTGATCATGTGACTCCTCTGCTAAAGCTATGCACGCTGTGACTGCCCATTTCACTCAGCAGAAGCCCAAGGCCCTACAGCCACCTACCAGGCCTTACAAGGCCAGCCCCCTTTCACGTCTCTGACCTCAGCTCCTATTCTTTGCTCTAGCCTCTGCGGCCTCCTCGATGTTCCTTAAACCCACCAAGCGCACTCCCATCTCAGTTCCTCGCACCTGGTGTTCCTTCCACCTGGAAAATTCTCCCTCCAAGATACCTGCTTGGTCTTCTCACTTCCGTCAGTCTCGGCTTACATGTCCTCAGTAAGCCTTTTCCTGACCACCCCGTCTGTTCTCTCTACCACTTGACTATCTGACACGTACCTACTTATCTTCTCCCCACTTAGAATGTGAGCTTTATGAAGACAGAGGTGTTTGTTTTGTTCACAGTCCCTGGCACTAAAGAGCTCCTAAGACATAGTAAGGGGCTCAAGGAATCTTCGAATGAATCGATAACCGACTTTGCAGCTAACCGGACTGTCCTGAGGCCGGAGACCGCTGCTGTTTCTCCAGGCTCCCTCAGGGTACACTGCTGCCAACCAGTATTACTCATTTTCTTCCCCAAGGAACAGCGGGTTTAGTATCATCCTTTTCGAAATCCCCTTTTCACGGAGTTTCAATTGTAAATCCCTCATTTACTGTTGTCATACAACATTATGCCGCTGAGTTTTCCGCTAACGACTCCCTTTAATACATTTCCTTCCAGCACTTGGTTCATTTTCTGTCCACACCCACCCCGCCCCTAGGTTAATTATAAGGCTCGAATAATTCTCTTGGAGCAAAAGAAATTTTCTTTTGTATTTTATTCAACATTCTCTTAAAAGTTTTAGGAAAATCTAAAACAAAAGGAAAGAAAACCCTAATCCGTAATCCTCAGGCCTCTTGGATAAATGTCATCTTACGGTAGCTGAAGATTACTTTTAACACGAGTCGGGAGGTTTAAGACTTTCAAAATGCCACCTATCTTGCTCCTTCCAAGGCGTTCGACAGGGAGCTCCCAGGTGAGTGTCCGCGGGGAAGCGGCGAGCGGGCGCTCTGCACCGGCCCCTGTGCAGGGCGGGAGGCCACCTGACCGCAGCCAGAAGGCATTCTAGAAGCGGGGTTCGCACCAGCGCCTCGCGCACCACTCACCGGCGGGGACCTTTGCCCCCACCCCCGCCCCCACCACGTAAGGACCCTTCTCGGGGCAGCCGCCAGCTCCACAGCCAGCCGCTTGACACCTATTGTCCCCGTTTGGACGTCAAGCGACTTCGCCTGAAGGACCCTCACTTCGATTCCGCTCACAGCTCCAGACCCCACTCCTGCAGCCTCCCCGGGGCCCCCCGCGGCAGGGCCCGGGCCGGGGCGGCGGCCGGGCAGGGGCAGCCGGGCCGGGCCGGGCCGGGCCGCGCCGCGCCTCCCCGCAGGCGTTCGCGCCGGGCAGCCCGCGCCCGCGAGGGCCCCTGCGCTCCCCGCCCTCCGCGCCGAGGCTGGCGGCGAGCTCCCTCCCGCTCGACTCTGCGCCTCACTGGCAGGGGCTCTCGGTGCAGCGGGCACAGCGCGACGCGGCCTGCGCCCACGGAGCGCGCGACACTGCCCGGAACGCAGCGCCACGCCCGCCCCCTCGGGACCGCCAGCGGCCTCCGCGCGCGCACGGTGAGCGCCGGCCGGCCGAGGCGCCCGCGGGGCGGGGGCCGCCGCCGGGTCCCTTCCCGGCGGGGGCTCGCCCCTCACGTCTCCCTGCCCCCGTCAGCCCAGTGCCCCTCCCCCGCCGCGCCCCTCCCCCGCCGCCCCTGCGTCCCTCCCCGGACGGCGGCGAGCGTCGGCCCCGCCGGGGGACCGTTGCGCTGGCCGTTGGCGGCCGGCGGCGAGGCCCCGCCCCGCGCGGGTCCCGGTGCCGGGGGGTGGCCGGGCGGGGGCGCGCGGCCGCGTCCCTTCCTGCCCCCGCGGCGCCGTCCCCGCCCCCAGCGCGCAGCCGCCCTCCGCCGCGCGTTTTGTCCCGCGTCTCGCCCCGTCCGCCGCCTGACCGGCCTCTCGTCCTTCCTCCCGCTCTTTCTCGTCTCCCTCGCCGTCTGAAGATGCCCTCGGCCACCAGCCACAGCGGCAGCGGCAGCAGGTCGTCCGGGCCGCCCCCGGCGGGCTCCTCCGGCAGCGAGGCGGCGGCGGGGGCCGGGGCCACGGCGCCGGCCGCCCAGCACCCCGCGAGCGGCACGGGCGCCGTGCAGACGGAGGCCATGAAGCAGATCCTCGGCGTGATCGACAAGAAGCTGCGGAACCTGGAGAAGAAGAAGGTGCGGGAGGGGTGGGCCGGGCGGCTCTCCCGTCCCCGGAAAGCGGGCCCCGGGGCGGCGCTGTCAGCTGCCCGGCCGCGGCGCTGCCCGGGCCTCCGTTCCTCCTCCTGCCGGGGCGGCCTTCGGGTCGGGGAGTGGGCTGTGCGGGGCCGGGGCGGCAGGGGGCCGCGGGCTCGGGCTCGGCGCTGCCTCGTGGAGCCGGGCTGACCGCGCCGCTCCCGTGCGCTCGAGGCCTGCCCGCTCCTCTCTCTTGGGAGACGGGCGGACGTGTTCAGGGTCCCAAACCAGAGCCGCTTCCCCCATCGGGCCCTTTTGGGGCGTCTTCGATCTGCTCCCCGCCCCCATCCGAGGGGCGCCCCTGCGTGTTCCTCTTTGTTCCAATTGTCTAGGTGCCCCCGAGCCGCGCGCTCGGCCCGGCCCCGAGAAGCGTGTCTGCAGCGGCCTTTTGTCCCCGGGACTCTGGAGAGGGCCGGGGGGCGACGGGGACGACTGGGGAGGTGCGGCGGTGCGGGGACGGAGGGGCGCCGGCCCGGGCACATGGAGCGCGGCTAACATGGCGGCGGCGGGGAGAGGGAAGCTCGCGGAGCCGCATTGTGAGCACAAAGCGAAAGCGGGGGAGGGCAGGCCGGGCAGCGCCCCTCCGAAGCCGACCACGCCCGCAATCTTGCCGTTCAGTATCTGGCCCTTCCAGGTCGCACCGGGGGGTCTGTCTGCAAGTCGGCCTTTTGTTGTGTGCTCTCCGCGCAGCACAGGGTACCGACTCTGTGTAGGGGGACACGTGTGTGCGTGTGCGCGTGTGTGCACGTATGGGGAAAGGGTCTCGGCAGAGGGAATAATTCAGCCTTCAGTAAGATTGGGGTGGAAAGGAAAAAACAAATCACCAGCATAGCATCTTTAATTTTGAGGAAATCATTTAAAAATGTTTACAGTGTTTAGCCAGCCACCTAATAGTGGTACTTAAAACGTTGAGATAGTAACTGTTAGGCTGAAATTTCGACTGTGGGAAATAACTTGACGAAAACTGATGACATTTAGGCCTTAATTATCTTAATTGTTTGTTTAATGATTTATTTTACATTTTGGGGGAGTTTAAAATCATAAACATTTTTAGATTTGTTACTTCTCTGTCTCCTTCTGTATTGGGAATTTTATTTGAATTTCTTGGACTTTTTGAAATTGAGAGATGCACTAATCGTGGGTTTCTACTTTTTGCTTATCTTTTATTTTGAAGAACAAGTGTGGTTTATTATAAATGATTGAAGTTATAGATTTATCAACATCGACCAAGCAACAAAAGTATTTTAATTATAAAGTAGCTATATTCAAGTATGTAACAGAATAAACATGCCCCAAGGCTAGTATCTTCTGGTTCTGTGTCTGCCATCTGTTTTAGTTTTTGCCACTCTATTTGAAATTGAGGCTTAGGTATCTTTAAAACCTCTTAATGCAGTAAACAATCCTGTCAATCTGGCTGATGCCTGAATGGTTTAATTTTCAGAATTCCTAGGAATCTGTTTTCTTCGAGGATGGGAATCAGAAGATGTAATTAATTAATTAATGATATATTTTACACAGAGTCATTTTAGTATACATATTTATATTTTAATCACTGAAAAGTATTTCTTTCAAAGGCATTAATATAAAGTCAGGCACTGAGTAGCAGCCAGCTTAGTTGTGAGGTGATTATTAGATTCTAGTGTTCAAGTGTATTTGAAAAGAATAGAAATCTAGTTTATAAGTCCCTTGAGGGCCTGAACCATGATGGGTCTCTCCTGTCTATAGGTTTGTACTGCTGTACGTTGCCTAGTTGTGTCCATCCCCCGCCCCCCCATCATTATAAAGGAGAAAGTAATGTAATTATTATTACAGAGATTATAGACTAGGCTAGTAAGTACTGAAAAATTCCCTTGTAATGATGGACATTTTACAAAATAACAAATGTATTTCATATCATCTTTTCTGTCGGTGTTTTGGGTGCTAGATAGTAAAGTGGAAAGGTCAAATTACAGTTACTTGAGGCTTTTTGATAACTCACAGACTGAGCTACATACTCGTTAAATAGTTATGTTGCCAGTACTGATGTTGTGACTTAATTACTATTAAAACAAACTATGTTTTGAGAAACTCAAGGGCGTTTGAATTTTTCTCTAAGCACATCTGGCTTCTAGTTTAAATTGAAATTTTCTTTATAGCTGGATAATTTACTGTATGAAAAGATTTAACTGATTCATTTTTCAGTAGTGAATGAGCATTTCTAATACATCTAAAATAGGATTTACTTACAAGTCAGTTTTGAACCTTTTTAGAAACCCTTATGGAGTCAAGTTCATTTTTCAGTAGTGAATGAGCATTTCTAATACATCTAAAATAGAATTTACTTACAAGTCAGTTTTGAACCTTTTTAGAAACCCTTATGGAGTAAAGTAAGCTACTATTTATAACTGGATTTCTTTTTACTTCAGTCCACTTAGCAACTTATATTTGAGCTGAATTTCAGACCTATTCATGGGAATCTTCAGACAAAATGCCATTTTCCATGGATTCTGAAATCAAGTATCCTGACAAAAATTACTCCTAGATATGTAGTATCACTTACATGAAGACATAGAGAATTGAAATAATTTTATTGCAGTTCGTTTAAGAAACAAAGTTGTTAATTTTCTAATAAGTCGAGCTGTTAGAGGAAAGGTAAGCATCTGTTCAGTGAGAATGCCTGCTTAACATTGATGAAATATGATTGTATTATGTAATGCAACTAAATGGCCTGATATTTTTTGAAATTTGGGCTTATAAAGACTACATGAGTATTTAGCAGAGAGAAGAAATACAGCTGTAATAACAAGAATCAAATGTAAAACTCCATTAACAAATCTTTTAACTGATTAAAGTACGAGTGATAACAAATTGAGTGATTGCCTGGTTTTCTTCCTCAGTTCATGGGTATAGAACTGGGCCCCAGGCTATGCAAGATGATATTTTGAAATGAAGTCATAATTTTAACTGAAGAGAGCTCGTTTATATGGTAAGATATAATCGGTTTTGATGTACAGTAAAGGAGGTTTTAATAGATGACATTTAAAACTGTTATACTCTTTGTAAATATGATAGGTTTAGACACTAGTGACTGGTAGGTAAAAGATTAACCAGTGTTCTGTTGCAAAACAGCCGACAGCTTTTTAACCAATATGTGACCAGAAATGATAGCTAAAGTGTACGGTTTTTCATACTGCTCCCTAAAGTCTTTTCTTTATATCTTTGCTGTTAATGTTATTCTGAAAAAAGATGCTATTATTGTTAGGATAATATTTCTTTCCAGAGCATTGCAGTGTGCCTCTACTTAGAATTTTCAGTGCAGTTGTGGTACAGAATTTAAGTATTTTGAGATAAAAATATCCTTTAACTATTTTATAAGTAAAATCTTTTCTTAGGGTTAACATCTGAGGTTTTCCTTGACAGTTAAGATCTCTGATGTGTTAGCTTCTCCACTGGTTGCATGAACTATTCCTCTGCAATGCAGAGGACAAGATTACTTTGTTTTGCATTCACCTTGTCACAGAAACAAAAAGGATTTATAATGCTTAATTTGTTTCCCTTTGCCTGCCTGAGTGTGGAGTGTGTGTGTGTGTGTGAGTGAGTGTGAGAGAGAGACGTAGGAAAGTATTTAAAATTTGAATTTAAAAAGGAGAAAATGTGAATTCCCTTGTGATAATACAGGTACCTTTTTCTGGGATGAGAGTAGAATACTAGGTATTATAATGAGAATGGATTGTTTTAACCTTACCACATTATTTTACTCTAGGATAATTCCCATGTGGCAAATGTTTGTATCAGAATACATTTTGTGTGACTTAGAGATTAAGCAGAAAATTTGTCATAATCTTATGTAATTAATTTCTTACCTTACGTTTAGAACATTTCATATTCATGTAACAGAAGATTAGTACTGTTTCATCTTCAAAAGAAATTAGTAAATACTTGGCAACAATAAAATCTAAGATTTTTTAAGATCTTAAAGCCATCTTAGAATTAGTCCAATTCATCTTATAGAAGAGGAAATTGAGATGCTCATGTAAAACGACCCAGGTTGGAATGGGTGAATTCCAAGGTATCTTGTAATATTTAATGGGGGTAATTAGAATTTGTCGTGTTCTGCAACATAAGTATAATTTTTCATGTTGAAGCTTATCTTGTAGAACCAAGTAATAGCTTTTACTTCAAATCTTTTATTTTTATTAGAGTTCTTCTGTTTTAAAAAGCTGAAAGCAAAAGAAAAAAGCTTTCATTTCTTTATTGTCAGACCTTTATTGATGTCTCATTGTTAAATTTGTGTTTGTAGGCTGTCCAGGTAATGGGGTCCTGAGATTAGCAGTACTACAGGTAAAGTCCCATTGTATCAGGTTTCTTGGGGACATGTATATTGTGGTAATGAAATGAACTTTTAAAGTTGAAACTCTGAGTGTCTCTTTATGCTTGGGTGAGCACCAGATGCTCATGTTCCAGTCTCTTCTCAAGCTTGGTATGTTGTAGCCTAGAAAATTTGGGAAGAGCATTACCAATAGAGAGAAATAGGGAGTGTGTCAACTTTTCCATGTTAATTCTTTTGTTGTTTTTTTTTTAGTGAGGAAGATTCGTCTGAGGTAACATCTGTTGCCAGTCTTCCTCTTTTTTTTTTTTGGTTGAGGAAGATTAGCCCTGAGCTAACATCTGTGCCAGTCTTCCTCCACTTTGTATGTGGGTTGCTGCCATAGCATGGCTTGACGAGTGATGTATGTCTGTGCCCAAGATCTGAACCTGCGAACCCAGTGGAGCGTGCTGGACTTAACCACTACGCCATGGGGTGGGCCCACCATGTTAATTTTTGCATTAAGCTTCTGGATATTTTTTAGTAATTGGTCCTTTTCTGGGGGGGAAGTGAATGGTATGTGTGCAGTGGAGAAGAATGAGAGGAGAAGCAGAAGGGAAGTTTAGCCTAAGTTGGAGTTGTAAATTGCTTGGCTTGTGCTCTTTTGTTTCTCCTAGCTATACCAGTGCTTTTGTTGGATAGAATGTGAGTGTAAAAACATAGATGAAAGAGACTTTATTGGGCAGAGTTCAGAAATCATATTTCCTGAGGAAAGGGGAAGGTGTGCTGCTTGACCATGATCAACTAAAGTAGTCTGTTTCCTTTAACTTCTATACTGCCTATTGTCTGTTCACTTCCTTGACATTTTCGTATTGCCTTATGTTCTTACCTTATGTGTTTTTCTAAATAGGTAGTAAGCTTCTTGGGGGCAGAGACTATTGATAACATCATACTGTGCCTTTTGAATGGTGTATGCTAAATAAATATTTGCTATTTTGACTAAATCATTAAATAGAAATATTTGTAGCTTCATCAACAAAACCCTGTTAAAATAGATTAAGCCATGAGGGGGAAAATGGTTTTCTGTACAGAGCTATTTACTTGCAGTGTTTTTTATTGAAACAGAATTTTTCCTGAAGGATTTTCCTTTTGCTTATTTTTTTAAGTGAGCAGAGTTGATGAGTAGGGAAGTAGAACACACTCACTTTAAAATCTAGATAGTGTAAGTAAGATTTGTGAGTAGTCTTCGGAAGGAAGACGTAGACAATTCTTGGTATTTGAACCATCATCAAATTATTAGAAATGTCATTGCATTCCCTTAATACTGTTATCCAAAGATAGAAATAACTGAAATATACTTTAATATTAGAGAAAAACCTTTTGGTCTTCATTTTAAATGAATTACAGTTCAGATCTTTTTACATTGAACTCCCAGTGGAGTGTATAAAACATTCACTTGTACCAACTCATCCTAATGAGTAGCTTGATTAAAGCGACTGATAGTTCAAAAGACACTCGTTAAGATTATCAATGATTGTTTGTTTTTCAAATGCACAAGCTTTAGACTTTTTTAAGAATATAATTCAAAATAGGTGATGCTGGAACTCTTTAACATTAATGCTTTTTCATTTTCCTACTGGGGTCAGCTGCTTCTCTTCATTCAGACTTGCATGATTATAGCCATGGGCAAGGAATAGGGATTTTTACAGGATTATCTCCTATCTTCTTTTTCTTTTCAGTTGGACAAAAGTCTTGTCAGACTAAACTCCTGGTTACCTATCTGCTTGAAAAATTATCTTACAGTGGGACCTTAGATAACATCTAATTTAGCATCCTTTTACTGTTCTTGGTGTTCAGAAATCCTGCATTCTTGACAGGTGTTCATTCAGCTTCTGCATTAATCACTCTGCCAGGGCTTGGTGGAATGCTCATTTCTCAGTGAAGATGTATTTCATTTTTGGGCAACTGTTAAGTTCTTGATGTTAGAGTTACACTCCCACTACCACTGTTTAATAGTTTGTTTTCTGGAACAACTCAGACTTCTACATGAGAAGTCTTCTAGCATTGGAAGATAGCTTTTATAGGTCATTTATGGATTGTACTGTATGTTCTCTCCACTATCCTTTTAAAAATTCAGGAAACCTTTGTTTCTTATCTTTCTTCTGTGAATTTTACTAGCAATTAATTCTCAATTGAATTGGTGGAGGGTGCATAGGGGCAGAGTCAGCTGTCTACCACTATGTGGGCAAGGTCAGAACTGATGTTTCTAGGCGATGAACAGACAATGTAGGGGTTGGGGACTTGAAATAATATCTAGAAGGGCCACCAAAGAAAAGTTGAGAGGAAAAGAAATCTTTTATCTTTCGTTTTTGCATTTGTCTTTCTGAAGGTTCTTTCAGTACAGTAAAGGTGATTTATTTCACCTGAAGACATAAAATAATTTAAAGTACAGCTAGGAGCTCTTACTAGTTTTCATATTTTAGGCTGCATTTTTAAGTATTCTGTCCCAGTTTGGAGATCTCCTTGATTGAGACCAGGAGTTACATAGTTCCCAGATAGCCAAACTAGTTTTTTCAGGTGCTGTCTCCTCCTAATCTTTCTTTTT
Source organism: Diceros bicornis minor (assembly GCF_020826845.1). Taxonomy (NCBI): domain Eukaryota; kingdom Metazoa; phylum Chordata; class Mammalia; order Perissodactyla; family Rhinocerotidae; genus Diceros; species Diceros bicornis. The sequence continues at coordinate 34,295,181 of NC_080770.1, read as the reverse complement.
GTGACTGTTTACAATTGTCTAGCTGAGGAATTTTTGTTTTTTTGAAGTCTCTCATCTCTTTTGCTGTTTCTTTTTAATTGTATAATTTAAAAAAGGTAGTCTTCAGTTGTTCCTCTGTGGAATTTATTGGATGTAACAGGAAGGCAGGAAAGCTCAGGAGGACGGTCATTCTGCAGTCTTGTTAGTATGTTTTGGTATTTCCTGAAATGAGGACTGTGTATTAGGAACTTTGACCAGGCCCTGAAGCTCGGGCAAGGACGGGGGATAGGATAATTATGACAGCAGTAGAGAAAGTGTTAACAGCTTTAGACGGACAGTTATAAAGCCACGATGAAACTTTTGTTGTGTTATGGCTAGAAAAATGTTTCACAAAAGACCTATAGTTTCCATTCATTTGATTAACTGCATTTTTTGATTGGATCTCTATGTATACCTTAATTCAACTAACTGGAATTGGAGTCTGCTTTTTGAAAATCCCCTGTTTAAAAATCGGTGAGATTTTTCCAGTTATGTCATGGCTTTCATACACATTTCTTCCCTCACAGTTATCTGTCATTTCTTGTGGTGTTAGTAGCAGTCCTTCTCCCTTGAAAAATCATAGCTCTTAACTTACTATGGATTGAAAAACTGGAGACATGTTACAGTGATATAAAATCAAAATAAATTAGATGTATGAGTTTTAATAAAATTTATAGATCTTTATTTTGGCAATACAGAGGTCTTTCTGCACACTTTTTGGTGACAGTACTCCCTGAAGGTGTGTACTATGAAGCTGAGTTTCACGTAGTAGCTGCGTTCTCTTTTCATTTTCCTTTTAACTGTGTTCCAGTTACTGCTCTGTGACAGATTGCTCCACAACTTAATATGATTTTTTTTATGCACGTGGATTCTGCCTGTCAGGAATTTAGAGAGGGCACATAGTGGGTTGGTGTCTCTGCTTCATGATGCCTGGGCCCTCAGCTGGGAAGACTAAGGCTTGTTCACTCACGTGTCTGATGCCTGGGCTTAGGATGACTGTAACACCAGAGTTACTGACCAGGATTCTTACGTAAGATCTCTCTTCATGGCTTGGCTTCCTCAAAGCATGGCAGCCTCAGGGTTATTGGACTTCTGTGATGGCTCAGAAGTGTATTTGGATGGCTCCAAATACAAGTGTTCGCAGTGACCAGCAAATGCAGCAGGGGTGCATTTCTTTTATGACTTAGCCTTGGAAGTCATACAGGATCACTTCCACTGTACTTTATTGGTTGAAGCCGACTTAATACAGTGGCAGGGAATTGGACTGGTTCTTAATGAGGGGGTGCCAAGGTCACATTGTGGAACAGTATGTGGGACTGCAGATGTTGTAGCCATCTTTGGAAAGTGTAATCTGCCATAAATCTTGGGTTGGATATATAATTTGTTATTGTGTAGAAACTTGGAACTTTTTTACTATAAGATAGCTTGTCCTACCATAGGGTAGTATAGATTCATACTTAAGGATTATTATAGGTGCAAGTCCTGACAATATGCTGAAATCTGTCAATCTTAATGTCTTTTATATAGCATTAAATTTTAATTTTTTATTATACAAACTGTATATGTTCATTGCGGAATATCTAAGTGTACAAAACAAAGCAAAAGGAAAAAAGTTCCACTTATAATTCTCCCACTCATACCATTCTTAACATTTTTTTTTTTAATCATTTCACTTTTGGCTTCATCATTTTTTTTTTTTTTTTTTTGTGAGGAAGATCAGCCCTGAGCTAACATCCATGCTAATCCTCCTCTTTTTTTTGCTGAGGAAGACCGGCTCTGAGTTAACATCCATTGCCTAATCCTCCTCCTTTTTTTTTTCCCCCAAAGCCCCCCCAGTAGATAGTTGTACGTCATAGTTGCACATCCTTCTAGTTGCTGTATGTGGGACGCGGCCTCAGCATGGCCAGAGAAGCGGTGCATCGGTGCGCACCCGGGATCCGAACCCGGGCCGCCAGTAGCGGAGTGCGCGCCCTTAACCGCCAAGCCACGGGGCCGGCCCCCATTCTTAACATTTAAAAGAAATATTTGTATTTATTCTTATATGTGTATAAGCACTTTTTAGGAATTTGATTTGACATCTATTTTGATTGTCATATATTTTAAGTTCTCAGGATATTAAATGATAAAGTTAAGCTAGGTATATAAAACTCTACCCTATGAGGGATATATAATACACTCACTGTGTATTAATTTCAAGATTTAGCAATAATTTCCTTGAGAAATGTATAGTACCATAAAAACGGAAGATAATAAAGGCCAAGTATAAGCTAATAGCAGGTTTTCTTTTGCCTAGTGGCTAGTCTAGACTTTTGACTGTGTACTAGCACTAAATTTTAGGCCCTCCTTCTATTTATGTATCTTTTACAATCTGTATATGTATTTCTAGATAGAGGAATTCTGACTGTAATACTATTATTGTATCCTAAGTCATAATTAAAAGCAAATCTTAAGTTGTTTAGTTTTTTATTTCTTAAAAGAAAAGTAGCCTACCCTTTTTAAAAAAGTGACTGAACTGTCTGTCCACCCTCAGAGTATTCTGAGGCAGTTAAGCACGTTTTGCACCTGGGGTTAGGCCTGCCAGATCAGTGCAAAAAACTTGATTTTTCAACCAAAAGTTTTTTTTTTTTTTTTAAGATTTTGTTTATTTATTTATTTATTTATTTTTCCCCCAAAGCCCCAGTAGATAGTTGTATGTCATAGTTGCACATCCTTCTAGTTGCTGTATGTGGGACGCGGCCTCAGCATGGCCGGAGAAGCGGTGTGTCCGTGCCCGCCCGGGATCTGAACCCGGGCTGCCAGCAGCGGAGCGTGCGCACTCAACTGCTAAGCCACGGGGCCGGCCCTCAACCAAAAGTCCTAACTTTATACCTGTTTAGCTGGAGGCTTACTGATTGTGTGAAGTAGTTCACTAAGAAAAATTGGATACTTTTATTAGCCTTTAATGTTTGAATGATTTGTCTAGGTTTTATTTACCTCCAGTATAACTAAGGAATTGTTAGGCTGTTTTTTTGTTTTTGTTTTTGTTTTTCTGTGAGGAAGGTGAGCCCTGAGCTAACATCCATGCTAATCCTCCTCTTTTTGCTGAGGAAGACTGGCTCTGAGCTAACATCTACTGCCAATCCTGCTCTTTTTTTTTTCTCCCCAAAGCTCCAATAGATAGTTGTATGTCGTAGTTGCACATCCTTCCAGTTGCTGTATGTGGGACGCAGCCTCAGCATGGCCGGAGAAGTGGTGTGTTGGTGCACGCCCGGGATCCGAACCCTGGCCGCCAGGAGCGGAGCTCGAGCACTTAACCGCTAGGCCATGGGGCCGGCCCTGTTAGGCTTTTTAATTTAGAATAGAATGGTTATGCAAATGGACTAATGTTTCTGGTAGAAAGAAAATGGATCATTTGACCTAAAACAACTTAACTAACATTGCTTTAAAACTTGTTTCTGTGTCTGAACACGTTTTATTAGAACCTTACTTTGTATTTTGTTTCTTGGTTCATTTTATTATTGCTAAGGGTAGGAAACTGTGTAAGTTCATAATTTATTGTGATTATTTAAAATTCCCCGTCATTAATTTAGATTTCTACTTATTCCCTCTCCTCTGCCCCTTAAAACAATAACTGAATTCCCGACTGTGTTGCATTACCTGAATATCTTTTTTTGGGTTTCTTATCTAATAGTAGTAGCAGAGGAAACCTCCAAAGTTGTCATCTTAGCAAAAAAAAAAGATGACTTTAAACCAGAGGTTAATTTTCTACCCCTACTCTCACACATTGAATTTCATTTGTGAGGAGATAACACAACAAAGCTGTTGATTAGTGCACTGCCCATAAGTAATGTGATAGCTTGAAGTGTCTCATGTTGTTCAAGAGAAATGGATGAGGCACGTCAAAGACAATGTGCGTGTGGGTTTATGTAGGAAAAATACACTCTTTTTATGTCACTTATTCACATGAATTCTTTGGCAGGGGGAGGGAGGGAGTGACAAATTTTAACACTTAAAAATGTTTGATATGCTCATTTGGGTAGGGTATAAGCAGGATCCTAACCAAACTGTGGCCCTCACTCATGTGAGTAGGAACTATATCTTTTTTTTTTTTCTTTTTTGTGAGGAAGATCAGCCCTGAGCTAACATCCATGCTAATCCTCCTCTTTTTGCTGAGGAAGACCGGCTGTGAGCTAACATCTATTGCCAGTCCTCCTCCTTTTTTTCCCCAAAGCCCCAGTAGATAGTTGTATGTCATAGTTGCACATCCTTCTAGTTGCTGTATGTGGGATGTGGCCTCAGCATGGCTGGACAACCGGTGCGTCGGTGCGCGCCCGGGATCTGAACCCCGGGCCGCCGGGAGCGGAGCGCGCGCACTTAACCGCTAAGCCACGGGGCTGGCCCAAGAACCACATCTTTCTGATGCATATCTTTTTGGAGAAACCTAAAGAATAAGCAGTGTTGTGTCACTGGCTTATGATACAATATTTGGTATCATTCAGCAGTGGCTGGAGTATTTAAATTCATTTTTTAGCTCACTGTTAATTAAAGTAAGTTATTTTATGTACTAAAACTGGATATATTTAAAAAGTATATTTAGGGCAAGATGTGAGACAAACTTAGGGGATTATGTGGGTTTTGTTATTTTAGCATGGTTAAGTTCATATATACTTTCAATATGGAATATAATTCTTTTATCTTTTAGGGCAAGCTTGATGATTACCAGGAACGAATGAACAAAGGGGAAAGGCTTAATCAAGATCAACTGGTAAAAGTGTTACATTTTATTACAGATTTTATGCTACTACTTTTAGTGAAATTAATTTTGTGGTTCTTTGTGTCTCCAGTAAAGTTGGATTCTGTCTTGATTTTAGGATGCCGTATCTAAGTACCAGGAAGTCACAAATAACTTGGAGTTTGCAAAAGAATTACAGAGGAGTTTCATGGCATTAAGTCAAGATGTAAGTAAAAGACAGTGTATTTGTTTATGAAGTATTAAAGATAAGGCGTGCAGAAAATTTTGTGTTTTTTGGGGGTTTTAGTCCTTGCATAACCATTGATAAGTTCTCTACAAGGTGAGAGGATTGGATCCAATTATATTTAAGATGCTTTCCAATTCTGTAAAGTTAAATGTAATATCTGAAAGATGCCTTTTAAAAGGACTGAGTTTCAGATATGGCAAACATGTATAGTAGTTACCCTAAAGATCTCATTGGTTTAAAAAATTAGCTGTGCTGTACATACATAAATATGGTATGCATTTATTTTCTATATATTCCTATATGTCTAATGATATTCTTACAGTTCCGTTAACTATCAGAAAATAAAGAGGCTTATTGACATAATTGCTGCTTAATCTCTCCATTAGGGGTCTTAAGGGATGTGGCAGACTGACACATTGCTCTTGATCAACCCTTGATCCAACAAAGTGGTGTTTTTTTCCCAAACATTTTTCGATGCGACAAAAGCCTTTGGGAACAGGACAAAAAGTAAATACAAGCAAAGCCAAATAATTTGTTGGAAGTTGAGACCAGAAAATTAATATCCTTCTGAATTACTATTAGCTTATTTGGAGAAAGGCTAACAATATTGAAATATTAAGTTGCCTCTGATTTGGTGAAATGAATAAATAATTTATTGTATGATGAGAGACAATGCAGTATAGAGATTAAAAGTTCTTATTCTGGAACCAGACTGCCTGGTTTGAATCCTGATTCTGCCACGTTTACTCAAAAGTTGTATGACTTGGAGTGAGTTATGTAACTTCTCTATTCCTATATTGGTCAAGGGGTTCCAAAGAAACTGAACTTAGCAGGATAGAGAGAGAAGTGGGGGAAGGGAGGAGAGGGGAGAGGCTATCACACTGCTTCAGTTTTCTGATCTGTGATCATCATAGGGTTGTGCTTAGAACAGTATTTGGTGTATAATATAATTCATGCACTTAAAATTATATCAAATTTGATAAAAGGTGGAAATTATTGATGGTACCCCTCAAAATGGAGTAAAGGAAATTTAATTTACACCCAGCTGGGGATTTGTTCTGCTAAGCTTACGTCAGAGCCTTAGGATTGATGAATCCTGCCCAATTTTTTTCTGATTTTTTTTTTTTTTAAATATGGGTCATAGAAGTAGGATTGACATACAATTTAATATAGAATCTGTTTCTATAGAATCTGTCACTGTGTGAATGAAAATACTTGTATCTTCCTTTGCTTCTGTTGTTGTTTTTTTTTTTTTTTTTTGAGGAGGACCAGCCCTGAGCTAACATCCAATGCCAATCCTCCTCGTTTTCGCTGAGGAAGACTGGCCCTGGGCTAACATCCATGCGCATCTTCCTCTGCTTTATATGGGATGCCGCCACAGCATGACTCAACAAGCGGTGCCTTGGTGCGCGCCCGGGATCCGAACCGGCGAACCCCGGGCCGCTGCAGCAGAGCGCGTGCACTTAACCGCTTGTGCCACTGGGCCGACCGCTGCTTCTGTTTTAACACTAGTGTTTTCAGGAACTTTTCACTGGACGTTTAACCTCTCCAGCAGTCTTTTTATTTAGCTCTGATCCTTTGTTGTATTTCCACAATTATTAAACACCTTTTTTGTTTTGCATTCAAGAGCTGCTTTAACCTAGCTCTTTGTATTCTTCCCTATTGGAACTGCTCCTTTCATCCAGAGTGGCTTTATTATTTTATTTCATTTGCTTTCTTGACTTCTTTTCACGTTCCTGCCTCTCTTCCTATAATGTTCCCTGCCTCTGGCTACTTATAGAGACCTTTCTACTCTAAAATAGCACCCCTCCCCCCATAAAATTGAAAGCTCATCTATGTTAGGAGCAGATGTAACTTTCTCCTTGAAAGCTTTCTTGACTGCCCTAGCTTAGAGAGATCTCATCTCTTTGTTCATTTTATGCTACATTTGCCACTTATTGCTAAGATATCATTTATTCTACTACCCCCTCTGCTGCCGTTGTAGATTTGTCTTATTGCAACCTTCATCATTCCTCCCAGATCTCCCTCCCGTATTTCTCCCTTGATTATACGTTTCATACGTCCTTATTTTGGTTTTCTTTGTCTCATTTTTTTGTGTGTGTGAGGAAGATTAGCTCTGAGCTAACATCTGTTGCCAGTCCTCCTTTTTTTGCTGAGGAGGATTGGCCCTGGGCTAACATCCGTGCCCATCTTCCTCTACTTTATATGGAACACCGCCACAGCATGGCTGGACAAGTGGTGTGTCGGTCTGCGCCTGGGATCCGAACCTACAAAGCCTGGGCTGCTGAAGTGGAGTGCGTGAACTTAAGCACTATGGCACTGGGCCGGCCCCTTCTTTGTCTCAGTTTATCCTAGTGAGACTTGAGAAAGGGGAGAAGGTGGGAAGGAAGACACTGTCATGGATCTTGGAAACACTGACCTTTCTTTGACCCCACGCTGATACTAGACATGAGAAAAGAGAGAAATATTTGAGTTTGGGTGATGTTCTCCCTTCAGCCTTCCTAGGGAAGAAAAAGAGTAGTGGAAGGGAAAAAATAGTGGGAAAAATACATTCCTACTTAGCTTTTATCTATCTTTTACTGACACCTTCTTTGCCAGCATCCCCTTATTTTCGTCCCCATGTATTTTCAGTACGTTGGAATGCTTTCCTAATACCAGCAGTGGCTTGTTGGGCTGAGAGGCAGTGGTGGGTTTTTGCAGCTTCTTGTGAGTCAGGAGTAGGTACTTAAAATTAGAACTTTGGACCATTTTTCCATAAAGGAGATAGATACAGGTAAGATTTTTTATTGTTGCTGTGGTTGAGGTTCTTTTTTAATTGACTTAGGGCCTTAATTAAATATTTTAATTTTTATGCTTTTTATTATGGAAAATTTCAAAACTAAAGAAAAGACTGTAAAGAACTGCCATCTACCCATACCCAGCTTCTGCAGTTATCTCATGGGCACTCATACTTGATATAATACTGACACCTGCTCCTTTGCTCCCTGGCTGCTAGATTATTTTGATGCAAATCACAAATAGATCATTTCGTTGGTAACATTTCTGTAGTGTAATACCTTCTAGGGAATATGTGTTCTGAATTTCCAACAGCTGCTTTAAACAGATCATGTATGAAACTATTTGTAAATTGGGAAAAATCCTTTTGTGTACTAGGGTCACATCTAACTCATTGAGTGAAATACGTCTTGTTTACATTGGACCTGAAATTGAACTGCAGGAGTTCTGTAGCACTGATTTTGGTGTCCTGTATGTATTTATGCAGATTCAGAAAACAATAAAGAAGACAGCACGCCGGGAGCAGCTTATGCGAGAAGAAGCTGAACAGAAACGTTTAAAAACTGTCCTTGAGCTACAGTATGTTTTGGACAAATTGGGAGATGAAGAAGTGCGAACTGACCTGAAACAAGGCTTGAGTGGAGTGCCAATATTGTCTGAAGATGAGCTGTCGTTGTTGGATGAATTCTACAAATTAGCAGACCCTGAGCGGGACATGAGCTTGAGGTATGGTGGTGCTTGACGATAGACACTTGTAAATGTTGCCTGAAGTTGGCAATTGAAAGGTAATTAATTAGCTGTTTAATTGTTATTATAAGGTTGAATGAGCAGTATGAACATGCCTCCATTCACCTATGGGACTTGCTGGAAGGGAAGGAAAAATCTGTATGTGGAACAACCTGTGAGTATCACTGACAACTTTTGATTTTGTAGCTGAGAGTCTTTAAAAATTATTTTCCTATTTAAAAGTAATGTTAATTGAAGAAATTTTAGAATTGTATAAATAAACTTTCTTCCACTGTTTACTTATTGGTTTATTTCCTTTTGTATCTTTTTTGTTTCCTGCATTGTCTGTGGGTGTTTGTAAATCAAAACGCCAGCAACAAACAAACAAAAATCTGTGAAGATGGCAGTCCTGACCTAACGTGGTTGTTTATAACTTACTCTGCTTGAGGTGGACAGATTAATGCCAAATTGACTTTCCAGAGTTTTTGGTGTTAGATAGGGACTGGTTTTTCCTTGTGGCTGAACTGTTGTGAAAAACATGTAATGCACCTCGTTCATTCTACTCACAGGCATTGCCTTAGTCTTTCTTTAGTTTTTCTTAGGCTTCTGCTAATTTGGGGGCATTGATTTTTTTTTTTTTTTTTTTTTTTGTATTTTAAAAAAGCTGATATCTACTCCAGTTTTCTGTATTTGAGCTCCTTAATCTCAAATATACAGTTGTATGTTAATTTAAAAAAAAGGACATTTAAGTTTCACTACCTCAGTAAATTAGGAATTTTAGGTTTTAACCCTTTAATAAGTCAGGGAATAGATTCTTATCTGTGCTACTTATAAAGTTGATTTAGGGAAGTAGATTTTTGAACATATTAAAGTAGAAATACTTGTATTTATACCTTATTTTTAGCTGTTTGGTGGAAAAATTAAATTGGATTATAAGCTTTAATTGGCAAAACTGTATGATGCAATTTGGAGTGTATTTGCTTTAAGGAAGTGGGTAAATCAAATCTGAGGAACCAATCCTTTGGTATCTTTTCATGTAAGAAATCGTTTTCTTGGTTTGTTAACTTGTAGTGTCGTCTGTACTTCTTGGTAAAGAAAACCTTTTTGGCTTCTTAATTTTAGTTCTGCTACAAATATGTACTGAATTCACTTGATGTTTGGAAAGTAATTGACATATGTATAAAATTGTTATCTTAAGTAGTTTTAGGTCAAGCCTGACCAGATTTTCATGAGCGTTGTTGAAGAGTAACAAGGGTTAAACATCATCTTAAACTTGTGGCTTGTTTTGGTGGTGTTTTCTCCCTAGTCTTGTTCCCGCATCTTAGCAATCTAATGATAGCTAATGGAAAGGTACTGATGTACTCAAGTTAGTGTTCATATGTGCATTCGGTTCTCATGCATAAGTTTTTGAGAACAAATAGTTCTGATTCATGAGACTTTGAAGTGGGGGAAGGAAAACACATTGGAGTGTTCAGAATGCATGCAAAAAGTTGTTAATAGAATTAATTTTACAATACTTTGATATAATATGGTCCCCGAAGTTTTAGTTTTCTCTGCAGTGATGGAATAGCCTCACTCTGCATCTACTCAACGAGGCCAGGAAATTGAGATTAATTCTTTTTTCTTTTCTTTCTTTTTTTTTTTTTTTTGGTGAGGAAGATTAGCCCTGAGCTAACATCTGTTGCCAATCTTCCTCTTTTTGCTCAAGGAAGATTGGCTCTGAACTAACATCTGTGCCCATCTTCCTCTATTTTGTACGTGGGATGCCGCCACAGCATGGCTTGATGAGCAGTGCATTGGTCTGTGCCTGGGATTCGAACCTGCAAACTCCGGGCCGCTGAAGCCGAGCGCTCAAACTTAACCACTACACCACCAGGCTGGCCCCAGATTAATTGTTGGCATACACCTTTGCCCTCTGCCCTACCCCACTTATTTCCTAGTGCACCAAATTCTGACAATATTTGCCTTTTAAATATCATTTGATTTTTGTCTACTTGTGTTTCTTTTCCACCCCTGTGCTTTTCTCTTGTCTAATGCTGTCTGTTAACTGAATCTACCCCCCATCCCTCTCTAATGGCTTCATTTTAATTACGTTTTATATGCATTTGTCCTTAACTTCAAAACCTTGCATATTCTGGCCTTTACTAGTCTCTCCAGCCTCATCTTGCCTTATGCTTTTTCTTATTCTCTATGCTTAGCCACAATGCATACTTTCTTTTCCTTGTATTTGTCCCCCTTGTTTGTACGGGACTTTATAAATGCTGTTGCCTCTGCCTGGAAACACTTCTCTGTCCTCTACTGCTCATTTTCCAGACCTCAGCTCTTGCAACACTTATACCAGGAAAGCCTCTCGTGGTCTCCTCCTGACTAGGTCCAATCCATTGCACCTCTGTGTAGTGCTTTTCACAGATGTAATTTTACTGTTTTTGTGAGTATTTGATAACTCTTCTGTATTGGACTGTAAGCTTAGGGAGGGCAGATACTCTTTTACGTACCTTTTTGCAGCCCTAGTGCCTAGCACATTGCCTAACATATAGTTAGATGATTATTTATACTTATTGAATGAATAAATAAATGATAATTGTCAGGGTTTTTTTGAACTAACTTAAAATACATAAAGTTTAATACAAATAGCTTCTTCTTATTCTGTATCATTCTGTAATAAATTTCTGTTCTTGGTGGAATTTAATGTTTTTATATGTGTTTTCGTAACAGTTGATGAGGTTTTTTTCTCACCAGAGTACTTTGTAGAATGTTGAATCATATTCAAGTCAGGCATCCTCAGATAGTCTAACATAATTCATACCTATTTTTAGATAAAGCTCTAAGGGAAATTGTTGAGCGTGTTTTCCAGTCAAACTACTTTGACAGCGCCCACAATCACCAGAATGGGCTTTGTGAGGAAGAAGAGGCGGCCTCCGCACCTGCCGTTGAAGACCAGGCGGCTGAAGCTGGTGAGTACTTCAGCGGATACGGGCTTTAGTTCAGGGCCGTGGTTTTGCTTTCCTTTGCCCAAGTTCAGGCTGTACATTTATTTAATATATACGTACACTCAGATTTTTAAAGAAACTTTAAGCATGACAAAATATGAAGACAAAGCACATTAAGAATAATTCCTGAGGATTAAATATCAGTCATTTTATTTATCTTAGTGGTCTTGATCACTGTTACAAACTGATATTTCTCTTGCTGTGGTATTGCTGGGCAGGAGTATGGATGAGGGGCAGATGTTATAAGGCTTTTCAAGTAGGTTTTTGGCTGACATGCCCAGATTTATTGCTGTTTACCCTACCAGTTTAAGGTGAATAGTAGGAGGGTTTTTTAATTATTATTATGATGGGGAGGTTATAACTCCATCATCTTGAACTGTAAATTCCTCAGTGGCAAGGGATCTTTTCTAATTAACTTTAACACTTAGCACAACACTAATATGTAGGTAAGCACTTACTCTGAGTACTTTAATGATAAGTTGATGAATAAAATTCTGAGTACAATTGGAAGCATTGTTGGAACATAAATTTAGGAACAGGTAAAAGCGTGGATTCTAGAATCAGACTGCCTAGATTAAAATTTTGGCTCCAATACTTACTGGCTCGGTAACTGGGCAAGTTACTGAACTTCTCTGTACCTCAGCTTCTCCATTTAGAAAGTAATATGTGAAGTATATGCAGTGCCTGGCAGGCACATGGTGAGCACTTGATACAGGTGTTAGCTCTTAGGTTGAAACTAGAAGGGAAGATTGCACATTGGTGGAATTTATGGTTGCAGATCAACATAATGCAGTCTGTTCTTCCCCTCTTACCACTTTTACTGAGTAGATTAAAATGGAGAGTATGCTGCTTTATAATATTACTTCTGAGAATAGAGAGAAGTTTTAACTTTTAGTAGCTCTTTATTGACCTTATATCTGATCCAGAATAACTCCTGTTGAAACTAAAGTAGTTTATTCTAGAATAAATGGTAAAGAAAACTCTTTCTCAATATGTTATTGTAAGAATGATAAAATACAGAAACTTATTAACTATAACTTTGTAAATAAATTCAGACTATATATGATGGTGTACTGTTTACTTATTTGAAATTTAAATAAATTGTTAACTTCAAAAAAAATTTCTTATGCTCTCTTTTATCATTTTTTTTAACCTCTTAGAACCTGAGCCAGCAGAAGAATACGCTGAACAAAGTGAAGTTGAATCAACAGAGGTATGATTTTTATTTAATGCTAGCTTTTGCTTTTTGCCTTTCAAACAGAAGTCTCAAACATTTACTTTGCTTTGCAGTATGTAAATAGACAATTTATGGCAGAAACACAGTTCAGCAGTGGTGAAAAGGAGCAGGTAGATGAGTGGACAGTCGAAACAGTCGAGGTAAGAATACTCTGTATTACAAGGTTGATGTCTTTTGTCTTTGATTAGTAATTTTTCTCTCTTCTAAGAACAAATTAAGATTGTTAGTCTTTTGCATTATTAGTACATTTATTATAATAATAAACTCATTACACAGGACTGTTATGTTTAAAAGGTAATTTGTTTATCCCTGTGGATGTTTAATAGACTCACTTCTTTGCTGATCCAATTACAAAAAAATTATACAAATATCCATGTGTAACTACTTAGGGCTAATCTGTCTTTTAACGTAGATGATTTGTCTGTTGTGATCCGGATTGTCTATAAAAATCTGGGCTCCCACGTGGATAGCCTTCAGAAAGGCCCACCTCATCTTACAGGGGAGGGAGTCTGTTGGAGTGTCATCTTAGACTCCTCCTTCACCCTAGTGCTGTTTGGTTACCAGGCTCTGTTAATCTCAGTATTGCTTATAAAGGAAATATGGTTATGCCTTGCCTAGGCATAAAAGCCAGATAAGAATATAAATTTGATATAATAAAAATTAGTGAGATTTCCCAGCAGAGCAGGGAATTATTAAAAACAAGCAGGAGAAATTATTAGAGCTGGGAAAAAGACAGAGTGAGCTTTAGCTTTTGTAGCAGTTGAGACGAGGTGATAGAGCTTGATCTCTGCCTATGGTCTTGGCCGAGAGAATGAAACGGTAGGGACTCAAAGCTTGATGATAATAAAGTAGCTAACATTTCTTGAGTGCTGACTATATATATATATGAGATAGATATATGTTTGGTACAGATATATAGATTGACTTAATATAGGAGGCTTAGCAGTTTAAGCAGAATACGTTATTTTAGGAAGTAAACACAGGTGGTCTTCCTTTGAAAGTAGTTGATAAAGTAAATCTTAAATGCTATATAGTGATCCTGTGGAATTGAGAACACTGTAGAAGTGATAGCATTGATCAGAATGTTAAATTTGGCATAATTGTGGTCAGTTTGAGTAGCTACATTAAAGTCTACTGTTCTGTTTACAGTATAGATGGCACATGTAGTTGGGGGACCCATCCTGATGGTAATGAATGGAGCTTTTTCATTCTACCAATCTGCTCCCTTCCCCTTCTTCCACTTTAGGTGGTAAATTCACTCCAGCAGCAACCTCAGGCTGTGTCTCCTTCAGTACCAGAGCCCCACTCTTTGACTCCGGTGGCTCAGGCAGATCCCCTTGTGAGAAGACAGCGAGTACAGGACCTTATGGCGCAAATGCAGGGGCCCTATAATTTCATACAGGTAGGTGCAGTTTATTCAAACACCATATTAGAAGGTTTAAGTATTTACATTATTTATCTCATTATGTCCCCACTTAATTTGTAGGATTCAATGCTGGATTTTGAAAACCAGACACTTGATCCTGCCATTGTATCTGCACAGCCTATGAATCCAACACAGAACATGGACATGCCCCAGCTGGTTTGCCCTCCAGGTTAGTAATGGTACATTTTTATGTGAGAAAGTATAGGGCCAATGCTTGCAGGTTTTGTAAAGTTTGCGAAAATTATTTTTTTCCCTTTCAGTGCTTGCTTAACTTTTGGATGTTGTATCTTTTCATTTGATAAGAAACATTGTTTTTTCCTAGAATATTAATGGTAACTGTAGTTCCATAGCTTGTTTTTTTTGTAACTTTTTATTGGCATGTAAACATACAGAGAAGTATGCAAATATACAGTTTGATGAGTTTTCACAAACTAAACATACCAGCACCCAGCAGTGGTACATGATCAGTACCCCAGAAGCCTACCTGCGTTCCTTTCTGTCACTAGTTACCCTCTCCCGACCCCACGGTAACCACTTCCTGACTTGTAAAACTATAGACCAGTTTCGCCTGTTTCTATAATTTGTATAAATGAAATTTTACTTGGCTTTTTAAATTTCAAAATTAATCTAGGATACCAATAATAGAGGTGTCTTTCTCTGAAAGATGCTTGCAGCTTTTTAGGAGAATTTCTGAACATTTTGTTACCTAAGTAAAAATGAGATGCAACAGTGAAGTGGGGAAGGGAATGCTTGAGAGGAAAGGGAAAGAGAGACCAGAAGCCAGTTGAAGTTTCAAACTTGTAACTAGTCTTAAATGGTTATTTGAAATAGCTGCACTAAATAGAGTTGGTGCCTTGTATTGGATTAAGTGGACCATCTCTCCAGGACCATTAGTAGTTTTGAGTCTAGTTTTTTTCCCAGAACAGGTTAGCATTAAGGGCACAAAAGTGGAACTATATAAAGTGACATATTTAATGTTGTATAATCTTAAATGTCATAAAAGGAGTTGCTGAGTAAAAGCATGTTTAATGACACTGTTAATTTGGCAAGGTAGATAGGATTTCTCCAAAGTATAGGGAGCTCATATCTCTGTCACATCTCTACCAAGAGTTAGAAAACAGATCAGTGTTAGCCATTCTAGAAAGAAATCAAAGTTATTAGTATTCATTTTCTGAGCTCTACCAGAGGAAGAAAATAACAGAGTTTTCTTAGCTGGTAGGTTGTGCTCAAGTGAACACATGCAGCACTGATGTAGCTTGTAAAGCTCTGTAGATACTCAGGGAATGCTGAGTCCACTAGATTCTCCAGTGAAAATAGGTGATTTCTAAATGACTAACCAAAGATCCTGCATTTTTGATTATCTGTTTAACCATGGTTGGGGAGGGGAGTGGAAGGATGGCGGGAGTTGGCAATAATATGCACACCAAATCGAATATAGTTTTTTTTATAGTATTTTTATATTATTTATTTTTTCTAGTGGAAACATTGGAAATTATATTGAAAGTTGATAATCCTAAAATATTACTGAATATTACCTAAGGTCTTGAGTAAGAGTATTGCTACATTTTATAGTTACTGCTTTAAAAGATTTTTTTCGTGGATGATGCTGCATTGATTCTTACCTGTTCTGCTTGCTACACCTCTCTTGGTACTTTCTCACTAACATCTCACTTTACCTTTGCAAAACACAAAATGAACGCCATTGTGAGAGTTTACTAATGACTACCAGTAAACCAGAAGGCTCACTTGAAAGCTAACATCCTACCTACACTTCCCAGTTTGTTTTCCTGATCGCTAAAAAGTTTATTGAGGATTTGGCTATAGAAATTTGCCTGTGGCAGCCAAGTAAAAGGTATTTAGACATCTCTGGGGAAATTTGATTTTAGATAGCTAATGTTTTTGTTAATTTTGCAGTTCATGCTGAAGCTAGACTTGCTCAACCTAATCAAGTTCCTGTACAACCAGAAGCTACGCAGGTAAGAGTGATACAGTATTTTTGTAGGTTTGTTTTTAATAGTTCTTGGGTCTCTTTCTTAGTTAGCTTATGAAAGTCAGGTATGAATTTGATCAGTGTCCAAGTCTGGCATGGGTAGCTATCAGCCTTTATTTCCATGTTTACATTTACTTTTCTTTTGATGACTTAATTTACTTCTTGTGTTTTATAGTAGTTTATTATAATGAAGGAAGAAGCTTTTGTATTTTTTTATAATTTTTATTTATTTATTTCTTCCCCCCCAAAGCCCCAGTAGATAGTTGTATGTCATAGCTGCACATCCTTCTAGTTGCTGTATGTGGGACGCGGCCTTGGCATGGCCGGACAAGGGGTGCGTCAGTGCGCACCCGGGATCCGAACCCGGGCTGCCAGCGGCAGAGCGCGTGCACTTAACCGCTAAGCCACGGGCCGGCCCTGGAAGAAGCTTTTTTATTTGAACTGAGTAGAATTTGAGAAGACATTTTAGACGTCATAATTCTAAAATTTAGTGCAACTATTGCTCTCTTAGAAGCATTTGTAGGGAACTTCATAACTGGACTAGGGTTTATTTAACTTTGAGCTTTAACAATCTGTGTATTTCTTGCAATTGTTAGGTTTTATAGTCTCTTTAACAAGTATATTTATTTCTTAGCCCTTTCTGTATTAGAGTTGGTTTATAACAGAAAGAAGCTTTGATTTTTTTACTTTTGTGTAGGTTCCTTTGGTTTCATCCACAAGTGAGGGGTATACCGCATCTCAGCCCTTGTACCAGGCTTCTCATGCTACAGAGCAACGACCACAAAAGGAACCAATTGACCAGATTCAGGCAAGTTCTGTTACCAGGTCATGTAAACTTGATGAGGTATTCATGAATTGGGCAGAGATAAATTTCTGTTAATACAGTGACTCTTCTTGTTGGACCTAGTGCATACACTACAGTATATCTCCTGAAGTAGTTGAGTTTGTTGACATACATAAGGGTAGAAGACTTGGCTCAGTTTAGTTTACCACTAAAGTGCATCTGTTCACTTTGTGTTTAGGCAACAATCTCTTTAAATACAGACCAGACTACAGCATCATCATCCCTTCCTGCTGCTTCTCAGCCGCAGGTATTCCAGGCTGGGACAAGCAAACCTTTACATAGCAGTGGAATCAACGTAAATGCAGCTCCATTCCAGTCCATGCAAACGGTAAGCAAATTAATTCACCTAACATTAAGTGCTTAGTGTGCACTGTCATCAAGCTAGGGTCTCAACAAGAAGTCTTCATTTAACTTTGTGCTTGAGTCTGCATCTCCCCTGACTGTTGGGTATATTTAATTGAACAGAAACTCTGATTTTTCCTGCTCCCAGAGAAATTTGAGTCTTAGGAGTTATGTGCCCACATCTTCTTGTTTTGTATTTTCCCCCTTTTGATTTGATTGACAAAATTTTAGACATGCAGAAGACTAGACTAATATAACATCCATAGTAATAGAACATCCATATGTATAAATCATTACCTAGATTTACCAGTTGTTTACATATTGCGATTTTTGCTTTATCTTTTATCTCACTGAAGTATCTCAAAGTAAATTTCAGATGCTATGGTACTTCGCTCTGGTTCTTCAGTCAGCATCTCTAAATTGCAGAATTTCTAGAAAATAATGATAATGAAAAGACTGTAATCGATGGGATACAGCTAAATCAGTGCTCACAGGAAAGTTCAGAGTTAAATACTTAAAATATTAACTTGATTTAAATATCAATAAAAAGATTTAAATACTCAGAGCTCATAGAATTAATTTCTGTAAGTGATATTGTATCAAGGGTTTGCATCTTTTAAAAAGATTTTCATTTATAATAGCATTTCCAACGCTGCTGATTGTGTGTCTTTTTAGATTTTTAATCCCTACTTATACTCTGCTTTTAGTGCTATATGGTATATATATATTTTTCCACATTGAAGTGCATTAATTGAGAGATTTTCTTGTATGTGTGTGATGTTTGAGACTTCTCTAATGCTCTCTTATTTATGTTTGAGGTAAAACCAGCATTGAGATCTGCCATGTTAAAAGTAGGGAAGTTACTAGCATAAAGGGATGAACTAATCATTTACTTTAATTACTTACAGGTGTTCAATATGAATGCCCCAGTTCCTCCTGTTAATGAACCAGAAACTTTAAAACAGCAAAATCAGTACCAGGCTAGTTATAACCAGAGCTTTTCCAGTCAGCCTCACCAAGTAGAACAAACAGAGCTTCAGCAAGAACAGCTTCAGACAGGTAGGAGAACCAGTGTCCCTTCCTTGGCTCCTTGCTTTCCAGCGCAGTTACTGCCATTGTTAGGACACTTCAGACTACAGAGCGGCAGTATCCAAGAATGTTTGTCATAGCAGTAGACCTTATGAATTTTTCCTGGCTGATCCTGAATTAAATAGAGTCCATATATTTGCCATTTGTGAATTATGTGCAGTTTTTGGAGGCCTTATACCCATTTTCCTTTGGTCAGTGAGCTTTCATAATATCCTGTTTCGTTATATGATTTTAGTAGAATTAAACTTGCTACTCGAATTTCTATCAACTTTGCTTTTAATTGCTGTTTGATTGAAGCGTGCTGGGATGATACCTGGCAGCATGTCAGTTACGCCAAGTTAAGAAGCAGTAAGAGTTTGGTGTGGCTGCATTTGGGAGACTTAGGTTGAAACAAAATCCTTGTTGGCAACTAAGGTCATCATTTGGCCAGTTGCCGTACCTGACACAGTAATAACGGAGATAGAGTTATTGTAGATTTCTTAAATTTGTAAGACATGAAATATCTTTTTTAGGTCTTTGGTTATTTAATTCCTAGGAGTTTTAATTGGAATCCCACAACAAATTAGCAAACCCTGCTAAAATCATAGGAATAATACTTTAATTTTACCAGATTGATTTAAATAACTATGAAATTTTTTAATTGTCCGATTTATTGGTAGACCTGGATCAAGACTATAGATTTTTCAGTATTAAATTTTTACATATCCTTGTAGTATTCAGCATCATTAATCAGTAGGGAGGTTGAATCAGCCATAATGTGATAGAAATTTGTCATTTATGCTATGTTCAACTTCTGAAATGTAAAACTGGGCTTCTTTCTCTCAGGCTCCTTTAATTATTTCATTGCCATGTAATCAGGAGTTTGTTGTAAAACAGGTATATTTGGGGCCTTTAGACATTGTCCTGACATGCTTGCTATTTTGCCAGTTTTTTCAGGTGGTGTGATGAAATGAAAAGTAATCACTATATATCATTTGACTTGGTTAATTTTGCCCTTTGTGCCAGTTGATTTTAAACTGTCGTGCTCTTATATTCTACTCAGCTTTATTGATTGACTGTGAAATACTTGAGCTAGATCACCTTTTGTTACCATTTCAAAATATACATTCTTTATAAAAACTTCATAACATTTACAGATATTTTCAATAAAAAAATAAAGTCAGCCCATACACTTTGCTTATTGGAACACTCCCACTCTAATCCAGGCAGCCGGCAGCTCTTATATGGACTGTCGCCCTTGTCTCCTGACCTGTCTCCCTTGACTCTTGCTTTACGCCAGTTTATTCTCCACACAGAAGCCAGAGTGATCATTTTAAGATGGAAATGGGAGTCTCTGTCTTGTTCATAACCTTCTAGTGACTTGCCATTACATTTAGAAAAGAAATCGAAAGTCTTGACCTTGGTTTACAAGATCCTGTATGAGCTGGCCCCTGCGTTGATCCTGTTGTATGATTTTTCTTCCTTATGTACTCATACCAGCCACAAATACAGCAAGTTCTCTCCTCTCTCAGGGCCTTTACACTTTCTTTCGTGTTTGCCCGAAACTTGTTTCCACTGATGTTTGCGTGGTTTGCTTGACTTCTTTTAGGGCTGTGCTCCTGTGCCTCCTCCCAGCGCCCTCCCTTCATCACCCTGTCCAAATAGGGCACACTCACTCTGGTGGCTCATTTATCCTACTTTGATTTTTTCCTCATCACTTATCACCTGACACAATATGGATGTTGTTACTTATATGTATATCTTATTAACTTCTTATCTCCCATTATTAGAACTTCCATATGGGCAAGGGTTACATGTTGATGACTGATACATCCCTTATGTCTAGGACCATGCCTGGCATGTTGAGGGCACTCTGATATTATTGAGCAAATCAGTGTGTCCCGTCATTCCAGAAATTTTGTTGTAATTTAAATTAGTATCTAGTTAGGAACAGTATGAAAAAAGGATCTGATAAGGATCTTTGGCTGTTTTTTACAGACCAGAGTTTATACTTTACAAACACTTCTAGGAATTCTGGTATTTTTAAATAAAGATCATACTTGAATTGTTCTGCTTTGAGTTTCTTGCAGTGAGATCTGACCAAGATTAATAAAATTCTTATTGATAAAAAGTGAGTTGAAAATTCAGTTCTTTTGACTATTTTCTACATGCATACTAATAAATCTTTTTAGCTAGAAAATTTTACTTGTGTTCATGATATTTGCTTGTAGTTTTACGTTTTGGGAACGTAGTATAAGGTAAGGTATGTAGAAGGATCGCATTGTAAAGAGTGTATTTGGTCCATTACGTAGTTCCAAAAGGAGCCATGACCACTTCTCTCCTAGGCATTCTCTAGCTTTTTCATTGCAAAATAGCATTCTAAGAGCTAATAAAAGTATTTGGGTTTCTTGAGGATATAAAATAGGTCAGGTAAAGATTTTCAAGTCACACCACCTTTTCTCTCTCCTCGAATGGCTAGAGGCTGCTGACTGTTTTTGTTTCTGGGGTATGGGCCTTCCTTTGGTCTAAACTTTCCTCACCTCCCAAAGGTACTGTTAGCACCACTTTTTTCCTGCCCTGTGAATTATGAACATTGGGGTAATGCTAGGAATGTACGTTGGTATTTAATTTTTGAAGGTTTCTAGATTCTAGACTTCTCCCCATTGTGGAAGGAGAGGGGTGCAAGGTAGTATGGGCCTTCTAGAACCTTCCCTTCACTTCAGTGGACTGAGTGCCAGTGTGAGTATCATTTAACCGTCTTCTAAATTGGCTGTACTTAAAAGTACTTGAAATGGAATCAGGCATTAAGGGTGGGGGAATAAGTTGAAGGCCTCTGCTGATTTATCTTTGTAATTGACTGACTGTTCTGCCATATAGCTACTTAACTATGGGAGAGCATGGTTTTGTATGTTTCACTAAGTATCAAGGGAAATTTAAAAGAATAAAAAAGCTTCTACCACCAAGGAGCTTTCTAATGAAAAGAAATAATGAAATGGTACAAAATGGTAATTGTACTAAGTGTTTCAGTATGTAAGATCTTCCGAATTATTGTGGGTCTCCATAGGCAGGTGCTTCTCAGAAGATGTTTAAAAATATAGCCTTTCAAAGGTTTAGAATTATTGTTGAAGAATTTTATTTCCCTTAATATATGGGTAGCAGAAAGATAGGGACTTCATTAATGTGTAGTTTTCCCTATTGTTAATATGAAAATTTATTTAAACACAGAATTAAACTTTGAGGAGACTGTATAAGACACTTCTTAAACCAGAAAGCATTTGAGAGAACAAATTGTAATGATGTGTATAGATACATGTATGTATATGTGTATGTGTATGTTTTTTTTTATTACAGTGGTTGGCACTTACCATGGTTCCCAGGACCAGCCCCATCAAGTGACCAGTAACCACCAGCAGCCTCCTCAGCAGAACACTGGATTTCCACGTAGCAATCAGCCCTATTACAACAGTCGTGGTGTGTCTCGTGGCGGCTCCCGTGGTGCTAGAGGCTTGATGAATGGATACAGGGGCCCTGCCAATGGATTCAGAGGTAAAAAAAAAAAAAAAAAAAAGCAAGTTTATGCTCTTTTCTCATTTGTAAAATATATAGAAATATGTCATATGGTTTTTGAGAAAGTTATATATCTCTCTGTATTAGCCTCTTACGTACAATTTAAACATTTTTAGTATGTTTTGAGATAGTCGTTTAAATTGACAAAATTGGGAATGAGTGTTTTTGTATCTGTCAAATCCACGTCTACCACTATCCTCTAAGGGATAATTGCTTTCTATATATTATCAGGCCGTGTGGGGATTTTTTTGTTTTTTGTTTTTTATGTCTTGTGAATGCATGGATGGGTGAAAATTTCATCTTTCAAGGCAGTGAATACTTATAGAAATTTATAAACAGATTTGATCAGGATAGGATGTTAGAAATTAGTTTGAATAACTAGCATGGCTAACAGTTTTTCAGTTCTTCCCTTGGTCAGTAGTAAGAAAGTAAAGATTCCTTGTGAAGAGAAGAAAATTATTTATTTCCTTGTCCTAAATTTTAGGAGGATATGATGGTTACCGCCCTTCATTCTCTAACACTCCAAATAGTGGTTATACCCAGTCTCAGTTCACTGCTCCCCGGGACTACTCTGGCTATCAGCGGGTAGGTACAGTTACCTTAAAATATAAACTTGACTGGAATATACCAGTGAGAGGGACTGATGGAGTTGCTTGATGGGTTTCAGTGACTAATTTGGGGCTAATTCTCTACCTTTGTACAAGATAGTTCATTTTGGAAAATGATGACTTCCGCTTTTCTTGGCACTAAATATAGGTACTCATTTAGTAGGGTGTGTTAAAAACAATGATTTTTAAGAGCAGAGAAATATGTCTTAATGTTCTTGAGAATAACAGGAGTACAACAATTACAGAATAACTTTCAGCTATGATATATTGAAATATCTAGAAGAATAAGGAAGAATTCTGTATTTTGCAAGTGTTAAGACTGTAAGGATAGAGGTAGCTGGCTAAGCATTAAAAAATTACCTTTTCTTTTCTTCAGTACTAACCAGCTTGTCTTTTAGGATGGATATCAGCAGAATTTCAAGCGAGGCTCTGGGCAGAGTGGACCACGGGGAGCCCCACGAGGTAATATTTTGTGGTGGTGATCCTAGCTTCTAAGTGGAGCTTCTGTTCTGGCCTTGGAAGAGCTGTTCATAGTCTGCATGTAGTTTACATGTTAGGAATACATTTATCATTTCCAGATTTGTTGCTAGGGATTAAGTGAAATTCTCTGTTTCTAAAACTTACCTTGAGCCCAAATTTAATTTTTTGAATGACTTTCCCTGTTACAGTATAAACTGTCTTAAAAACGAGGACATTTCTTCTCAGAAAAAGTGTTTTTCCAACTGCAAATTATTTTTCAGGTCCTAAAACCTGCTAAATGTTTTTAGGAAGTACTTACTGAAACATTTTTGTAAGACATTTTTGGAATGAGATTGAACATTTATATAAATTTATTATTATTATTATTTCATTTTTGAAACATGCCTATTATATTTTAGGGCCAGAAACCCTATAATGGCCAGATAAGCCATAGTTACATTTAGAGAACCATTTAGAAGTGATAGAACCAATTGAAATTTCAATGCCCTTTGGACCACTATTAGTGATATCAAATTATTTCTGACTTTTAAACAAAACCTCCAAATTCCTAACTAGCTTATTGAACTATACTTAAAAATTACAGGTGTTAAGAGTTTTTGGTTTTGTTTATTACCGTAGGAAAACTACTTTCTATTGGGGCAGGAAGTCAACCTATGTAACAATTAGAGGTCGCATTTCATATGATCTGAAGTTCTGAATGGTTCTCTGGTTTGAAGGAAGTTAAATCGAATAGGTTTCCTCTAGATATTGGCCATAACATGTATAAAATGTATATTAAGGAGGAATTACAAAGTACTTTGATTTCAATGCTAGCGGAAACTGGCCAGCAAAAAGGTACATTTTTTTAAAATTAATGGATCACTTGGGAATTACTGACTTGAAGTATCAAAGGGTATTTGCATGTGAATGTGGGTTATGTTCTTCTTGCTCACCTTGTAGCATATTCTATGAAAGTTGAGTTGACTGGTAGCTAAAAATCTGTTTTAACAGCATGTAAAAAGTTATTTTATCTGTTACAAGTCATTATACAATTTTGAATGTTAATGTGGTTTCTTTTTAACAATTTAGGTAATAAGGTCTGTTTTCCATTCTGGTGCTTTTATTAATTTTGAGAGTATGATGTTACTTCTGAAATGTAAGCTAGAGTGTACACTAGAATGTAAGCTCCATGAGAGCAGGTACCTTGTCTGTCTTCACTGCTGTATCTATTTCCAACGCCTGCTGACAGTGCCTGGCACATAGTAGGCACTCAATAAATACTTGTTGAATGAATGAATGAATGAGTACTGGTGGAATACTCCATTAGCTCCACTCTTCTTTGAGCTAGAGAACATGAGCAAATTTGCGCATGACAACTTCCAGGACAGGTGAAACTTGAACACTGAAGAATTGACCTCTTAAACCTAATAATATGGTGACAAGCTGTCCACATGCTTCTTGACTTCAGATGAAATCTGCTTGAAGGCAAAACAAATAATATTTGAAAGAAAAACCAAATGCCATTTTTGTCTTCTAGGTCGTGGAGGGCCCCCAAGACCCAACAGAGGGATGCCGCAAATGAACACTCAGCAAGTGAATTAATCTGATTCACAGGATTATGTTTAATCGCCAAAAACACACTGGCCAGTGTACCATAATATGTTACCAGAAGAGTTATTATCTATTTGTTCTCCCTTTCAGGAAACTTATTGTAAAGGGACTGTTTTCATCCCATAAAGACAGGACTACAATTGTCAGCTTTATATTACCTGGATATGGAAGGAAACTATTTTTACTCTGCATGTTCTGTCCTAAGCGTCATCTTGAGCCTTGCACACGATACTCAGATTCCTCACCCTTGCTTAGGAGTAAACATAATACACTTTACGGGGTGATAATATCTCCATAGTTATTTGAAGTGGCTTGGAAAAAGCAAGATTGACTTTTGACATTGGATAAAATCTACAAATCAGCCCTAGAGTTATTCAATGGTAATTCACAAAACTAAAATATTTCCCTTGAAAGGAAAATGGAAGGACTGGAGTGTGGTTTGGCAGAACAACTGCATTTCACAGCTTTTCCTCTTAAATTGGAGCACTGAACGTTTAGATGCATACCAAATTATGCTTGGGCCCTTAATTAGACATGTAAAGCTGGCTGCCAGCTTTGACACAGCACTGTTCATCCTCTGGCTAGAAGACTGTGGTTAAAAACATGTAAATTGCTTTTTAACAGCTGATACTGTAAAAGACAAAGCCAAAATGCAAAATTAGGCTTTGATTGGCACTTTTTGAAAAATAGGCAACAAATTTGGGATGTAATCTGGATGGCCGCTTCTGTACTTAATGTGAAGTATTTAGATACCTTTTTGAACACTTACAAGTTTCTTCGACAATGACTTTTGTAAGGATTGGTACTATATATCATTCCTTATAATGTACATTGTCTGTCACTAATCCTTGGATCTTGCTGTATTGTCACCTAAAATTGATACAGGTACTGATGAAAATCTCTAATGGATAATTATAACACTCTTGGTCACATGTTTTTCCTGCAGCCTGAAGGTTTTTAAAAGAAAAAGATATCAAATGCCTGCTGCTACCACCCTTTTAAATTGCTATCTTTTGAAAAGCACCAGTATGTGTTTTAGATTGATTTCCCTATTTTAGGGAAATGACAGTCAGTAGTTTCACTTCTGATGGTATAAGCAAAACAAATAAAACATGTTTATAAAAGTTGTATCTTGAAACACTGGTGTTCAACAGCTAGCAGCTTATGTGGTTTACCCCTGATTGTTAGTGTTAACAGATTTTATGGTGATCTCCAGCAGTGGTTTCTGTAGTACTTGCACTTACCTTTTGTTTAATCCTAAGTGAATTATCCTTTTCTCATGGAGGCATTTGTATTCAAAGCGGTGATTCCTTCCTTTAGATGCATAGGGAGAGTCACAAGTTTGATGGAGCTGGATAGTTTAGTAATTTATGTACTATGTACTATGTTGGAATTTGTGCTAGCAGTTTGAGCACTAGTTCTGTGTGCCTCTGAACCTATGCTGCTTGTCATATCCCACTTTGACTTTATGGAGAGGTAACCCCACCTGTTAAGCAAAGGCTACTAAGTTAATGGTATATTCTGTGCAGAAATTGAATTTTGTTTTCAGCCTTTAGCTAAGGAATTTTTCCAGTAGGTGCTCAGCTACTTAAAAAAAAAAAACAAAACTATTCTCAAACATTCATCATCAGACAACTGGAGTTTTTGCTGGTTTTGTAAGCTACTAAAATGGATAGGCTGTTGAACATTCCACATTCAAAAGTTTTGTAGGGTGGTGGGGAAGCGGGGGGATCTTCAATGTTTATTTTAAAATAAACTAAGTTCTTGACTTCTCTCGTGTGGTTGTGGTACATCATATTGGAAGGGTTATCTGTTTACTTTTGCAAATGAGTATTTCTTTTGCTAGCACCTCCCCTTGTGTGCTTTAAATGACGTCTGCCTGGGATGTACCACAACCATATGTCACCTGTGTTTTAGGGGGTAGATAAAATACTCGTGCTTTACTGGGTAATCCCTAGATGATGTATGCCTACAGTCCTTCTATATATAAAACTAAATTTGCTATTCTGTGTAGAAAATAATTTCATGACATTTAAAATCAAAATTGAAGTAAATAAGTTCTTTATACAGTGATCTCTATGAATCAGTTCAGAGATGGGATGGGGGAGGGATGCTTTCTAGGTTTCAGACTTCTATGCATTAGAGCACATGTGAATGTGTAAAAGTGTTAGTAGCTTGATTATTTCTCTGTATGTTTTTAAAAGAATAGTTCTTTTTGAAATTATAATTTTTTTTGGCATTCTGCCATCGCAGTCTAAAGGTTAAGCTTTTATGCCTCAATTCAGACTATATTTTTTAAAGGAGTGCCTCATTATGGGGCAGAGAACTTTTTAAAACGTCTCATTAAGATCTGAGTCTTGGTACTAAGTGTTTTGTATAATATGTGAATACTTGTCCTACCTGCAGGCCTTTTGTTGGATCAAATGCATATTTTAGTGGAGTTGCAAGGAAATGATTGTCATCTGTGTCACTGTAGCTTCTGGGTATAGCAAGATTCCACATATATAGTACTTCTGTAAATGCACAGTATCAGTCATCTCATGTGGATAATAAGACTTCTATTTTAAAGCTTTAAAGTAGAATATCATTGATTACCTTGGTTAGGGCAGTTTTATTTCCAGATTCTAATATCCCTCAAGAATGTGGAAGAGTTTTTCCGATCATTGTATCTTGATATTAAAACAAATATCCTTTAAATATTTTTAATCAGTTAGCTTCTACAGTTCTTTTGTCTCCTGTATATGCAATTCTGTTATGTGGGAGACTTTTCCACTTATAGGAGACATGGGAATGTGTGTTTATTCTCAGAAGGCTCATTAACTGAGGTGCTCTGTTGACAAACAATTCATAAAATGTAAAAGGTAGGTGAGTAGTCAGCCTCCTCAAGTGTCTTAGGAAATTTGTATTGTTCATTATATTTTCAGTAATATATCTAATTAGGGGGAATGGGATACAGGAAGGACTGAGTTCAAACCCTTCATTTCATCTTTAAGCTCCTGAATCCCCATCCCACTTGAGTTCTTATTAAGCACTCTAAGTTTTATTGACTATTAGTTATATTTACAAGAATCCATATTGCCCTTGATCCTATCCCTTCTAGAGTTAACGGGGAGGGAAAACCCTCAGGAAAAGGAAAGTAAGTTGTTAAGGCACATCTCGATACCTTTTCCCATTTTGAATTCTACAAAAATAACTGGAAAAGACTACTGAATGTTTTAAATTACATTAGATTAAATCATATTAAAACCTGATACCTTATTGTCCTTGAGTGGAGTTTGCTTTAGTTGTATATGCCATCTAGCAAAGCTCTAAGTAAAGAAGTGCTGCTTGTGAGAGACGAGGAAAAAGCTTAAATCTCTCAGCAGCCTTGTCTTCTAAGGCTGGACTACTGCATTCTCTCAATCAGGGTTTTAATACCTTACAGCTCCTCTGAAGCCTAACCTAGTCCTATGCAGAGGACTGGCTTTTTGAGTGTAGGTAGTGAAAAACCACCTGATCTCTGGTAAAGGCAATTTTTAGTGTTGTATTCTTATTTGTAAGTACTAGTTTTCTTTAAGTTCTGTGATAATGTTAGGGAGCCACTGAAGTAAGGCTTCATTCAGCGAATTTGGGTATCCTTTGCTAGGCATCATGCCAAGCACTAAGCATTCAGTGATGACAAAATCACTGGTTCCCACTTTGATTGAACAGTCTACTCAAAGATATGGACATGGTGACACTCAAGTGTAGCAGATGCCATGATGGAGCAACATGGATGATGACAGATATTAAGGCTGTAACTTACAGGATATGACCTAGTCAAAATGATCAGGAAAGATTTCGTTGAATTAAGACTTGAAGGATGAGTGGTTAACTAGGCAAAGAAGGGGAGGGAAGAACATGTCCAATGGTCCACTCTCCAGTGACTATCTGGCTCAAGTGGAAAGAGTACAGATTCAGTGGAGTTAGAGGCTGAAGAAACAGGTAAGGGCTACTATGGATGCTTTATAGTTATATTTCATGTTAAGTTTTGTCTCTTAAGAACAGTTGGAAACGTTTGATTTTTAAGCTGTGTTTGTGGGGGGTGGGAGTTGGGAGGGAAGAATGGTGGGTCACCTAATAAAATTGCCATTTAAAGAACACTCAGTGCAGTGTTGAGAACAAAATATATGGGGCAAGAGATGGCTATTGGAATACCCATGTAAGAAATGATGACAACATGAACTAAAGTGGACGGTGGTGGTGAATGGCTTCTACATATTTCCTGTCTCACTGGCGACTGTTCAGTACCCTTTGCAGAGTTCTCCAGGCCTGTCAAACTTCATCTCTAGCTAGTTGTCTTCCCTAGTGATGTCATCCAATCTCATGACTGACTATTATCAGCGTTTTAGTTACTCCTAAATATTTCTAGGTCCCAAACTCCCCGAAACAAACTCGTACTCGATATCTTGATTTGAATGTCATATTCCAGACTGATCTCTTGATTAGCCTCCATTCATCCTGTTTCTCAGGGCAAATACCTTGGATATCATCTTTGATAATCCTTTCATACTGTGTCTAGTCCTTAAGCAAATCCACATGGTTCTACCTTGAAAATATATCCTGAGTCATCTAGCACTTGTGACCACCACCTATACCAGCTTAGAACAGGGAACTACAGTAGCTTATAATGGTTCTTCCTGCTTCTACTCTTGCTTTCCTATAGTATAAATTTTTCACAGTAGCCAGAATGAGCCTTTTAAGAGGAGAGGACAAATCAGATTTTGTCACTTCACTGTTCCCCAAACTCCAGTGGCTTCCCATCACACCCAGAATTAAATTCTAAATCTATGGCCCACATGGCCCTTCATTATCTGGCCTAATTTCCTGCCGTTTTCTTTCTTGCCCGCTGTACTCTGGCCACGCTGGCTGCTTCATGGGAAGGCCTTTCGCTCAAATATTCTTAAGACTGATTCTAAATTCAGGTGTTTGCTCCAGTGTCACCACCTTAGAGGCCTTCCATGTCCGCCTCTGAAGTAGTACCCTTAGTCACTTTTTACTCACTGGATACTTTTTTCTTAGCCCTTAAAACTTACCTCGAGTTATGTAAGCTTCACGAGAGACGGGAACGGTTTGGTCACTTCATCCCTTTTGTCTGGCATATTGACTTTTTTTTGAGTGAATTATAAAAATTTTATAATGGATGTTGGACTAGATGGGTGGTGGTGGTGGTTACGTTAGATTTGCAGGTGTCTTGATTTGGGGGAGGAGTTTCAGGGAGGGAGGGAAATGTTTCCACATGAGTTCGGCTTCGGACCTTCTGAATTTGAGGTGTCTGAGAAGAAATGTCAAGCAAGCAGTTGGGTTTGTTTACTTGAAGTTCAGCGGTCTGACCCAAAGACAAAGATGTAAGAGTATGTATAGGGGGCTCTTGTAGTCGTGCTTGGGCGAGTTCGCCCGGGAGCTGGGGGTGCGGGTGGGGGGTGAGAGGAGGGGAAGTAATTGAGCAAGAGCAGAGCCCCAGAACTGGTTTTGAGAAGAGCGCCAGCTTCTTCCTAGCGGGACCTGCAATTACTACGGCCGCAGTGGTCTACGAGGTAATTACTGCGGGTATGGAGGGGCGAGAGATGAATGAAATAGGTTGGCTGATCGAGTTTCCTCATCCGGTCACATTAAAATGCGAAGTTATTTAGACAAGATCTGTGAAACTACGCACAGATCCGGGCCCGCTGACTGCGTGCTGCCCGGGCCTCTGGGCACCCGAGCTAGCCCCAGCACAGTGGCAGGCGCTGGGGTTGCGGACATCGGGATGCTTATTTTGCCGTTTGGAGCCTGGGTATCGTAATGGTGACGTGAAGAGAGGCAGACTGCAGCCAGCACCACAGCGGCTGCGGGCCGTCCGGGCTGCAGCTCCGCCTCCCGCGCCTCTGACGTCATCACGCAGCGACAGAGTGAGAAAGGGCCGGACGCTGAGGCGCGCGGTCAGGCGTCGGCTGGGGCCGCCCGCTGTGCCCGGCGGTCTTCCGGAGTAGTTGGGCGCCCCCACGTGCCGCCGCCTCGCCGCTGGCTGGAACGCGCCGCGCGGGGCGCAGGTACCGTACACCGCGGGGTAGCTGGGGCTGCGTGCCGAGGTCGGGGGCCGTGTCTTTCTCGGGCCGAGGGGGGGCGGGCTCGGGAACGAAGGCTCTGCATCCGGGCCGGTGCCAGGCCCGTGCCGGCTGCCGCCCCACGCGGACTCTCCTAGATGAGAGGATCCTCTTC
The DNA here is from genome assembly GCF_020826845.1 of Diceros bicornis minor. Lineage (NCBI taxonomy): Eukaryota > Metazoa > Chordata > Mammalia > Perissodactyla > Rhinocerotidae > Diceros > Diceros bicornis. The sequence goes on along the minus strand of NC_080770.1, from coordinate 34,264,343 downwards.
CCCAGTGGGCGGCCCCTCTCGGGCATGCTTCTCGAGCGCTCTCGGGGGTAGCGGGGCTCCTCTCCGTCCTGTAGGGCCCTCTAGCTGGGGGTCGGGGTGAGCGGGTGGCTCACAGGTCTGCTGTCTGGGGAGCTCGCCCGCAGTTCCTGGATGAGCGCCGGGCGTGGAACCGAGGCGGTCTGATTCCAGATCCAGCCTCGCTGCTAACTACTGTACTGTGCTCCTTTGCTTGTATTCTTCTCTTTCTGTGTGAGGAAGATCTGCCCTGAGCTAACATCTGATGCCAATCCTCCTCTGCTTTATATGGGACGCTGCCACAGCATGGCTTGACAAGCAGCGGGTTGGGGGCGCACCCGGCATCCGAACCTGGGCCGCTGAAGTGGAGCGCGCGCACTTAACCGCTGTGGCACCAGGCATCAGCAGTCACATTCAGGACTTTATTTTGTTTGCCAGTGCACCTAGAATGGTGTCTGGCACTTAGATGTTTTGTGTTGGTTAGACGAATAGATGAGTGAGTGAAAAATAATCATCTTTCTCCTCCTTTCAGGCCCTCCTCATCCATTAAGGTTCCATGACAACTCCAGCCCACAGCAATCTCAGACCTTCATCAGACCACTGGCTATAGCTATTACTTTTACATCTAATTTTGTCTGTCTTTAGACAGATTGTCCCTAATCTCTTTCTTCTAAATATCTTCTCCAAGGAGAGTGAAAGCTTTTTGAAGTCAAGGCTTTATCTGGTGCTACTTCTGGGGCTCCCACAGTAACTAGAGCAAAAACCAGTCCCCAACAATTAGTTATTGATTGAGTATTGTGGGGTCTTGATGTGGCCGGCAGCACGGCTGACAGGCCGGGCAGCTTGGTGAACCGGGAACAGCTCAGGCTCTGGAGTCAGGCGGACTTGAGTGTGAATCCTGTCTCCGTTACTTTTTTTCCTCGGGATGCTGGCTCCTTTCCTTATAAAATAGGAACTGTTGATTGTGACATAGTGTTTTACAGTCACATAGCACTGCTAATGTCCATGTTGGGATTGGGAGATTAGAAGGACAGTTAAGGTTAGAGTTCAATTAATGATCTTTATGTTTAGAATGCAGCAAGCATGGGAGTTTTTAAGTAACAGGTCAATTTTATGTTTAGATTATAATATAATTGACACATCTGCTGTTTATTTATTATAGTAATGATGCAATATTTTGTCATATGTAACCACAGTAACTTCTGAGGTCCATCTGTACAGGCTTCGGTATGGTTTTCCCTCCTTTGAGGAAACAAGTTGGACATATTTAATTCTAGTAATATTCATTGATTTCTTTTCCTTGATTTTATTAGTAATGCATGTAAATTTAAAAAAAACAAAACTCGAAGAAAATGGAAGAACAAAATAAGAATCACCTGCAATCTCGCCATCCAGAAATAACTACTTGACACTTGGGTGTTTTCTTCCAGGCTTTACTCTTCTCTCTGTGACGCATATGCATAAAAAATGGTGTCGTCCTTTATCCTGCCATGTTATCCTCTCATAAGCATCTGTATCCTTAGATAAGTTTTGAAAATGATTTTGAAAAAGTTTTTTTTGGAAACTGCCTTATTATCCCATAGATATACTATTATATGTTTTAATTATTCTGTTTTTTTGAACATTGTTTCCAGTTTTTAAACATTCCTCAATTGAGGTGTGAATTATAGCTTCCCTGTTGACTTCTTCTCTGGAGGGAACATTTTCCTCACCTCCCAAGCCTCAGTTTTCTAGTTTTAAAAATGAGGCTGATGTCTTCCCTAGGGAGCTGTTTGATGGTTAAGTAGGATGATGCTTAGAAATGTGCGCAGCATAGCCGCTAGCCCTGCAGGAGGCAGCCAGCTGATGTTTCTCACCCCGAGTCTGGCGTTCATGCCCGCTTGTGTTGCCTTTCTTTCCGTTTTAGTGATAGTCTTTCACCATGCATCGGAAGAAAGTGGATAACCGGATCCGGATTCTCATTGAGAATGGGGTAGCTGAGCGGCAGAGGTCTCTCTTTGTTGTAGTTGGAGATCGAGGAAAGGATCAGGTAAGACCTGGTAAACGCTTCCTCACTTACCTTTGTGTCTTGTCCCAAAGAGTCCGCATGTTACAGGCCCTCTGGGGTTTCCGCATGCAATGACATTAAGGTCCCTTTGACTGGTTTTCTTTAAGTAAAATGCCTAGTGGGAACCTTCCTTTGTTTCTCAGAAATGACAAATATCTATGTTTAGAATTATTAGCAGACAGCTTAACAGCTTTTGATGCCTGGGGTGGTGGACTGAGCACAAGGTTAAAGTGTATGTGATCTGGCTTCTAGTCCCAGCCTGGGCACTACTTGCCTTGTGACCTTGAGCACTTCTCTTCTCTGGCCCTCAGTTTACTTTCCACATCTGTCAAATGAGGTCTTGGGCCTGGCAGTCTCCAAGGTGTCTTTGGCCCTGAAATTCTGTGACTTTTTCTTTGGCAGGTGGTCATCCTCCATCACATGTTGTCCAAAGCAACTGTGAAGGCTCGGCCTTCAGTGCTGTGGTGTTATAAGAAAGAGCTGGGGTTCAGCAGGTAAGCTTGGCCCTCAAGTGTCCCATGTCACATACAGTTCCTGCCCGTGGCTTAAATGCCAGGAACCGATTCCTTGACGTAGTTTTTCAGGGATTGCTAGTGCAGGTCTGTCTCTGAGGACACTCCCAACAGAGAAACTAATGGAGCTGATGTCCTCTCTTTATTCCTGACAATGAGTTTCAGTCCTTTCGTGCTAAGTCTCCAGCCCATTTCCTTGCTTTTTGCTGTGATTTTTCTTCCCACTCTTCCAAGCTGATCACACTCATCTAATGCGAGTTCTTCACTTGCCTTTCCGTGCGTCAGAGTTACTCCACATCTTCACTCTCCCTTTTTCCTTCACTTTTGTTTCTGAACCTCATCCCGTGTTCAGAGCAAACCCCTTTGTCCACTCTGGCTCTCTTCTCTCACTTCTTTAGGATCTTGGCCTTCTTGTCTGTGCGGACACTCCATACCCCTCTGACACTGCCTCCTTTTCCCTGCAAACATGTTCAGCTTTCTCCATTCTCAAAAAAATGATTAGCTACATACCCAGCTTTCTCCCTCGGGCTAGCATTCTCTCTCATTTTTATTGCCAGACACCGTGAAACAGAAGCCTTTTGCATTTTCCAGTTGCCCTCTTTGCCGTCTGGCTTCTGTCTACCGTTGTGACCCAACTGTGCTCTTGGAAGTTGTCGACGACCTGATGCCCAATACAGCAGCTTTTCTCCCCCCTCTGCTCCTTTTCAGAGCTCTTCCTCCACCAGCTCACTGCTGTATTTGACAGTGGCTACTCTTATTTCCTTGAAGCTGTGAAACTTAAGACTTCTAGTCATAAGTAGCAGACCTCCAGCATAAAAGCACTTAGACACAAAGGGAATTTATTGAGCTATACGGGATAGCTCATGAAACCTAAGGGGATGAGGTTTCAGCTCTGCCTCAGGGGGGATGGAGAGCCAGAGCGCTGAGGCTTCCAGTCGTTGCTCAGTCTCCCATCTCTGTGTGTCTGCTCTGTTCTTTCCCACTTCACATCAGTCTCCATGGCAGAAACAGCACTTCAGTTTTACATGTTTCAGGTCCAACCACGTGGATATCAGTCTTGCAAATACTTGTGGAAAGACACCCACCCTGGGGCCAGGGAAGGCGGGGTTGGAAACCTGGCAGTTCTGCCTACAGCTCTGTGTAATGAGGGGTTCTGGGTGTGGAGTGCTGTTCCTTGGCAGATAACCCACTATGTGACCCCCTCAGAATGCTCTCCTTTCTTGGCCTTTCTGGCTCTTACTCAGACCGCCTTCCTGAGCTCTCTGCTTTCCCTTCATCTTATCTCCTGCCCTAAGCCCAGCTGGTGTGTGTGACTCTGTCCTCGGGCCTCTTCTCCCTCCCTCATTCCCCGTTGTGCTTGTCTTTGGTGGTGACTCTGAAATCGTGTCTCCATCTCCAGCTGCTCTGCGTGGTGGTGAGGCTCCCTGCCTTGCTCCTGCTCCTCTTCTGCTCAGGATGCCACTCCACCTCTGCGTCATCACTGTGAAGTGCTCCTCACTTGTCAGGGCCCGCCTCCTTGGTGAGGCGTTTCCTGAGCCCCTCAGCCATACCTCCTGGCTCCTCCACCTCTGCAGCATGTGCCTCCTGCTACAGTGCTTGTCCCCTGCCCTCTCTCTCCCTCCAGGTGTAGTCACTCACATGCTGGTCTTTTCTACTTCCCGGTGGTAAGGTCATTTTGTTAGGAGGCCTCTCCTGTTTACCTTTGTGTTTTCCTGTTTTCACTTGATCGGGCATGTTTGTAGGAGGTGCTTAATTCACATTTGTTGATTGAATGTATTGTTAACAGGATCTAAAATTTTTTTAGTTTTACTTAGTACCAAAGGCTAAATTTGATTTGTTCCTATACTTTTGTCTTAAGGAGACTTGATTCTGCCTAAAAGATGCTACATTTTGAGTAAATAGTTTTGACTTTTAAAAAAAAATTATAAAGCTTTATTGTAAGAAATATGAAAAATACCGATAAAGTCACAAAGGGAAATAAAAGGCAACCATAATCTCAGCATCTAAGTGTTGTTAGCATTTAGCTGTCTATCACTGGTATGTAGTTTTAAACCATAATTGGTATTTTGGTGTGTATATTATGTCCTATCCAGAGACTTTCATAATTGGGCAGGTAAGCATTTTTAATATGGATTGAGAATAAGGCCTCTTGCCTATCAGCAGAACTGTAAGTTTCTGGGGCTTGTGATTCTCAGTGCTGTTCAGTGAATGTCAGATGGATGTGGAATTAAGCAGTTCACGGTGTTCTGGGCAGATTAGCTTTTCAAACTTAACCCACCTGATTTCACTTTTAAAAACCTCCTCTGTGCCTCTTGCAGCTCTCCCACCCTTCTTGATGTGGCAGAGCATCAGGTTAAAGCTGATGCTCTCTTCTGAACCATGAGTTAAGGCAGAGCCAGAAGGACAGTGAAAATCAACTTGCCCACCTGGCTTGTTTTACAGATGAGGGAGTGGAGGCCCAGGGGAAGGCCTGGGTTCTAGCTATTCAGTTAGAGAACTCTGGTAGAATTTTGATCTGCTGTAATCCCCAGTTCTGGAGCTTTCTTATTCTCTCTTTTCTGTAAAAGAAAGACTTAAATGACAGTTGGATATTCAGGGTTTTTAAGATGAAAGAAAAGTTCGGGGATTTCTGAGAGACGTCCAGATTCCTTTCCAACCCGTATATCCTCCATCGGTATTATCCCAGATTAGAGCTGCCCTGGAGGACTTGATCCCACAGTCTGGGAAGAAAGTGGATGAATTCATTTAGGAAAAATGAGTAAAGTCCCCTGCTGTCACCATGGCTTTCCCAGGTCCCCAGACACCATGTAGTTGAAGCACTGGCTGGAGAGTAAGATGATGAGCCACCTGGGTTCAGTTTCGAGCTCTGTTCTGGCCAGATGTGAGGTTTGGGAAGTCTCATTATCCTTCTTTTGAAGTGAAGTATCTGCTGAAGGTGACAGAGCAAAATAGCAGGGTTCGTACACAGGCTTACTGCTGTCTCCCTCCGAAGCCCATCTTCTTAACCAGTCTGCCTCTCCATTTCTTTCCCTGTGAAGTGAGGGGGTTGGCCCTGCAGTGTCCAGGTTCCCTTCTAGCTCTAAAGGTCTAAGTGGGGGATTGTCGAGCCTGTTCCCTGCTCCGCTGTTTCACTGCGCTGGTTAACTGGCTCTCATGGGATGGGGGTGATTGCAGTCACCGGAAGAAAAGAATGCGGCAGCTGCAGAAAAAAATAAAGAATGGGACACTGAACTTAAAGCAAGATGACCCCTTTGAGCTCTTCGTAGCAGCCACAAACATTCGCTACTGCTACTACAACGAGACCCACAAGATTCTGGGCAATACCTTCGGCATGTGCGTCCTCCAGGTGGGTGGCTTCCTCCAGCCTGTGGCTGGGGTCGAGCACTGAGAGTGCTTCGGCTGCTTGGTGCCCCACGGCAGCAGGTGTACAGTAAGGAGAGAAGGTTCTTCTGTACTGCCCTCCCCCAAGCATTACCAGTGGGAGACTTAGCCACTTTCCAAAGGAAACTTGATAATTCACCCACATAAAAAGAAAACTTTCTACTTAAGGCAGCACTTGTCTAGAGATAACAAAATTGGCTGTGATGCTCTGTCACAACTGGTTCTAACAGCTAAAGCTGATAAAGAAAGCACTGTGAACCTCGGGTGACCCTAGGCCCCCAGATCCTTATTGGAACTGACTGAAGCTTGGTGACCAGTGAGCAGTGGGACTTGTTTTAGCCAAGTGGGTACAGACCTCTGCACTCATATGTCTTATCCAGAGACTTGATGAGCACAACACCCTCCACCCCCCTTCCAGTCCTTAAAATCCCCTCACTTTCTCCCCTCAGAGAACCATCTGGTAAATTTATTCACTGGTATGTATTCTCTTGGCAGGCAGATTAATAGACTAAGTTTTGCATTTTCCTTTGTTTTGAGCTCGGGTAGTCTTTGTTTTATTCTTTGATTCTTTGACACCTGTAAACCCCCCTCCTCCAAAAAAAGGAAGACAAATTTAAGCACTAATCTCCACATTTTCGTATTTATTATACACGTGCTACTATGATTACATACATAAAAACATACCTTACAAAATATAAATTAAGAAATGGGGGGGGAAATCATGAATAGAAGTTCTCATTTTTCTGTCTGCATTCCAGTGGGTTGTCCCATACACTGCTGGGTTGCATCCCACCTTGGAGGCCAGAAAGGAGCATTTTGCCTCATTCTCCCCTGATCACTGACGGGTAGGGAGTGTCTTATGCTCGCCACGGTCACCAGGTGCAGTGATGATGGCTCCTGGAAGCAGTGGCTGTCCCACTGCTTGAGTTTGCCAAACAGTGTCAGTCTGTAAACATATCAGGAAATGAATGTGGGATGTTTCTGAAATTCACATGTGAATCCATGAAGACTTCCTTCCAGTAGGATTTTATCAGAGATAAGTAGAGACACTTTTGATATATAGAATCAGGGACCCTTGCTCTCCAGGGCTGGGCTGTCTTCTGAGTGCCCCTCAGTGAGGGGCTCTGTGTGTGTCCTGGTGAGTCGGGTGGGGGATGGGCTTGGTTTGTGCTCTGAAGCCCTCTTTTTATCTTCTCACCTGGCCCTTGGTTAAGCTTCCCTGGGGGTGCTCTTTGCATGACCAGCCCTTTGCAAGGTCTCCTTCTTCCAGGATTTTGAAGCCTTAACTCCAAACTTGCTGGCCAGGACTGTGGAGACAGTGGAAGGCGGTGGGCTGGTGGTCATCCTCCTGCGGACCATGAATTCACTTAAGCAGCTGTACACGATGACCATGGTTAAGTGTCTGTTTTTTAACTTAATTGCGGGGGTTCAAATTAATCTATGTTTTTGCTGTAGCCACTTTCTTTTAAGAACGCTTGTTGAGTAGCTCCCATGAGCGGTCGGCACGTTCTCTGGGCTGGGAGCTCTTTGCACCTAAGGAAACGTCCCAGCAGAGAATCCCAGTGGCCCTGAGTGTGCCCTGGAATCTCTGAATTTCTCGTTGGCTCTCAGCATTTGCACATTCTACACCAGTGAGAGTCAGCAGCTATTATATAGGTAGATTTCTGGAATGGTATTCTGCAAAGAGCCATGCCAGCACCTAAATTTGTGTATTGCAAAAAAAGGACCACAGGGGCCGGCCCGGTGGCGCAGCGGTTAAGTGCGCGCGCTCCGCTGCGGCGGCCTGGGGTTCGCGGGTTCGGATCCCAGGCACGCACCGATGCACCGCTTGTCAAGCCATGCTGTGGCAGCGTCCTGTATAGAGTAGAGGAAGATGGGCACGGATGTTAGCTCAGGGCAGATCTTCCTCACAAAAAAAAAAAAAGGCACCATGCACAGACTTCCCCACTGGCCCTCGTCTTAATGGATAATGCAGGAACATTTGTCAGTGCCACTCCTAGTTTGGCAAGAACTTCGAGTCTGGGAGGGGCGGTATTCTCCCAAAGCTGAGGGCATGGTGGAGGCGGCGTGGGGCTGCTCAGTGGATGCAGTGCTGTCTCCCACTCCAGCAGTACTGCCATGTGGCTGTGATGAGTCCTGCCCGAGGCCCAGCCACGCGGGCAGGATGTTAGTATTTGCTGCGGGGTTTCACAAACTGCGTTTCTGTGATGAAGTGGACTTCTCCCAATCTTAGTAGCTGTGTCCTGTCACTGCCACTCCTCCTGTCATTGCCACCACAGCTCCTCTGGCTTCCTCACAAGTCCTCAGACACACCCAGCACACTCTCTCATCAGGGTCTTTGCACTTGCTGTTCCCACTGGCCTGTCTGCATGGTTTGCCTCCACTGCGGTCACATCCCTGCTCAATATCACCTCCTCAGTGTGGTCTCTCCTCACATCCTGTGTAGGATACGTCACTCCACCTGTCACTCCTTAACCTGCTTTATTTTTCTTCATAGCATTTGACAACTGCCTAAAGCTCTATTTGTTTCTTGTCTGTCTTCCCGTACTAGTCTCTGAACTTGCCGAGAGCAGGGGCTAGTTCTCGCTGGTGTACTCCCAGGTGCTGGAAGAGTGCCTGCGTTTAGTCAGCCTCGTTCAGTATTGTGAATGAACGAGTGACTGTGCCCACGTCAGTCTGTCTGCTCTGCCTCCCCTCCCACACTGCCTGCTCCCCACCACAGAGGGCCCCCTCACTACCCTGCATAAGGAGTTCCCCTCCACCATTTGCTGTCACTGCTTCTTGTTTTCATTTGTAGCATTTGTCAAAATTTGTACTTTTTTACTCATTTGTTTCCCTCCAGCCATTAGACTATGAGCTCCATAAGAACAGAGGTCATGCTTTATTAAACGCCAGTGTATATGCAGTATGTCTGGCACACAGTTGGCGTGTACGTTTTATTGAATGAATGAATACATTTTATAACACTGGATAAAATGTGGAGAAAGCCAAAGCTGAGGTGAGGGAGGTCTGTTGTAATACGAAACGTTGCATCTCGAGTCTGATCCCAGTCCCAGCAGATAGCGTTTGGCTGGGTCAGCGTGGCGGGTGATGTGGGAGTGGACTTGTCTCCAGCAGCGTCACTGGCGCCTCCTTTGACCCAGGGTCGCTTGAAGAACTCCTTCGCATTTGGACACTGAGCCTCAGCACTACTGGGATGCCTTTGTTAAAGGGCGTTGTCTTTCTTAGGACGTGCATTCAAGATACAGGACGGAGGCCCATCAGGATGTGGTGGGAAGATTTAATGAGAGGTGGGTCTCTAGCATGTTTCTCATCCCTTAATTGTGGGGAGCCGCAGTGGGAGGAATGTTTTTCCTTGGACCCAACGGGAAGCTGTGCTTTTGTCTGAGGGAAGGCAGCACAGGAGTCCAGAATGGTGAGATTCCTGACAGCAGCGGTGGTTGTGAAGCGGACAGGAGGCGGTGAAGGAGAGTGGAGAGCTGGGCTGGGAGACCTGGGTTCTGCCTGCCTTCCGGCCTTAACCAAGTCACTCTCCCTCTCTACATTAGCGCACTCATCTGTCAAAGGGGTGATTTGTCTGGGTTGCTGTTTCCCAAATGTGTTTCACAGAACACTAGTGTTTTAAGAGGGGCTTTATGACAAGGGTTTTCTGGCCAAATATGTCCAGGAAATGCTGATCCAGTTTTTCCTTTATGAAGAGTCACGGTAGCCTGTCGTGGCCTCTAAAAAGTCTTGCAGCAGCAGGCACCTGCTTAACTGATTGTTTCCCAAGTTTATTTGACCCCAGAGCCCTTTTTTAGGGAACACAAGTTAGCAACCTGTGAAACACCTTAAGAAGCTGTGGCCTAGATCGGTGGTTCTCTATGGGAGCAGTTCTGCCCTTGGGGACACTTGGCAATGTCTGGAGACATTTTGATTGTCATGACTTATGTGGCGGTTCTACTGGCATCTTGTGGGCAGAGGCCAGAGATGCTGCTAAACAGCCTAAAATGCACAGAACAGCCCCCACAACAAAGAATTATCTGGTCCAAAATGCCGGTACTGCTGACGCTTAGAAATCCCGGCCTCCCTGACCCCTAGGGTCTTTCTGATTTTCACTGTCTCTGACGCTTTAACTCAGTAGAAGGAGTAGGCCAAGAGGTGGCCGTGCACTACCAGATAGAACAGGAGCCTGTGAAAGTAGCGCACGATGCTGTGTTCTTGGAGTTGTGGGAGAAGTTTGAATTTTATAGCCAGACACATGTTTTTCTACACACAGGAATATTTGTTTTTGTTTTTTTTGTGTGTGAGGAAGATCAGCCCTGAGCTAACATCCATGGCAATCCTCCTCTTTTTGCTGAGGAAGACCGGCTCGGAGCTAACATCTATTGCCAATCCTCCTCCATTTTTTTTTCCTTTTTTCTCCCCAAAGCCCCAGTAGATAGTTGTATGTCATAGCTGCACATCCTTCTAGTTGCTATATGTGGGACGTGGCCTCAGCATGGCCGGAGAAGCGGTGCCTCAGTGCGCGCCCGGGATCCGAACCCGGGCCGCCAGTAGCGGAGCATGCGCCCTTAACTGCCACGCCACGGGGCCGGCCCTGCGTTATATTTCTTAAGGGAGCTTTCATCTCCTCTTCTCCCTTTTATTTTTCTTCCTTGTGGCAGAAGGTAAATCCAGTGTGTGTGTGTTGTTTCCCCGTGTGACTGGTGATTCCATGTGGGGTGGGTTTGGAGTTTCCTCATTTAAGGATGGCCTGAGACACCACAGTGCTCAAGAGTGAGCCTAAGAGGGTGTGAGAAGGGCCAGGGACTCGGGGGACAGTGGCAGTTGTGCACAGTAGGAATGCTTGTGATCAGTCTCGAGAGAGTTCCCGGTTTTCTTGCATGCTGTATAAAGCTCGTTCAGGTGCCCTATAGAGGAGGCTCAGAATCATCACGCACTGCTTTCCAGCTGGGTGTTGGCTTTCTCAGAGACCTGTGGGGCCAGTGATTTTCCTGAAGTAAGAGCCTTTGTTGTGTAGACATTGGCCCCCTTTCCCTGACACCTCATGACTGTGGTTTTGTTCCTCAGATTTATTCTCTCTCTGGCTTCTTGTAAGAAATGTCTTGTCATCGATGACCAGCTCAGCATCCTGCCCATCTCCTCCCATGCTGCCAGCATTGAGGCCCTCCCTCCCCAGACCCTGGTGAGTCTCCAGGGGTCCAGGAATGTGGGGGAGGGACTCCGCGTTTTCTGTGTTGGCCCTCCTGCAGCAGTGGGAAACCTCCTCCTCCTCTCCTCTCTGGTAGGATGAGAGTCTTGGTCCTTCTGATCTGGAGCTGAAGGAGTTGAAGGAGAGCTTGCAGGATACCCAGCCTGTGGGCGTGTTGGTGGACTGCTGCAAGACCCTAGACCAGGTGAGTGGCCTTCAGAACCACCCCGCCCCACACAAACAACGCAGAGGTAGAGTGTAGTGTGCAGAAAGCAACAGGAGCCAAGTCAGGACCAGGCAAGCCGTGGCACCTCCCCGGGAAAGGGGCCTTTTCTCTTGCTCGGACTCGTGCATGCAGCGACAGCAGGGCTGTTCTCTTTTGTCTGGGTTCACAGCATAAGTCTAGCGATTAACCTCCCCCTCCACCCCAAGGTAGCAGTTCAGGGAACTGGGAGTCGGGAGATGGGTTAAATTTTTGTTTTTTTTTTTAACTTTATTTATTTATTTTCCCCCCAAAGCCCGAGCAGATAGCTGTATGTCATAGCTGCACATCCCTCCAGCTGCTGTATGTGGGACACGGCCCCAGCACGGCCAGACAAGCAGTGTGTCGGTGCGTGCCCGGGATCCGAACCCGGGCCGCCAGCAGCGGAGCGCACGTACCCAACCGCTAAGCCACGGGGCCGGCCCGAGATGGGTTAAATTTAAAGAGAACCCCCCTAGGCACTTTTTCCATGACAGGGTGGTATACCTGTGTCCTTTCATTTAGTTAAGTTTTGATGACATAAAGGTTTTTGCCTGTGCCTTGTACAGAAGTGAGGGGCGAGCCTGAGGCCCCCTTTTCTTACCCCGGTTCCACGGTGAGGCCTGAGGAGGGTCCTCTGGGGTGGTTAAGTACAGACAGCAGGCTGGCGGGAGCTGCCAAGAGGCATTTCTGTGCTCACGGAGGTGGCCAGGGCTAGTAAACTCAGCTTCTGCAGTGGCTCGTGGGCTGTGATGGAAGCTGAATGGGCACAGCCCAGAGGCCTTCAAGCTGTCAGGTGTGTTCAGGGTTCTGGTCCCGCCTCAGCCAGAGACGAGCAGCACAGGCCTCCTGACAGCTCTGCCTTCAGGATGGAAGACAGCTGCAGTGACACCGCCCACTCGGGGCTGAGTCCCAATAGGCAGGTTTCCCTTTGCATTCTGGAAACAGAATCAGCAGCTACATAGCTTTCTATGCCCCCTAGGCTGCAGGCTCTAGGCTGCTTTGAACCATATCCTGGTACCCTCTTTATCACCAAAGAGAGGGAGTGAGAGAGAGGAAAGGGCAGAAGAGGGAGAAACTACAATACCAGTAGTAGTGTGACAAGAAAATAAATGGCCCATGGCAAAAAAAATCAGTAAGTATGAAAGAATGTACATTAAAAATAGAAAGTGGTGTTTCTACTTGGCAGCCCCAATCTGCAGAGACAGCTACTATTAGTAGTTTATTATGTATTTTTCTGGATCTTCTATACAAATAAATGGATATTTTTTAAATATGCAAAGGGTTCATGGTGTACAGAGTATAAGTTGTCCCCTGTTAGATATTTGGGTCGATTCCAGCCTTTTTGCTGTTAAAAACAACGCTGTTAGGACATTCTTACAGCTACATGTGTGGGCACTGTCTCTAGGATGAGTTTCCAGGAGGAGAATTGCTGGGTTAGAGTGTGTGTGCATGGCAACGGGTGTTGCACAGTTTGTGGAACCACCAACAGTGTAGGAAAGTACCTTTTTCTTTGCAGCCTTGCCAGCACTGGGTACTGTTAAACTTGTCTTTACCAATCTGATATGGGACATAGGATCATTGTAACTCGTGTTGCTTTAATTGCAAGAGAAGCGGGCACCTTTTTCGTATAATTACTGATCATCTATTTTTTTGGTTTTTGTTTGTTTTTGTAAACCAGTCTGCTTTTTTATATTGGTTTTTCATTTTAGAATATTATTTTAAAATGCATTTTTAGTCCAGATTTTGTACCTTCTCTCACGTCAGTAGATTTTTCACTTACGTTTCATCAGACTTTATAAGGTCTCCACTCTAAAGGAAACAACAGAATGGTCAACTACAGCGTTCAGCAAAGGCCCAGCTAAGACAAGCAGGACCTGGGTCCCCTTTGAGTATTTCCATCTGGAGAGACTCTGGCTTCCTGAAGCCCCTCCCCTTTCTTCCCTTCCATATGCCTGGGCCTGTGTCTTCTCAGTGTGTCTGCCCGGGGCACGTAAGGCAACTTCTTCAGGACCATCTGGTCTTCTTCCCAGTCTCACTGGCTTCTTCCCAGGCAGATCCCAGTCGAGGAGCAGAGTCTGGCCCCCAAGTGGTGGTGTGGTTCCTCCTCCCATGCAGTGCAACAGCATCTTGCTTTCCCTTCGGGGTGCCAGGCCTCCTCTATGCCCTGGGCTCAGCAGTGAACAAGAGGGACACCTGCTTCCTGGAGCTTACGTTCTGGTGGGATGGGACAGACAGTGAATCAAGCAAATCGTGAAGTGTGCTACAAGGTGCTGTGTGTGTTGGAGAAACCTGAAGAGCCACAAAGAGGCATAGGGAGTGACAGGAGGAGCGGGGGATGCTGTGGGTCCAGATGGGGAGGTCAGGGAAGGCCTCATTTAGAAGGTTATATGTGAGCAAAGACTTGAAAGAGTTGAGAAGGGGAGCACTGTGGCTGTCTGGGGGGAGAGTGCTTCTGGCAGTGGGGTCAGCAAGTACGTAGGCCTGAGGTAGTCTACCTCGTGTGCTTGGGACTAACGAGGCTGAGGGCTGAAGCAGAGCGAGAGGAGGAGAGCAGGAGGAAATGACTGAGGTCAGATGGTACAGCCCCGTAGCCTGCTGGAAGGGCTTGGCACTTCCTCTGCAAGAGACGGGACCAGGGCGGGGTTCTGTTCTTACTCTGAGCACAGCTGCAGAGCCATCCTCAGGCTTAATTTTAAAAGCATCCTTCTGGCTGCTGTGTTGAGTCTAGACTGCAGGGGAAGAAGGGGGAAGCAGAAAGACTAATTAGGAGGTTGCTGTAATAATGAAGGCAGGACAGGGTGATGGCTTCGACCAGAGCAGTAGAGGAGGAGAACAGTGAGGAATGGCAGGGTTTTCATATGTTTTGGAATGAGGAATGGGGAGAAAATGGAGAAGCCTTTTGGCCTAAACAATTGGACTGCTAGCTGGGATGGGGAAGATGGTAGGTGCAGGAGGTTTGAGGGGGACATGAGGCATTCGGTTTAAGTTGGAGATGTTAGACATCCAGGTGGGGATGTGCAGGGGTGGATGCATGTCTATAAGAGTCTGGTGTGTGGGCAAGAGGTCTGTACTGGAGATGTGAATTTGGGGCTTATCCGCAACTAACTGGTATTTAAAGCCTTGAGACTGAGAGGAGATGACCAAGGAGTGGAAGTCCAAGTGCTGAGCCTTGGTCTCCACCTGTAAGAACTGCCCCCTTTTCTGCAGCCTTGGCGTTAGGCTGACCTCTCCATGGAGATGGTTGGCAGGTGGCTGCGAGCTCGCCTTTCTTAGAGCTCGCCTCATATGTTTCTCTTTCCACAGGCCAAAGCTGTCTTGAAATTCATTGAGGGGATCTCGGAGAAGACCCTGAGGAGTACGGTGGCGCTCACAGCCGCCCGAGGAAGGGGAAAGTCCGCAGCCCTAGGCTTGGCCATTGCTGGGGCAGTGGCTTTTGGGTAAGGGCGTCCGGTTCCCCATCTTCAGGAACTCTGGGCTCTGAGGAGCAGTGTGCAGGATTAGGGGTCACGACTGGGACACTGTTCCTGGGTGTGAGCCAGCTCCTGTGTGACTCTTCTAGGTCTTGGGTTCCTGTCTAGAAACAGCAACACTGTGTCCCCCAACCCCCCAGATGTGCACATGTCTGTGTGTAGCACACACGGACACACACACTGGGGCCTTTGTGAGCACTGAAGTTGAATAAACACACAAAAGCAGAGAAATGGGGGAAGGAACTTTTAAACTCTCAGGAGATGAGCATGTGTGAGACCAGCTCTGCAGGCTGAGGAGGGTACATGTTTGACATTTGAATGATGTGGTCAGTAGAAGATCGTGTTTGCTTCCCAGGAGCTGCCTTTGGGTGTGGTGCTACTTTCCATTGTTTTGCCCTGGGCGGAAGATTTAGGCAAGGACCAGTAGAGCGTGTGCTTCCAGCTTCACAGACATCGATAGTGGGCCCAGAATTGACCACGTTCCCCTGTGTGCATTGTGTCCCTGGGTGCTTCTGATAGCTCCGTGAGCATGGTTAACGGATAAACCTTGGCTCAGGGAGGTTCAGGGACCCACCCAGGATCCCCCAGCAAGTCAGGGCCTGAAGCGCTGGGCTGAGCCAGCTCCTGACTCCTCGTCCTTTGTTCTTCCTGCTGCTTCAGCGGTTCCCCTGGGGCCTTGAGCCATCAGCATCCTTTACACTCAGCAAGTGTCCCTTGGAGGTTCCCTGCAGCCTTGGCCTGAGCACCGATTAGCTCCCCAGCTTCCCAGTTTGACCCCTCTCAGCATGGCTGGTGACAGGTTTCCCGGACACAGGGTCAGGAGCAGTGTGCCGGTTCTGCTGAGGGCTTGTCCCCGCGGCGTCTCGGCCATGCGCTTTCTCCGTGTGGCCTGACTGCCAGGACACGCTGCCTTCACGTTGGTGACGTGTCTGCCTTAGTTTGGGATGAAAAATATCCTCAGGTCTGGAGTCGCTTTACTTTTCCTCCCAAAAAGTATCCTGACTTCCTGCTGTTATCTCTAGTTATCACCTATGCAACGGGCAAACAAAAACGCTTTCTTTTTTCTTAGGTTCCTTAAACATACCTTAGATTTCCTAATTACTTAAAAAATTAGTTAAAAATCTTCCTCTTCTTTTGTTCAACAGGTACTCCAATATCTTTGTTACCTCCCCAAGCCCTGATAACCTCCACACTCTGTTTGAATTTGTATTTAAAGGATTTGATGCTCTGCAGTATCAGGTGAGAAATTAGGATAAGAATTTATTTGATTCAATGCTGGGTTTAGATCCAGGCAAAGTCTTTAGAATGCAACCTTACTTTCTGAATATTTAGTTTCTAAAGCTTGTTTCTAAACTTTGTCATTGGTTTGACTCTTTCCCCTCAGGAGCATCTGGACTATGAGATTATTCAGTCTGTAAATCCTGAATTTAACAAAGCCGTGATCAGAGTGAACGTATTCCGAGAGCACAGGCAGACCATCCAGGTGAGCCTCGTTCTGAACCCTGTGTGGGGGGCCATGTCCCGCTGTGTGTGAATGGCTCTAGGATGTTGTCTTTTGTAGTCATTTTACGTCCTGTCAAATTGCATGTCGTTTAGACGTTGCTGCTGGTTTATGATAAACCTGTTACAGATTTTCAGCCTCTTCTGAAGAAAAACACTCAAGTAAACTATCAAATGTATGTAGCCAGATTGGAAAGTTGTAGTTTTTGTCCCTTGAAAATTCAGTAAGTGGGTTTGTGAGTATGCTAATTGGCTAAAAGAAATATAATCGTTGTTCTGACATCAGTTCTAATTTTGCTTAGTTACAGCAGGTTTTGAAATGGTTCATATGTAAGTAACTAGGACAATAACTTCACGATTTAAAAGAAAAAAAGAACTTTGCAAAATGTACTCTGAATCTTTGCGGTTTAGCCAGTGGCCTGTTTTCCCTTTTGAACAGTGTTTTCTCTGAAAGCTCTGTAAATGTCCAGTGCTCTGTAAGCCTGAGTGGTCTGCACCTGTCCACAGGCTGCAGTGTTGTTAAATCATAGAGAAGCATCGGGGTGACAGGCTTGCAGAAGGACGGAGACCCACAGGCTCCTAGTACAGTAGGTTCATGGATTATTTGTGGAGTTGGGTTGGGGGAGAAGTGGGCCAGGTATGGGCAGTTTATGCCCTTGACTTTTATACCTGTCAAGGCAAGTGTATATGCCTGACAGGGAGGGATAGCTTTCCTCAGAGGTCCAAGTTATAAATAATGGTCAGTGTTTATGCCTTTTACCTAAGGATCTCAACTTTTTTCTTACTAGGTCTCTTCCTAGAATCTCTTCATTCTGTACGTTTCTTCCCACTTTTGTCATATTCTTTCAGCTGAGAGGAGGCCAGACTGATGTTGGGGTGGGCTGGGGCGGGTGGCAGGCTGAAGGCAATGAGAGTGCAGAGACCTGTTAAAACTCAAGAGAAATACACAAACCAAAGGAGAAAAGCCTTTCCCTAGAATGCCCGGCTAGCCCTTGCCGCCGCTTGGATTTGTAATCAGAGACCCTCTCAGTTTACCAGAGTCATTTTGTCTGCAGACTGGAGTTTCAGCACAGAAGAGGGGACCTGACTTTATGAGGCTCCATTTGTGTCCCTTTGAGGACTCTTCTTCCTTGCTGGAAATTGAAAAAAAGAAGAATATTAAAGTCTGCTCTGCGTCTCCAGGGGGCTGCTTTCTGCTGCTTTTATGAGGCACTTGTTTTGTTTTTCCCCTTAAGAGTCTAAGACATGGGGCCCTACTGAGGAGGTGTGTCCTGCTGTTGGAAATGAGGGGTCGCTGTCTCCCTGACCCTGCAACTTCTAGCAAAGCAGTTAGAAAATCTTATTTGTAATGAAATACTTCAAATGTACAGGAAAGTGCAGAGACCAATATAACACTCAGGGGACCATCACTCGGGCTTAAGAAATGTTGACATTTTGCTATTTGCTTTGTTTGTTTCATATTTTCAAAGTCATTTATAGTTTTGTTTTAAAGATCTAAAACATCGCAGACACAGTTGAAGTCCCTCTTGTACCCTCCCGTCTGTTCCCTTCTGTCATTCCCCATAGGTAACTCAACTCTGAGATTGGTATGTTTCCTTTCAATTCATGTGTTTATGTTTCACTACATAATTATGTATCCATAAATGGTAATGTACTGTACTCATCATTTTTCAGGTTGCCTGTTTTTACTGAACATTTGTTTTTAAGATTTGTCCCGATTGAAGCCTATAGATCTGGTTGATTCATGTTTAAGCACTATATGAGTATACCACAGTTTATTTATGTTTTTAGAAGTGGAATTGTTGGGTTTTAGGGTATGCGTAGATTTCCAGCTTTCTTGGATTTTGCCAAATTCTCCCTCAAAGTGTTTGCACAAATTTGCCTTCCTACCAGCACTTTTCTGAGTCTTTATTTCCCCAAGTCCTCACAGCACTGGCTGTTGCACAGCTCTTTAAGTTTGCCTGTCTGCATGTGAATGCCATGGGGTCTCCTTGTTATCTTTAGCATTGCACTGATTACTGGTGAGGTTGAGAATCTTTGTTTTTTATGTTAATTGGCTATTCAGGTTTTCTATCCTGTAAAATCCCTTTCATGGGCCTTTTGCAAACTTTGAAAATAGCAGGAAGCCCTGAAGAACTGGGAGTTGTTTATACGCATAAGGATGCCAAGCTTATGGCAAGTTGGTGGCGTTAGGTGGCCAAGCTAATAATACCCATAAGGATGTATGAGTGTGTGTGTATATTAAGGAGGGAAGAAGTCTTAGAAGTGTCCCCACCAGTGCAGGGAGACTTCGCTTTATGAGGACAGTATCAAAGCAGCGGGCACAGTAGCAGCGTGTGGGAGATGCTGGAGAAACCTGACGTCCTCCCGTTAGCCACCGCTGGGACCCAGCTTGCCTTGGGCTCACTGGCCAGAGTGAGGCTGGGAGAAGCAGGAGAAGACAGACAAGAGAGTGGAGAGGCAGGCACCATCTGTCAGCACTGGGCCAGGGACCAGGCAAGGTGTTCCTACAGTTACCTGATTTTCTTCTCAAACAACCATCAGATAGGTGTTTCCTCCATTTTCCGGCAGAGGAATCGGAGGCTCCGTGAGATAAGTGACCCATCCAGGGTCATACAATTGGTAGTGGAACTGTTTGAACCCAGGTGTCTGACTCCATGCCCATTCCATTTTGCCCTGCCAAGGAAAAGTGGAAAGAAGAATGAGAGAAAGAAGAAATGGGAAGGGCAGAGAGAGGAAAGAGAGCAGCCTTGGTGGTGCCTCACCAGTGGCGTTAATCATAATGTAAGCTAATAATGTAAAGTTTTCTTTCCCGCAGTATATACACCCTGCTGATGCTGTGAAGCTGGGCCAGGCTGAACTGGTTGTGATTGATGAAGCTGCCGCCATCCCCCTGCCCCTGGTGAAGAGCCTCCTGGGCCCCTACCTTGTTTTCATGGCATCCACCATCAATGGGTAAGGCACCTGGGGGAGAGTTGTTGTCCCACTGTAGGGGACAACGTCTTGCTGATTAGGTGGCACATAATGTCTGTGTCCTGGGCCTGGGCAGGTACGTCTCATTCCCAGAGTCGGAGTCTTTGGGCTGCTTCAATCTCTCCTGGGGCTCCTGTAAACAGGAGCTGGCCTCTTAAAAATCAACTGTAACTCACTTCTGGCCTGACATTAAGTGGGCAGCACAAGACTGAAGAAATTCATAACCCAGGTGACGTCTGTCTCCTGTCTGTAGGCCTGATCAAGTTTTAGAGAGTACATGGATGGCAATACTAATGGTTGATATCTGAGAATTATGTGAAAATATAGATTAAAATAACTGTATAATTAGCATAAGAAAGTAGGCTTATAGTGACTCAAGAGGTTTTTAAAAATTTTTTTTTTGCTTGAGGAAGATTTGCCCTGAGCTAATATCTGTTGCCAATCCTCCTCTTTTTGCTTGAGGAAGATCAGCCCTGGGCTGACATCTGTGCCAGTCTTCCTCTATTTTGTATGTGGTGCTGCCACAGCATGGCTTGACGAGTGGTGTAGGTCTGCGCCCGGGATCTGAACCCACGAACCCGGGCTACTGAAGTGAAGCACGCCAGACTTAACCACTATGCCATGGGGCCGGCCCTTAAAATTTTGAAATCCGGCATACCTTGGAGATGTTGCAGGTTTGGCCATATCCTGGGGAGCAGTAGGGGTGTGTCGGCAGGGTGAGGAGGTAGCACTCTGTCCCTCCTAGAAAGTGGGTTTAGGAGCTGTGCCTGATTCCTTTGCTTTTGCTCCTAGCTACGAGGGCACTGGCCGGTCCCTTTCCCTCAAGCTAATTCAGCAGCTCCGTCAGCAGAGTGCCCAGAGCCAGATCAGCACCACGGCTGAGAATAAGACCACGACCACGGCTAGACTGGCATCAGGTACCCCTGGAGCTGCGATTGGGGCCTGCAGTGCACAGCCAGTCTCCTCAGACTCACTGGCTCCTTCCCCTTGTGACACCATGGGCAGTACCATACCTTCCTCCCGTCAGGCAGAGAGGCTGAGTCCCTGGGAGGTGAAGCTGCTTTTGTTCGAGGAACAGCAAGGCAGTGACCAGATGGGAGCCTGATTTGGGCCTTCTGGGCTAGGCCCTTGTTTGTCACCATCTCCGACTATTGTTGCATTGATGTAGTGAGGTCCCTTTGGGTTGGTGTCATGGCAAGCTGGACATTCACCAGAACAATTTTTTTTATTTTTTTAATTTTTGGTGAGCAAGATTGGCCCTGAGCTAACATCTATTGCCAATCCTCCTCTTCTTGCCTGAGGAAGATTGTCCCTGAGCTAACATCTGTGCCCATCTTCCTCTATCTTGTATATGGGACGCCACCACACCGTGGCTTGATGAGTGATATGTAGGTCCACACCTGGGATCTGAACCTGCGAACCCTGGGCTGCAGAAGCAGAGTGTGTGAACTTAACCATTATGCCACCAGGCTGGCCCCTATACCAGAACAATTTAAAACCACTCATTTTAAAGTCTCGAGCCGTGTTTCTAGGGGCACCATGTGGCAAAGATAAAGTAGAATGTTTGCCTCACTCTTTCAGACAAAACGTGTGTAATCATTGTTTCTCGTGGTGTGTGTGTGTTGTGGGGGACAGCGCGAACGCTGCACGAGGTCTCCCTGCAGGAGTCCATCCGATACGCCCCTGGGGATGCAGTGGAGAAGTGGCTGAACGACTTGCTGTGCCTGGATTGCCTCAACATTACTCGGATCGTCTCAGGCTGCCCCTTACCTGAAGCCTGTGAGCTGTATCCTCCTGGGTGTCGTTTGCCCTGTGAGAGGGAGGGGGTCGATGAAAGAATTGCACACAAGGATTTGGCCCTTTGTTTCACAGGCTCTGCTCTAGGGAGAGGGGCAGGTCGAACATTCTCGATCTCCCTTCTCTTCCTTCCCTCATGTGTTTCTGCTTAGGACATGGCCCTTCTTCCCACGCTGAGGGAAATCCACATAGCTAGGTGACCCTGGGAAGTAGGATGTCCTGTTGGAGGCTCTCTTTGATTTATTTTGGTTGCTTAACTCCAGACCCAGCTACTATGTTAATAGAGATACGCTCTTTTGCTACCACAAGGCCTCTGAAGTTTTCCTCCAAAGGCTTATGGCCCTCTATGTGGCTTCTCACTACAAGGTAACTGCAACCAGCCCGTGGTGAACTTCAGCAGTGCACTTTAGCACCTGGCCGTCGGCTTTAACTTGGGATTTCACATCTTTTATGACCCAGTGCCTCGGGTGCCCATTCCACTGGGACTTGAATGTCCTGAGGTTGGCAGGGTCTGCTGGTCTTGCTGGACGGGTTACGTTTCCCACTGTTGCTCAGGCTCGTCTTGGGCTTCTAGCTCTGCATGCAGAGTGTGGAGTTCCTGCACGTAGCTCCATGCGTAGTATCTGGAGAGAGTGGAAAGCTTGGCCCAGTTTAAAAGGGGACTCCTGCTTCTCGCTTGTCTGCTGACCTGATGGGCTGAGAGGACACAGCAGTTGTAACCAGCTGGTGCTGTCTGAGACTAGCCTCATGCCTCAGGGCTATTTTTAAGGAGTAGTGAATGAGAGTTCAGAATATTTGAAAGTCTTAAAAACTAAAGGGCACAATGGAAAGGACACTTTTTGAGTGTCTAGGTAGCATTTTTATGAACATCCTTTAGTGGAAGGCTGAAGAGTTGGTGTTAGAAGTGGTGACAGGTTTTCTTGAAATTGCAGCTTCTTGTCAGGAGACAGTTCACTTCCCAGCTGTGAAATGCGTAGTGCTAACTAAGCAGTTCTCTGCCCCGCACTCAGGGTGAGGTGACAGCAGACGGTTGAGGCTAAGTCCCTTGTAAGCTCTTACCAAGAGTCTTGGGCTAGCTGGTACTAGGAGGGTGCCGTGCTGGCTCCAGCCCATCACTTGGCTTTGGGGGAGGTGATACGCTGGTCATCTGATCACTGCAGAGTAGCCTCTTGAGTGAGGAACAGAAGAGGAGTGCTCGCTGACCTGTGTTTGTGCCTCACAGAACTCTCCCAACGACCTCCAGATGCTCTCTGATGCACCTGCTCACCACCTCTTCTGCCTTCTGCCTCCCGTGCCCCCCACCCAGAATGCCCTTCCTGAAGTGCTGGCTGTCATCCAGGTACAGAAGCAGAGGCGTCCTTGTGGCACTGATTTGGGGAACCACTTAGGCATCAGGGATTAATGGCTCAGTAACCGCAGTGTGGGGGAGGGGTGGCTGTTGATTCTGGGTCTAGAGCAAGATGGCTGGGTGTATCGAGTGTATCAAGGCAGGCGATGAGGGGGCATCGAAGAAAGCACCACTGACGGCAACCGAAAGCCCTGCTGTGCGTGGGCAGGTGCAAGTCAGAACTGGCCACTTGTATTTTGACTCATAGCTCCTCCTAAAGCAGAACCTGGTTTTGGTCCTTCTTGATTACAAAAGCAATATGTGGTATTTGTAACATTGGAAGACACAGATTGGAAAAAATAATGTTTTAATACCTGGCATGTATTTATGCATTTCTGTGTTTTTCTATTTCATAAACGTGGGATCATAGTGTGTGGTAATCTGCTTCTTTATTTTGCAGTGTGTCAAATATTCATAATCTGCATAATTTTTAAAGGCTGCATTGTATTTCATTATGTGCACGTACCGTACTGTGTGTAACCATTCTCCTGTTAGACAGACACCTAAGTCATTGTGAATTTGTACTGTTCTGTACAGAGCCGCATGAGCACCCTGTGTCTTAACTGACGTGCACACGTGCCCACCACGCGTGGAAACCCTCTTCTGATGTGCTTTTTGCCCTTTGAGCCAGGAGGATGTCAGTATACTGCCTTGTTAGTGACAGTGTGAGGGTGCTCACGGGGCATCGTAATGAAACTTCCACTGGAAATGGATGGTCGGTTACAGGCTGCAGGCTGAACTGCAGTGAATCAGCTGGCCTTGGGAGAGGCAGCAGAACGCGGACGATGTTCTGTGAGTGCGCCCTGTCCCTGGAGCCGGCCCTCCTGTCTGCCCTGCCCTGCTTCCCCCACAGGTGTGCCTCGAGGGGGAGATTGCGCGCCAGTCCATCCTGAACAGCCTGTCTCGAGGCAGGAAGGCTTCGGGGGACCTGATTCCATGGACAGTGTCAGAACAGGTGATGCGCTTCCTTGGGATGTCTGGGTGAGGGAAGCTGGCAGTGTCGCAGGAGGGTTTTATTGCTAAGTTACTGGCTTGTGTCTCCCACACAGTTCCAAGATCCGGACTTCGGCGGCCTTTCAGGGGGAAGGGTTGTTCGCATTGCTGTTCACCCGGATTATCAAGGGGTAACGTGTCCTTGTGCCTCTCAAACCTGGTGTGCTGCTGTTAGCTGCAGCCGTGCTGCTGGCAGCTCGTGAGGGCAGATGTACTTGGTTGTTTGAATAGGAATCTGGTCAAGGAGTAAGCAGTTCCAGGTCCTCCTCTGCTATGGACAGTTGGCCTGGGGCTGGGGGTAGGGAGGTGGACAGCACGATCCTATATGCTGGCTCTTCCGTTGTGAGGACAGGGGAGTTGTGAACCAGGTCTACTTGGCACAGTCACCTCCCGTCTCTTAGACATCCCCACTGAGGACTGAGCTGTAGAGATGTCAGTGTTGGGCTTGCTGATCTATGGACCAGCAGGCACGGCCACCCATCCTCACGCTCCAGTGGCAGATGGGCTGTCCTTGATGGGCTCGACAGTGCCAGAGCAAGGGTCATACTATGCTCAGTCTTAGGGTCTCTGCTTTGACTCCTTGAGGGATTTCATTGGTTTTCTTTGCCAAGCACAGTTTGACTCGGAGTGAAGGCTTTCTAGAAGCAGTGCAGGACATAGAAGTGGTTCACACTGACTAGGAACAGCTCCCTTCCCTCTGCCTGTTTCCCTCCGTGTCTGCTCACAGATGGGCTATGGCAGCCGAGCTCTGCAGCTGCTGCAGATGTACTACGGGGGCAGGTTCCCTTGTCTGGAGGAAAAGGTCCTTGACACGTCACAAGAAATTCACACTGTCAGCAGCGAGGTAAGCATCTTTTGGCCAAATAGATAACTCTGGGTCTCAGGAGCATCGTCAAGAGCTGTCTGGTGGTCTGGGCTCTCTGAGCAGTAGGGGATTTCCTCTCTCATTTTGGAATAGCTGCTGCTTTGGCTAACACTTAAGGCTGAGAACCTCAGATCAGCATCATCAGCATTTGGAAACTTGTTAAAAATGCCAGTTCGTGAACCCTGCCATAGACCTCCCGAGTCAGAAGCTCTGGGGTGGGACCAGAACTTTGTCTTAATAAGTTCCCAGCTAAAAACCACCGCTCTACAGTCTCCTCCTCTTAGTACTAAACCCAGACTGAAGAAAGGTCTGTCCTTCTTGGTAAGAATGATTAATGCTAGGAACTGTGATGGCTTTTCACACACATTCATTTGATTTTCGCAGCGTATCTGTTCGGGGAGTGGGGAAGGGGCTTATACTCAGGGCCAGGCTCACAGGTTTGTCCCTCCCCAGTCACAGAGCCATCTGGTGACGGGCCTGGATCTTCAGCCCCCATCGCCAGGCTGTCTCTCAGTAAATCCATCAGGCATTTCTAAACTTTGGGGCTGTTTTCCTGCTCTCTGGGTTCCGAGCAGTGTGATTCCACACGTCCAGGGGTTTGGTATGCTTGGGAGTGACCACTGGATTTAGTGGTGTTCCTGTATTTCAAAAGCCACAGGAACAAATCAAGAAACGTGTCCAGTTTTTCTTGTGTTCAGTCCAGAGCCCGGTGTGGCATGGGTGCTTGGGAATGTCACTGACCTCCCTCTGCCGGGGGCCTGTTCTCTTCTGCAGGCCGTCAGCTTGTTGGAAGAGGTCGTCACTCCCCGGAAGGACCTGCCTCCCTTACTCCTCAAACTGAACGAGAGGCCGGCTGAGCACCTGGATTACCTGGGTGTGTCCTATGGCTTGACCCCCAGGCTCCTCAAGTAAGGGTTTGCCTCCCCTGCATCACCCCCTTGGCCTTGTGTCCTGTGTCCTGAACGTGAGAGTCTGTGAGCCATGTGTCTGCCATCTGTGGACTACCTGCTCCCCTGGCCCTTCCCGTCTGTATCTGTCACCACTCCCAGAAGGCACTCACAATGACCTGCTCTCTTTGTATCTTTGCAGGTTCTGGAAGCGAGCTGGGTTTGTTCCTGTTTATCTGAGACAGACCCCGGTGAGTGAGGCATCTGGCAGAGGAGGGGTATGGGTTTGCAGTTCTGGTTGATGGCAGGTCTGTCCTTGCACAGAGCCCAGGTGCCTCCTGCTGTGTTCTGAGCAGGTGTGCCTGTTCTCCAGGAGGTTTGTTCTGCTGGACTCAGAACAGCCATCCTCGCTGAGTGGCCCCATGGTCACCATTCATTCCCCCACCATGCAGTGCATGCCTGGTGCGCACCTGGCTCTGTGCTTAATCATAAAATGGCAGAGGTGCACACAAACTTGTTTATCAGATGCTAGAATCCTGTACCCTGGGGGCCTCCTTGAATTTGTGGAAAAAAAAAAAGAAAGTGGTTTTCAGGAGAGGAGTGCAGTTGGGCAGACTCATGTTCTAAGTTGGTATCTGAAGGAGGGCTGTAAGTGTGGTGACAGAGCCACACACTGAGGATTACTGGGGAAGGGGAGAGTTAGTGACCGTCAGTTCATTAGAAGAAACATTGAGCACCTACAGGGTATCAGGCAGTGAGCAGGATAAGCCACAGAGCTTATTTTCCGATGGGTAGAAATGGGCAGCAGGAAGGTGGACAGAAGAGAAATGTTCAGATAGAGATGATAGCATAGTGAGCGGTCAGGCTTCTGGGGAGTGGCCTTTCCAGCTGAGCCCCAGGGCTCAGAGTGGACCAGTGTGTGAGGGTCCTGGAGAAGAGAGTGTTTCCAGGCAGAGGGCACAGCAGGCGTAAGGGCCGAGGTGGAAATGAACTCGGCTATTTGAAGGAAACCAAAGGCAGCCAGTGTGGCCGGAGAGTCCTTAAAAGGAAAGGGGAGCGTTCATGGTGGGGCAGTTAGGTCTGGTAAGGACTCTGCATTTTCCTCCCGTTCAGTTGGAGGGAGGGATCAGAGGAAGGGTGCTGTGGCTGCTGTGTAGACGGGACGGCAGTGGCCCAAGGGTAGAGGCAGGGAGACGAGGGCTGGGAGAGGCGGTGGTTTGGTCTGGGGTGGAAGTGGTGAAAGTGTAGAGAAGGGGTCAGACGTGAGGTGTTCTGGAAGTCGATCTGCCTGGAATTGAAGGATTAGGTGTGGAAGATGAGTGAACAGAAGGATCAAGGACAATTCTTAGATTTTCCGCTTGAGAGACTGAGTGTTGGCAGTGCTGTTTGCTGAGATAAAACCTGGTGGGGGAGGAAAAACCCAGAGGTTTGGAGGTAAAAGTGGGAATTTTTTTGGCATGATAAGTGTGAGATACCCCTGCCACCCAGTGGACATGTGGATAGGCAGCGACGCGGGAGTCTGGAGTGCAGGAGGAGGTTGGGGTTGGAGATGGAGGTGTGGGAGTCATCAGCATATTCCTCAGAGGATATACCCCTGGGGTCAAGGAGCTCTTTGTCTGTTTTCTTCACAGCTGTAACCCAGCACTTCATAGCATCTACTGTGTATAGTATGTGTGCAGTGAATGAATGACTATTTAAAGCTATTCAAAGTAGGGACTGAAGTCACAGAGAGGAGGGTGAGTCTTGGAGTCTGAGGCGTTTAGGGGAATGAGTTGGAAGACAGCAAGCGAGACTGAGGAGTGGCCTTGATCTGTAGGAGGAAGTTGGGGGTGTGGTGTCAGAAGCCAAGACTAACAAGGGTTTCAAGAAGGGGAGTCAGTTGTTGTGAGAGAACAGGTAAGATGAGGACAAACAGTGACCAGTGGACTTGTCAGTGCCGGTGATCTGAATGAGAGTAGCTTCAGTGGAGTGGAGGGGGCCACCTGACTGGAGAGAAGGAGGGTGAGGAAATAGACAGTTCGTACAGGAAGCAGAAAGCTGGAGGGAGACTGGAGTGAAGGCGGGTTTGTCAGATGGGAGATTCTAGAACATGTTTGTTAGCTGCGGGGTATGATCCTGTAGAGATCATGCAAGTAATAGTAGAGGTGAGGGGGCCGATCGCAGGAGTGCAGGCCTTGAGGAGGCGAGGGGCAGGACCCGGAGTGCAGGAGGAGGGGTGGCCGCCTCATCCCACACAGCAGGAGGGAAGGCACAGAGCGTGGGCATGGAAGGTGTCGGCAGCTGGTTGCGTTGGTGTTGGAGGTGGAGAGGTGCTCTTCTGATCGCTTCTGTTTTTCCAGAGAGGAGAGGTCATGCGCTGAGCGGGGGGAGTGTTGGAGGTTGGATTTTGGAGCGCACAAAGCCAACGTCCAGTTGTGGGTCGCGCCCATGTGCGAGTTTGCAGTGGGACTGGTGAAGACCGTCCGGTGCTCGGCTGCTGCCCTGAGGGCATGGAGCGGCTCCTAGGTGGACTGGTCCTCGTCGCTGGCTCTGACTGGGGCTGGGGCGTAATGTGGTGGTCAGCTGCAAGAAGAGCACAGGCCATCGAGCTCCGTGTGGACCACCATGTGTCCCTGTGTCTTGTGCTGTGCACTGCTTAGTTGTGACTTGGTGCTGGCATTTCGTTACATGGATGCTCTCCAGTTGAAATCTTTAGGTATTTTTATGGTGTGGGGCTTTGTGGTTGTTATGGAGTAAAAATTAAAAACCTGTGGTCACAGTTTTAGTGCCTACAGAGCCTGCACTTGCACACTGGTTGCCAACATGGCCTCTAGGTTTCGACCGTGGAGGTTTTGCTCTAAGGCACCAACAACCTGTTGATTGGATCGCCTGGAGCCTAACCTGTCCTGAGTCTGCGTTCAGAATCGGACCTGTTGCGAGCACGTGGCTCAGAGCAGAAGGGGGCCGGAGCAGAAGGCGTGCTCCGAAGACCTGAGCAGCTCTGCTCCTTGGCGTGGCACCTGCTAGGAACTGGCTGGACACCGTGGTCTTGGAAAGCTGTGGTGTAGATGCCCGCGTGGGCATCTGCGCGGTGACAGGGTCTCTTGCGGCGGGGGGACAGGAGAGGCCCGCGGAAGCACTGAGTCTCTCCTCTCTGTGTGCTCACCCTTTAGCAATGACAGATCATTCAGAAAGGGGTTCTTGGTGCCACTTAGGGATTTGTCTTTCCCAGAATGACCTGACTGGAGAGCACTCATGCATCATGCTGAAGACGCTGGCTGATGAGGATGAGGCTGACCAGGGAGCCTGGCTTGTGGCCTTCTGGAAAGGTGAATCTGAGTGGAAGGGGCAGCGAGGTGATGGCGGGGGTCCAGACCTCTGACTTGGCGTGCTTGTGCCCACAGATTTCCGCAGGCGCTTCCTGGCCCTTCTGTCCTACCAGTTCAGCACCTTCTCCCCGCCCCTGGCGCTGAACATCCTTCAGAACAGGAACGTCGGGAAGCCCGTGCCGCCGGGTGAGCTGGGCGCAACGCTGGGAGAGCTGGGAGTGGCTGGGTGGTGTGGCAGCGTGGGGTGGGCATGATGGTCCAGGAGGAGGGCTCAACTGGGTGTTGAGGGCCGTTTTAGGCCCGCGTCTCCCACCACTGCCTCCTTCTCAGCAGGCCCTGCTTTGCCTCAGGGGCACCGTCACACACGGTACCTTCCATCTTTCTAACAAGGCTCTGGGCTGTGGTCTGACTTCAGAGATGTCAGATAAGGTCACACATACAGTTAATTATGGAATCCAGTGTAAATCCCGTGAGTTGGGGGAGCGAGCTCCATCTCTGAGGCTCAGTTTCCTCGTTCATGAAGTTGTAATAAGAATATGCTGCCAACCTTCTGTGGCCAACACACAGAAGTGCTTTGGGCCTATAAATTGAATATTTAAAATACAAAAAGTGTGTATGGGATCATTAGTATTAACAGCTTTGGGGGTTTTTTTTCTGTTGCTAATTATGTGTGTGTGTATACTTTTTTTTTGCCAATTATATTTTGATGGAAAAGTCTGTCGAACTGGGCAGGGCATACAGTGTCTGTGACTTGGGTGTGACACAGTGGGGAGAGAGTGTTGTGTTCCTCCATCCCTGGGGCACGGGGAGCCTCTCCTTGGTCGGATGTGTTGGGTGGCACTCTGAG
Organism: Diceros bicornis minor; assembly: GCF_020826845.1. Taxonomy (NCBI): domain Eukaryota; kingdom Metazoa; phylum Chordata; class Mammalia; order Perissodactyla; family Rhinocerotidae; genus Diceros; species Diceros bicornis. Next base: position 34,234,944 of record NC_080770.1, on the reverse strand, counting down.
CAAGGGTCACATGCTGACCAGCCCCTCCGTGCATGGCCCAGCGCTGCCCCCTCAGCAGGAGGAGGGTTGGAGCATTGAGCAGGTCCAGCGCTGCCCGGGCAGCGTGTTCTCCCGGAGGGCCGGCCCTTGCAGGTGGCTCCTCTCCTGCTCTGCTTGGCCGAAGGCCCTGAGGAGGAGCAGCTGTTAGGGTGCCCTCCGGGACCGTGTGTGTGCTGTTTGGGAATCCCATCAGACCCTGTGACCCGCCCGGCTCTGTCACACGTGCAGCCCTACGCCGGGAGGAGCTGGAAGCGCTCTTCCTCCCCTACGACCTGAAGAGGCTGGAGATGTACTCACGGAACATGGTCGACTATCACCTCATCATGGACTTGATCCCGGCCATCTCCCGGATGTACTTCCTGAGCCAGCTGGGGGACCTGGCCCTGTCCGCCGCCCAGTCGGTAGGTTACCATCTGACCAATGAAGACACCTAGGCTCTGAACTCTAGTCGTGCCCAGCGCACAGTGTGTACATGGAGGAGCCGCAGTCTGCACCCACGTTCTTGCCACTCGCCGCGTGGCCTGCATTCCTCCTCCAGCCTGGTAGGGTCCAGCAGCACCCTGAATTTTAATGTAGCTTTGAAGCAGGCATTTGTCCAGTAATAAGTTAGTTTGGGGATTTCAGGAATAGGGAGCATTTCTTAGTGGTTTCTGTAACAGGATGAAGAGAAGATTCCAAAATAGACAGTGCCAGTTGATATTTTGTCCCAGAGAGCTGTGGTCAAAGAGCAGCTCTGATTCGCAGTGCCACCTGAATGGAGAAGGCCCGTCCTGGTGGCCGCTCCAGCAAGTTTTCCGTCCTCCAGGCTCTTCTGTTGGGGATTGGCCTCCAGCATAAGTCTGTGGACCAGCTGGAAAAGGAGATCGAGCTGCCCTCAGGCCAGCTGATGGGACTTTTCAACCGGATCATCCGCAAAGTGGTGAAGGTAACCTTGGCCCAGGGCAGAGTTTTGGTCTGTTTTGAATAATGTAACAAACCCGCTCCTTGCCCCAAGATGAATAGACGTAACATCTGGCCACGTTTGCTGCCGATCTTCATACATACACACCCCCCGAAGAAACGGGGGCTTCGGCTGCGTCTATGACGACCCCGTTCTCTGCAGAGGCAGCACCGTTAGGAAGGTGGTATCTGCCCAGTCGGTGCTTTCACACTCGGCCGGGAGCGCTTGTGTAGAGCCTGAGCCCGGCCGTGTAGAGTGTGCGCCAGACGACTCGGTGACGAGTGACTGGGTCCCTGCTGTGGCTTCATCGTGTGCTTCCCGGCCGTTGTCTCCTCTAGCTGTTTAGTGAAGTGCAGGAAAAGGCCATTGAGGAGCAGATGGTGGCAGTGAAGGATGTGGTGATGGAGCCCACGATGAAGACCCTGAGTGACGACCTGGTATGCTCCTGCCGAACGCCTTGTGAACGCCAGACGTGCGCCTTTCCCCTTTAGGAAGAGCCCTGCACCGACCAGCTCAGTGGTGCTGGTCTGGTGTGGGTGGGAGCGCCTCGAGTTCCCGGGGCTTCCCTGAGTGTCGCTGCCCGTGTCCCCTGCCCTGGATGTGCACGAGCGCGCACGGTCCTAGCCATGTGCCTCCCACCGAGTGTGTGTGCGTTTGTGCCAGCAGCCCGGCAGCTGCTGCTGCACATGTCGTTAGACTCTCACGAGGCACATTTATGTGCCTCCTGGCTGTAGGGAGAGCTGCCTCTGATGGGGGGGCAGGTGAACGGATGGGGAGACGTCTGCGTGTCGTGGTGAGATTCCGCCCTCTCACCTTCTTCCATGCGTTGTTCACTGCTTGACTCTGACCTGCTCTGTCTGTGGGGCCTTGACCGCAGGATGAAGCAGCAAAGGAGTTCCAGGAGAGACACAAGAAGGAAGTGGGGAAGTTGAAGGACATGGACCTCTCTCAGTAAGCCCCCCGCCACTCATGGGAAGCGAAGGCTCAGCCTTGGCTTCTAGGGCCCTCAATCTGTCTGCAGGTTTCTTCTAACCCACATCCTGGCCCTGGAAGCTGCGTTTCGTGGGATCGTTCTTAGAAGCACTAATAGCCAAATACCTCCTAATTCACTTTTTGCATAATTTTGGAGGATCTGGTTTCCCCAGATCAGTTCTGCCACTTTGACTTTCAAATCGAGCTCCTGAGGTGCCTAGGGTTCCATGTCATGCCTCAGGTCCCTCAGGGCAGGGGGATGCTGATCGATGAGCATCCACTTCTAATGACCACTTCTCTAAGTTTGGCTTTTGCACGTGAATTTGTTTGAAGAAAGGATTCTACTGCCAACAAATAAGCCAACAAAACCCCTTGCTCTGGAACCCTCTGTGTACCAGGAATCCTAGTCCCCTTTGAGCTTCTGCTATGCTGGTATTGCCTGCCCCGTGGATTGGTGTGAAGAACAATTCCAGAATTCTTGGTCTCTGACCTGTTGTCCTCTTTGATGGGTTGCTGGCTCTTTGGTGATGGTGGTTGACATGTGAGGTGGAGGTGGCCGGGAGGTCCCTGGGCTGGGTATCGAGCTTTGCCCTCCGCTTTGCAGTATCAGAACCTGGACTCCCCAGGACTGCTAGATCCCACAGGGCTGGGGCAAGCTGGGGCAGGGAGAGGCACAGTGCTGGGCTCATGGGCACGTGTCTGGAGGGAGGAGTAAGCAGGGAGGTTGGGGCGACAGGAGGCTTCTCTGGTGGGCGAAGGCGGGCAGCTGCCTTCTGTGCAGAACCGTCATGTCGCTGACCTTCCTGGCAGGCTGGTGACCCTCGTTGCTCTGGTGAGGTTTTGGTCCCGTGGAGCTCAGCTCCGCATCTCGGCCCTACTGCGTGCCTGCTGCCCTTCTCGCTGCTCAGTGGACGCTGACACGGCTCGGCCTGCCTTGCGTGGTGGGCTGTGTCTGATGATGTGGTCACTGTCTTATTTCGTTTTGTGGTCCTCTTCTTTCGAGCAGGCTTTGACATTTCCCTTCTGTTTTTTAGATACATAATCCGTGGGGACGATGAAGAGTGGAATGAAGCTTTGAATAAAGCCGGACAGAACGCCTCGATCGTCAGCCTGAAGAGGTGAGGGCCTAACGTTCCTGACGGGAGAGGCAGTCCGGCCTCCGCTTCTCTAGTAACTCTAACTAGGAAATAGGAGGTTGGAGCAGAAGCTCTGGGAGAACAGTCCCGGATCTTTCCTCTGCGGGTCACTAGTGTTGTGGCCTGTCTCCTGCAGGTCAGGCAGGGCCACTGTCGAGGCCTGGGTCTCAACATTGCTCACATTCACAGACGTGCCCGGGAGACGGGCTGTGGAGCTGCAGGGACTGAGCAGTTCCTGTGGGCCTGAGTGCAGTGTCTGAATACTCTCGGACAGAGGAGAGGGCTGTGCTGTTACCAGCAGTGCTTTCAAGATGGAGTAAGCACGGCTCAGGGTGTCAGGTAACTTCCTAGGAAGCACAGCTGGTAAGAGGCAGAGCCGGAATCAGGAACGGTTAGTCCACTGCAAAGCCCACGGTTTTACTGGCTCTCCTCCCTGCCCTCTCAGCCAGCAGTTCTCCAAGTTCTGGGTCTTAGAGTTCCTTTATGTCAGAAGGATTGTTGAGACCCCTGGGGGGCTTTTGTTTATGGGGGTAATATCTGTTCATATCTCCTGTGTTAGAAGTTAAACCCTGAGAAGTGAAAAAACTATTTACTCATTCAGAATTAATAATCATGGACTCGATTATGGTTTTCTGTTTTTAAAAATATCCTTTTTTCATGAAAATCTTCATGGGACCCATCAATGCCAGGAATCAGGTGTTCTCTTTTGCAGTCTCCATACAGCACTGCAGTGTCATGAAGGTTCCGGCATCGATGCCAGCCTCATTTCCCAGATGCTCCCTGCTGCGGGGCCAAAGCCCTGTCTGTGTCCTCATGTCTGGTTTGCAGGACGTGGCAGGTGTGGCACAGGGCGCATGATGGCTGTTGCCTTGAGCATGGCGGCTTTGACTGAAACAAAAGGCCAGGGGACGTGCTGGCTGTGGAGCTGGCCTGGTTCCACGCCGTGAGCTCGGCCTCTCCTTTGGCTCTCGCTGCTGGCGAGGGGCCTTGCAAGTTAACAGCCCAGGTGCTGGAGGGCTCTGTGAAATGTGCAAGTTTCTACTTTTGGAGGCAAAAACACTGATATCTATCATTACATATTGATGAGGCCATTTTTCTTCTTTCTGAGAGGTCACTTCATTCGGGTGATTGTAATGGTCTCTGGACTGAGCTGTTCACTCTCATGGGGCAGGGTTTGTTCCCAGGGCAGAAGGCCATCAGAGAGCATCTTCAGCCTCTGGGGAAGGAAGGTGGCCATTTGCTGAGTGATTCCTGTGCTGCTGATCTGCCAGTAAGGAAGCCTCTGGCCAGCTGAAATGTGTAACCCGAGTTAGCACTCCGGGTCTTCTCGTTTAGGAAGAGTGAAACAGCGACAGCACATCAGCCAGTTCTGTGAGGTTTTCCTTAGAGTCTCATGCTGTGTATTAGGGACTGTGCTCAGGGTCATTGGGACGATGTGCCTGATTTCCAGGTCATCTGCGTGGTGAGAGTTGGGGGAGGAAGTCTTCCGTGTGTCACCTTACATTTTTCTTGAGGCCTTGGGAGGGGAGACATGCAGTGCAGTAACGCATCACGTCACAGCATTCGTCAGCAATGGGCGGCATCTACAACAGTGGTGCCATCAGATGAGGACCGTGTAGCGTAGGTGTGCAGTGGGCTGCCCCATCTAGGTTGTGTAAGTTCACTCTGATGTTCACACAGCGATGAAGTCACCTAATGACGCATTTCTAGGACATGTCCCCATCGTTAGCGACGTGCAACTGTCCTCGGAAGAGAACTCAGGTTTCAGGTTTGCTCCTCCACAGACTGCGAGCCTGGTTGGGGCAGGAACTAGGCTGCTGTGGTGTACCCCTGGCCCCCACAAGGCCTGGCCCTAACAGGCATGCAGAGGGGGTGTCGTGTCTGACTGGAGTTCTTCCACAGGCTTCCGGTGGTGGAGGCCCTTCTTCAGGCAGAGCAAAGCAGCTGAAAGCCAAGCCGTCTGAAAGGTGCTACAGGTCTGTGCATGTTTTTATCTTTTCTTCTCCTGTTTTCTTTCTCCAGCGACAAGAAAAGGAAGTCGGAAGCCAAACAAGAACCCAAACAGAACAAAAAGTTGAAGAAAAACAGAGATATGAAGAACAGAAAAGATGGGAAACCGCAGCGGAAGAAATAGGGAAGAGAGACTTGGACGCCAGCGCTGCCTCGGAGGAGCTGCCCTGACCTCCCGCACTGCCTCTGGCTGGACGGACGGGGCGGTGGCCTGGACTCGAGAAGCAGCAAGAGCCCCATCAAACCTGGAAGCCGGCGGGAACTCAGTCTCTGGGCCGAGCTCGGCTTAGGGCAAAGTCCCTTCCCAGTGGTCTGCTCAGACTCAGTGGTCGGGCAGCCCCCTGGCACTGCCGGGGCTCTGTCTCTGCCCCCAGTCCAGGCCTGCCTTTCCCATAAGTTCATGTTTTGCTTTGGGCCCAGCTTTTGTGGCTCCTTCCCATCCATGTAGAAGCCACGCTAACTCTTGTCCCTTCCTCAGGCGTTAAGTAGACAGCTTCACAGCTTTCTGGCGGTGCTCAGGAGGCCACTGGCGGAGCCTCTTGTCATGGACTCGTCCAGACAACCTGAGGCCTGGAGCAGGAGGAGCTCTGGCCCAGGCAGGCGTCTATGGCCAGCCACTGTTGTGTGCACTGGATCTGCACTGCAGTGTGCCATTCCACTCCTGGCTCCAGCGGGCCTGCTGCCCAGTGTCCCAGAAAAGCCTGAGCTCCTAATTTAGGAAGGATGTGACATCAGAGTCCCCCAAACCTGCTATTTCATCATTTGGGAAAAATGTTGGGCAAGACCCTTTTGCCAGCAGGGCTGAGGGAGGGATGGAGAATCCATGTTTAATAAAGAACGTCCCAGAAAGACCAGCTGCCTGGGGCACTCGCTGGCTCCACACAGGTAGATGCCGTGCCTCACCCTGTTTTTCTGCTGGATCGTGGCTGCAGGTGGACTGGAGGGCGTTGGACTCAAGGCCGAGAGTGGGCAATGTGACCAGGGCTTAGCGACCCAGGAGCCCGTGGGAGAAGAGGCCCGCACTGCCATGCTCGCTGTGGTCATTCTGAGGGGCTTTGCGTAGCTTCTGGAAGCTAGCTGGCTGTGCCTCTTCCTCCTGGGCTCCTGTCAGGTCACTTGGTCCCTTCCATCTGTTGGGGACAGAAATGATGTGGTGGCGTCACACTTGGAATGTTTGTGTGATGGTATCTACTTTCTGGTCTCAAGTCCGATACCGTGTGGTTGAAACCTCGACCCTCAGGTCTTCTGGTTTCCTTATTCGATTGTCCCTTATTCACGTCCCCAGGTGCAAGAGAAGCTCCAGGCGCAAGTCAGCTCAGTCAGCTCTTGTTCTGATCTGCCTCTCTGCCACAGCGTGAGGTTGATGGCAGTCCTTCACAGCTTTTTCTTATCTTTATCTGTAAAATTCATGTGGTGGGTTGGTTACTGATCTTCCTTGGTCTTTCATAGGCTTTACAAGGAGTGGTCTCTCTGAGTCCACGTAGAACCATTCCTCCGCCCTGATAGGTAACCGAATTCCTAGGAGTTTAAGGCATGGACGGGGATGGAGAGGGTGGCTTCTGGACCAAGGAGGATGGAACATACCACCCTGGGCCTCATTCCCCCCGGGAGGAGGGATTCTCCCGCCAGTGCTGGGATGGCTGCGCCTGGTTCTTCTGTCTCCTGGAGCTGCAGCTTCCTGCCCGCAGATCCCCTGTGAAGTCTGCAGGAAAGTTTGCTGAGAGAGGAGATGAGTATCATTTCTGATCCTTTTCTCAGGTGAATGCCTGAGCCTGCCTTTCAAAGAGAGTGTTCTCAGTAGAGCGGCCAAAAAGCAAAGTCAGAATCCAGATGGTCAGAGGTGGGTGATACCTTAAACCATCCAGACACGTCATCCCACAGGCGTGGGGCCCAGACTGATGGTGCCCTCGCCCTGCATCTCTAGCCCCAAAGCCTGTCCCCAGCTCTGCTCTGGGGTGCAGGGACAGGCGCTTCGAAGCCGGCCTGCCTGGCTTTGACCCTGGCTCTGCCCTGACCCGCAGTGTGACCTTGGGCACAGCACTCACCTCTACCCGCCGCCCAGGTCCACGTCTGTAAGGTGCAGTGTGATGACAGCACCTACCTCACAGGGCCGTTGTAGGAGGGAGCGGAGGAGCACATGAAGAGCTGAGAACAGGGCCTGGCATACGGGAGTGGAAGTGCTCACAAGTGTAGCGAGGGGAGCTGTACGTTCCCCGAGGGCGCTGAGACTCACTGAGTCAGGACTGGCTTTGTTCTAAAGCTGCCGCCTGAGCTAGAAGAATCCCACTCGAGCAGCAAGGAGCGTGCACTCTGCAGTCAGGCCTGTCCGGCTCTACGCCCTCTGGAGCCTCTCCCTGACTTCCCAGACGGTCCCCTGTGCACGTGGAAAGGAAGCAAACATTTCGCCTACTGGGTACAGACTTGGCACTTTTATCTGCAAAGTGTGTGTTCCTAAACAGGTCCCTGCACTTGGCTGTGATCTTGGGTTCTCCTCCAAACCTGAAAAAGCACACATCCCCCAGACCTTACCATCTGGCCCCCAGACAGAGTGACATCTGTAAAGCTTGGCTGTCGCAGGAAATGGCACTTGTGAAATGAATTCAGATAGGCTGGCTACGAATGCTGTCACCAGGACGGGGAAGGGCTGGAGAAACCCAACAAAGGATTCCTAAGGGGTCTCCATCCGCGCCCCCTCCCTGAGCTGGGGGTGCTGGTGCTGGCTGCTCCAGGGCTTCCACTGCTCATCTGGCCCCTACGGTCCCTGGGGACAGAGTGACGGGAGACCCACACAAAGGGGGCTGAGGAGGCTGGGGGAGGGGAGGAAATGTGACAGTCACCTTGGAAAAATGTAGACTCATTATCTGAGGCCATCACACCAGCCGCCAGGCCACAGGCCAGGAGGAGAGGGCGGGGCCGGCAGCCCCTGGGCCTGAGTAGGCTGCCCAGACCGCGGACGAGGGAGAAGGGGATGCTGAGTCCACACAGCTGGTTCAAGTGGAAAGGCCTGTGTGTGGACTCTGCGGTGGGGTGGGGTGGCGAGAAGGAAGGCTGAGGCTGCCTCACGTGCTGCAGGTGGATCTGCTGTGGAGAGAGCTGTGACCCGGCATGGGCCGGACTCTGTAAGGGGCAGAGAGCGGAAAGGGAAAGGAGCAGTCGGGAGGCGGCACGCAGGGCACAGGCCGCTGTGGAGGAGAGGAGGGTGGTCTGTTGGCTGTGGCCGGGCTCCCTCACACCTGGGGGCGACGAGGCCCAGACTCCAGCTGCACAAGCATGGCTCACCCTGCATGCGGGACAGCGGGCGGGCCCGCCCGGGGCCCAGCAACCCTGCTGAGGAGGCGTGCACGTTCCTCTCCCCAGCCGGCCTCTGGAGCAGTGGCCTGAGGGGGAGGCCGGCCACCGGGTAAGGTGACCAAACACCCCATTTCCATGCTAGTCCCTCCAGCCCTTTGGGGGAATGTCTGGCTCTAATTATTATTTAAGTGCTTGCTTAAGAGGGTGTTCCTGCCACCTGCAGGCTCAAAAGGGCCCCATCCCTCCCTCATGTTGCCTTCCCTTTAACCTTGGGCCCCCTAAAGAGAGAAAATAGCTGACCCCTGTCTGGAGCCAGCTTGTAACTCGATCTTGCCTTTTAGGCTGGATGCTTGACCGAGGCCCGTCCTGCAGGGGTCGGGGACGTGTGGGGAGGGTGGACACAGGCCCCGAAGGGTGGCCACTGGCAATGGCGAGTGCTGGGGAGGGACGACCCTCTCACCTGCCCTTCCAGGGGCCTCTGCCCAGGACGAAGGTGCTGAGGGGAGTGCCTCCTCCCTGCACCCCCGAGGGCGCCATGGGTCCACACAGGGCCTCTCCCCACGCAGTCTGGGCCCCACCCAGCAAAGCCGGCAATGGGCCTTTCCTGGGACTGACCCCAGAAGGTCTTCATCCTGTCCCCCAACTCCTGGGTCCTGGCCTGTCGGCCACTGGACCACAGCCACTCAGGTCTGTTCCCAGGGACCTTAGACATTTCTCTTGCTGCCTCAGGCAGAGAACATTTCAAAAAACCTTTATTTCTGCCCGGACTTTGCACCTAAAACAAACTACAGCCGGTCCTGGAAAACCCTGGGGCCTGAGTCACCGCCTCACGGTCCTGCCTCCATTAGCAGGTGGCACAGCCACGGCCCAGCAGGTCTGGAGGCTGCCGAGGGGCAGGTACCCCCACATCAGGCTAGGCCGGGTGGAGAAGGCCCTGCTCCCTCCTTGCTGGGCCACAGGTTCGGATGGTGCAAGGGTTTGCGGACAACTATTAAGGCAACCCCAGCAACTCCCACAGCAGGGCCGTGGGGGAGCCCAGGCTTGGGGAAGATCAGAGGAGCCCCTGACAGCCGCCTCATTCCTGTCATCGGGCCGTCCTGCCATGCAAACAAACACCTTCTCTGTCCAGCTCAGAGGCACATAAGTGCTTAACAAGTGGGAACTCGTTTACATTATCAGAAGAGGGAGGTACTTGCTTCTGTCACGTGGGTGGCAAGGGTCGGGTCCAGGCTCAGGTCCTGGGCAAGGGGTGGCCCCAGTGCAGCTTTCAGCAGGGGGTCCTTTCCCTCTGAGAGACCAGGGAACCTGCCCTGGGCTCTCCTCCGGGTCCTACATGGGCTCCTCCCCAGCTCTCAACTCTGAACAACCCTCTGCCAGGAGCGACAAGGCCAAGGTCATTGTTAACAGGTGTTTATTGTTAATAAAGCCATGGTACATTTACAGTGACAACATTAGTGTATAGTTACAGTATCATACAATATTACAGCAATAAAATAACGCCTATTCCTTTGTACATCCAGCTCACGCAGCTAGTTGAAAATATTTTCCAGGATTGCAAGCCCCCAGGGCTTCTCAGGATGACCCAATGACACCTCCTGAAGTGCCCGGGGCTTCTGGTGAATAAATAGTTTCTAAGGTGCCCAGACAGCTGAAGAAGGCCACACCCAGAGAAGCTGTCCAAATGCCCCCCCAGTGTCTGGTCCATAAATACAGGAAGTGTGCAGGCCTGACACTGTCTCCACCGCAGGACAGCCAGGGGCCTACAGTGGGGGCAGGTGGGGGAGAGGAGGAAGCGGAAGGTCCTCTTCCTCCAGCCCCCCCTTCCACCAGTGCCCTGGCCTCGAGATGCCCCAGACCTGCAGTTCCCACGGAGACACGGGCCGCTCTCCAGTCCAAGCTAAAGGACTCTTCCACTCAGGGACTCGGCTGGGGGACTTTTAGGGATCTCCTTCCTGAGCCCACTGAGGCAGCCGAATCTAGGCCTGGGGCTTCAGAATCGACCCCTAAAAACAGCAGCAACGACAAAAGCTGAGGCCACCCGGCTCCTCCACTGTATCCCATGCACCCCCATGCCCCTCCTTGGCTCAGACTGGAAGCCCTGGAGGCATCAGTGGGGGAACCGCTTTCCACTGCTCACTGAGCAGCTGGCCGTCCCCAGAGAAGGGCCTCTCTGGGCCAAACACCAAAGACAATGGGACTCCAAGTGACCCCTGTGCAGGTGTCCCCAGCCCCCTGGAGGCCCACATCAAGGCTTTCAAGGCGTGGCCTTGAGGAGTAAGTTCAGGGGTTTGGGCAGCGGTTCTGATATGATACTAAGAAAAGATACCAGCTTTTGGATGCGATGGCCTGGGGCTCGGAGTATCCATTCTGTACATTCATAAGGGTGCCACAGCCCGAGAGCCCCAGGTGGGACAGTCTGGGCTGAGTGGTGAGAGCTTGGAGGGCATGGTCAGAAGCTATTTAGAGCAGAGGTGAATCGGGATCAGCTGCCGCCCTCCAGGAGGGGTGCAGGGGCACCTGAGGGTGAGTACACCGCCCTCCAGGTGCAAACGGTGTGGGGGGTGGAGGGAGAGTCCACCTTTTGGCCACATCTGCCCTTTGCCCATCACTGGTCGAGCAAACGGTTAGCTCTGAGGAAGAGGGGTTGAGGGTGGGGCTGCCCAGTGACAGGTGGGCTCAGGGCACATCTGCCTGCCCAAGGACAGATGGACACCAGAGAGGATGTCTGGGGAAAGAGGGGGAAACTGAGTCTCGTGAGCCTGGCTCCAAGAGAATCTGCACCCAGTGCCCCCAGCGGGGCCTTGGCCCGGCCACAGGGCCTGGCTACGCACTGGTCCAGACAGCCTGGCCGCACTTGCTCCCAGCCTTTTCCGCCCCCGGATGCCTGGAGACAGAGCCTGGCCGGGAGGGCGGGATGTGCCGACCAGCCATCCCCCCTCACACCCGGGATGTGATGTAGACAGAGTGCACGCGCTCGGCCAGGGTGCTCTGCAGGTCCTGCAGCGGGTCCAGGCCCTGCACCTTGCTGCTGCGGCCGTAGATGAGCTGCCGGAAGGAGTCCTGCTCGAGCAGGGCCTTCATGTGCTTCAGGAAGAAACCCTCGCAGAACAGGGCCAGCTCAGGGGCGTTGTGGATCTGCAGGTGCAGGGAGAGGGGGAGACCCACGGCCTGAGCACACCCCACCTGAAACTGGCCCCCATATCACCCATGGGCCAAGGCCTGGGGGAGGCACGCCATCTCTGCCTCTTGAGGCAACCTCCCCCTCATCTGCATTTCTCCCCTAAGCATCTCCTTCAAGTTGGACCAATCTGGGTTCAATCCCAGCTGTGCCACCAGGAACATCACTGAAGCCTTGTTCTCGGCCCCACTGTTTTCTCTGCCTACGTCGTGCTGGTGACGGCTTGTGGAGTGGCAGGCATCCCCATGGGATTGGAAGGTCCCTTACAAAGGGCAGGGACGGGGACTGGGCACTGCTGACGTCCAGCGTCTGGCACAAGGCCCAGCACATGAGCGTGCTGGTGGTGGACGCTCAATAACTATTTTAACTCAACAAATACTGAGTGCCCGTCTGGACCGGGCCCTGGGCGCCAGGTTCAGAGGTGCAGGTCTCTGCGATGCTCTCTTACAGCTGACGCTCTAGCTCGGGGAGAGGGAGAAGCCAAGGAACGACACAAGCAGGGTCACCGCAGACGGCGGTCAGTGCTGAGGAACAGGAGTGCTGACCTGGGGGAGGCCTGGGGAATCAGGCCGTCTTGTGAGGAGCTAGGGAGGAGCTTTCCAGAAGGGGGATGGTGATGACAACAGACCAGGGGTAGGAACGAGTTGAGAGACAAGCTGTGTGGCCCGGTGCAGAGAGAGGGAGGCAGCGGAGGGGAGCTGGAGGCAGGATCCTACGGGCCTCAGAGCGTGATACGGGGTTGGATTTTGTTTAGTCTGCAAGCAGTGGAAAACCTTCAGAGGGTTTAAGTAGAGGACTGCATGGTCTCAACACTTTTCAAAGAGCCAAGCCATGGGGCGGGGAGCCAGGCCAATGCAACAGTCCACCAGAGGGGACAGTGGAGGTGGAGGGGAGTGGAGAGACGGCTAATGTGCTTCAGAGGTGGATGGCCTGGACGTGGGAGATTTACAAAAGATCAACTGTAACTCCTGTTTCGAGTCTGAGCAACTGAGCAGAAGACCGAGCCGTCTGCTGAGATGGGGATGAGTAAGGAGAACAGGTTGGGGAGCAAGTCAAGTAAGCCTGTGGAACTGACTTGACTCAGAGGCTCAGCCACGTGCCCAGGTCCCACGGCCTGGCGTGGTACAGCTGGAACGCGAACTGGGGTCCAGCTGGCTGGAAGCTGCATGCTGCCCCACTGGACAGAGACGGCCCCAGGCTACAGAGGCGTTACTAACTCCCCCAGCTCGCGACACTGCTCCTCAAAAGCTGCCAGGCCATGGTGCCATGAGGCAGCTGAGACCTGGGTGGAGCCAAGCGCACAGGGGACGGCGGTGGGGCCTCACCTTGGCGTACTTGTAGGTGTTCACGGCACACTCTACGCTGAGCGTCTGGGAGCACAGGATCTCGCAGTGCCTCTGCAGGGCGTCCAGCTGGAACAAGCTGGCAGCTGACAGCAGCTGGTGGGGAGGCAAAGGCGGACTTGGGTACGCAGGCCAGGCCCCGGCCAGGCATCACGGAATAGGAAGCTGCCCCTCCCCCAGGGCCCCACCTATGTCCGCAGGTCAAGGCTGATGGCCTTGATTTATTTCTGGCTCGGCCATCGAGCTATTTGCTGGGACACCTTGGGAGGCACAGGATGGGTGACAGACGCTGGCTGGGATTTCTGACCTTGGGGGGTCTTTATCTATAAACTACACACTTCGTCTACATGACTTTCTAGCCAGGCGCCTGGCCAGCGGCAGGTCCGTTCTCTAAGCAGTGACAGGTGAGTGGGAGCCCAGGTGACTTCTGCAACCCCTGGGCCTCCCAGCCCCACTGGAGAGCCTTTCTAACCCCTGCGCCAGGCCCAGGAGGCTGGCTCAGTGGGCGCACAATGCCCATTCTCTCAGAAGGGCCCTTCCTGTCACCCGCAGGGAACCAGGAGGTCCTCGTGCAGGCCACGTTCCCGCCATCTCTCCAAATGCTATTTCTGAGAGCGGGGTTGAGACCCAGCAGATGTCTCAGGCTGGAGACACAGGCACGGAGTGAAAGGGGAGATGTAGCCGCTGGCCCTGGCACATGGGCCCCCTGCTCCCCTCCCCGTGCCAGGCAAGAGCCTCACCTCCAGGACGTCGGCCGTGGGGATGTCCAAGGACTCCGTGCCTCCGTAGTACAGATACTGCATCATCAGCTGCAGCGGGAAGAGGCCCCGGGTGAGTGCCAATGGACCCGCAGCGCCCGAGTCCTCGCCGGCCCCCGACCTCTCCAGGCAGCTGCCCCCCAACCCCCATTCCTCTGCACGTTGATCCCACAACTCTCGCTCAAGCTCAGACTCAAAGGTTTGGGTTTTCTCCGGAAAGCAACCTCTAGAAGTTAACCCCAAGATTCTCTCTCCCGACTTCCCACGTGGATGGCAAGTTCCTTCCACGGTGGTGTTTTGCGTCCATCCTCATGACAGCCCCAGAGCCCAGGAGGGGAGGTACTATTCTCTGCCGGGAAACTGAGGCCCAATGAGGGAAGCTGACGTGGCCTGAATCACTGGGGTCTCCTGACTGCCACACCAGAGCACTTCACTGTCATTTCTCCTTTTACCTACAGTATGAATATGGGGCAGGGAGGAGGACCTGAGGTAACAAGAGTCCAACTGGCTACCCTCAGGACCCACCCTGGACTCTCCGTCTGTGCTAGGGCTCCAGCGTGGAGGTGAGGGCCAGATTCCAGCTCCCGCCTGGATTTGGTCCCTTGGAAAGAAAGCACAGAGCCGCGGGACCTGGCCCTGTGGTCACCTTGCTCACTGGCCCAGACCTGTCAGGGCCTCTGGGGAGCAGAGGGCCCTGCGATATCAGATAAGGTGGCCCAGGAGGAGGGTCTACATTCAGTTCTGCTGAGGTCAAAGTTACAAACTCTGCTACCACGCTAGGGGAGGCTCCCAACTGGAAAAAGAACAACAATTCTCCCTGGTTGGCTGAAGGAGTGGCCCCAGCAAGGAGCTGGCAAGTGTGTAAGTCAACACGGCTCCAGGGCACAGCTGGGCTGTCAGGCCCGGCCCAGGCTGGAGGAGGCACCAGAGGGTCTGGGGGAAGGAGCCCAACCTGGGGGTGGGGGGGAAAATGGTCCAGAGCCGGTCCGGGAGACACCAGGCCCTCCCCACAGAGGAGAGGGCTCCACAAGCCTTCTGCAGCCCCTGCTGGAGCACGTACGGCGATCTTAGCAACCACACGTGTGCCCCTCTGTCCCTCCAAGTGGTGTGCACCTGGGAGGGCCTGCACCTGGGCTTCTTTGCCGTCCTCGTGCTGGGCGCTGAGTGGGTGCTAGGCCCAGCACCAGGAGGACAGCCAAGGATGATCAGGGCGAAGGCCCCTGGCCCAGGGCTGGGAGTGGAGCAGTGGGCAGGCAATATCTCCCAGGACTCTGCTAAGGGATGGCCTCAGGACAGCCCCTGGGCAAGAGAGGGCCCAGGATGTGGGCCAGGAGACAGGCGGCACCCTGTAGCCCCCTCCTGGCCAGGACGGCGGCCCCCTGCAGCATTTCTGGAGCTGGTTTTGGCAAGGCCCAGACATCTGTGGCCTGTGGCTCTCCCTGAGGTCACTTGAATACACACGAGTCAACAGAAGTCAGACCAGAAGTGCTCCCTTGGAGCCCTGCTGAGTGAGCTGTGTGGCTGGCAGGCAGGAGATTAATTTTGCACAGCCTGACAGCCCCCAGTCAGGGCGCGGGTCATCTGACCCCACAGCAGGCAGCCCGAGAGGCTGGGTGGCGCTCCCGGGGGGGGGGGGGGGGGAGACGGGGGGGGGGCAGGGTTTGCTTCCACCCTGAGTAGGCCACCAGGACACTGTCGGGAAGCCACAGACACTGCAGGGAGAGGAGGGGGACAAAAGCCATGTCAGAATGGCAGGGCTTTCCCCCAAAGGCCCGGGTTTTGTCAGCCAGTGACCCTGGCAAGTGTCGAGACGTGCGCTAACGCACCAGCCACTGGCCGCGTGTGGCTTGTGCGCATTGGAAACGTGCTGGTCTGAGCCGAGGTGTGCTGTGAGTGTCAAGCACACACTAGATTTCAAATCTTAGTATGAAAAGAAGAATGCAATGTATTTCATTAATTTTTTTATATTGACCACATGTTGAAATGATAATATTTTGGTTACAGTGGCTTAAACATGTTATTAAAATTAATTTCACCCGTTTCTTTTTACTTTTTCACGTGGCTTACTAGAACAGTTTAAATTACGTGTGTAGCTCCATTGTCTTGCTATTGGATGACGTTGCTTGGGTCTCCTTGGGCCTGTTTCCTCCTCCAGAAAACAGAGGTCATAACTGCACCCCCTCCCAGTGCTGAGCACCAGCGAGACACCTGGGGGCTGCTCTGAAACCTTCGGGCCCTATTAGGGAGCCCTGGCCCTGGGCCAGCAGCCTCAGGCTGACCCCTCCAAGGCGCCCAGAAGGCCGCAGCCAACGTCAGAGGCTCCATCTGAAGTGACGCGCCCCCTGACGGCACGGGCAAGGCCGGGGCCAACATCTCCCAGGCCCACGTGTGCCGTGGAGGCCGGTCTCCTGTCCCCGTTCAGCCTCCAGCAGCCCTGAGCAGTCGTGGAGGGGCTGCCCGGCTGTTCCGGCACGGGGACCCTGCCCTGGGGAGCAAACGCAGCCTTGCTGGGCAGCTCCACAGCACTGGTCACTCACGGCCACATGTGCCCTCACCACCCCTCGTCCAGTCCCTGCTATCCCTCAAGGACTGCCTCCTGTGTCTGACCGTGACCCCACCTCATGCTCCAGTCACCTGGACTCTGGGCTTCTAGGTCAAACAAGTTTCTAGAACTGCCCCTTGCCCACCCCCCCCAACCCCCCCACCCCCCAGCCAGTGAGTCTGGGTGGAGGGATGGTAAGGAGGAAAGGGGAGACACCCCCACTCTGTTGCCCCTGCCAGACCCTGGGCCTCACTCCCACCGCACTCCCAGTCAGAGTCCCATCCACTCTCCCCTCATCCACCTCCCTCCATCCCACTGCCACCACCTGGTCACCATCATAATCACCTGGATTTCTCAACAGCCTCCTAACTGGTCCCCCAGCTGCAGTCCTGCCCCCTCCAACCCCTTCCTGCCCCCACCCCCCAACCCTGAGTGAGCTTTGTAAAGGCAAACTTGACCCTTCCACACATCCTAGGTCTGCATCCCGCCTCTATCACTTCCCAGCTGTGTGACCCTGGGCAAGTCACTCAACTTCCCTGTGCCTCTGACTCCTCATCTACCAAAAGGGCATGATAATATACCTACACCTCCCAGACCTGTGCTGTGAAGCTTAACTGAGGACAAAGGCACAGACTTGGAAACACGCTGGCTCAGCGTCAGTGGCAACAACGATCGTTTAGCAGCTTAGACCCGTTTCTGGGCGTTCTTCTGAATTGCTGCCCAGACTGGACCAGAGGGCTTTCTTGAACATGCCATGGTCTCGGGCTTGGGGGCTGCTCTGCTGTTCCCTCTGCCTGGAGCTCCTGACGACTGGCGAGCCGCCCTGGTCCCGAGACCCCCAGGAAGCTTCCCACCTCTCCTGCACTTCCGGCGCCTCCCCCACCACACCTACCACTGTTTCACAGTCCTGTCCCCTGGAGGGCAGGGTCCCCGTCCTGTGTCCCGCTCTTTCCACAGTTCACATAAATGATAGTTCACAGAAATGACTACACGCTAAATAATGAACAAAGCGAGCATGGGAGAGACTAAGCCATTCTAGACGGTGGCTCCTGTGCTTCTGCGAGCCTCCGTGACCTCTCCCATGGGGTCACAGACCTGTCCTGTGCAGGGCCAGGTCCTGGGCCCACAAGCCAGCTGCTTCTTGGCCTCAGTCTCAGCCCCTAAGGGTCACCCTGGAGCCCCCCACGCGGCCCGGAGCTCCACAGTCGCCACTTCCCAGGAGGAGCTCTCAGTGGGGCTTGGCTGAGCTCCTGGCCTGTCTCCTCCAGACCTTGCCTGCCACGACCGGCGGCCAGGCTGGGAAGTTTCCATTACACAACCTCTGATGTCCTCCAAAGCTTGGAGATCGCAAGACCTGCCCTTGATCTTCCACGACCAGGACGGCTCACCGCGGCCTTTTCTGCTTGGCCGCCACGGCCAGGTCCGGTGCCGGGGGAGGCGCGGCCCCAGCAGCGCTGCTCAGACTGCGCGCACGCCTCCCACAGGGTCTCGCTGAGACGCAGGAGGCCTGGGGTGGGGCCTGCGGTTCTGCGTTGCCAACAGGGGCGCGGGCAGTGTCCATGCTGCAGGGCGCTCCCTCCGAGGAACGAGGGTGCACACACATGTGTGGCGCGTGCCTGTCCTTGTACGTCTGTGAGTCTGCCTGGACCCCTCGTCCAGGGGTTGGAGCTCAGAACCCGAGAGGCTCTGAAGCTGCAGCCCATGACGGAATGGCTGCTTTTCCCCGGGAAAAACCTGGATGCGCCAACCTGACCACTGACTCAGCAAAACACAGACGGCACTGGGGAGGGACCGGAAGGTGATGACGGATGCACAGCTGCCCCCGCGGCCCAGATGCACAGAGCCCAGGCCCCCGGGGGCACGTCCTGAGCAGCGGGCGGCCCTGAGATCCACACACCTGAAAAATGTGGTACTTCACGTCGCTGATCTCAATGGTTTTGCTGCTGTTGCCGTCTTGTTCTGATTTATTCGTCATCAGCGTCTTGAACCTGGAGCAAAGGAGATGGAACCAGGCGGGTCTCAAACATGACTTGACTCTATCACCGGGCTCCGAGGGCACCGTCACCGGATCCCTCCCCAGGAGACACAGCATTGTACAAATTACTGCCGTGCTCCCCAAATAATTCTTGGCGAGTGCGCTTTACACCATCTGGGCTGACGGCTGGGCTGAGCCCCGTTCTGTCCCGGCTGCCCCCACGTGAGTGACCATGATGCCTATGGCCGGAAAACTGACTCCCCCTCCCAGAGTATTTGTTCTCTAACAATCAAAAGCAATTACTCGGGGCCGGCCCGGTGGCGCAAGCGGTTAAGTGCGCGCGCTCCGCTGCGGCGGCCCGGGGTTCGCTGGTTCGGACCCCGGGCGCGCACCGACGCACTGCTTGGTAAGCCATGCTGTGGCGGCGTCCCATATAAAGTGGAGGAGGATGGGCACCGATGTTAGCCCAGGGCCGGCTTCCTCAGCAAAAAAAGAGGAGGATTGGCGGATGTTAGCTCAGGGCTGATCTCCTCACAAAAAAAAAAAAAAAAAAAAAAAACAAAAGCAATTACTCGACCAGAAAGAACGCTACCTCAGAGAGAGCTCCTCCTGGAGCACTCTGGGCCCTCCCTACCGGCCCTGGGGGCAGGGGTGGGCTCCGCGGCTACATAACAGCACCCCGCAGGGCGGAGGCTCTTCTCCAGCATGTCACTGTCACCTCGTGTCTGAACAAAGCTCCCCACCCCTGGGGCTGGGACTATTATTCGAGGAGGCCGCCTACCTGTCAGAGGCTGTCACCAGCAGGACTTTATGCGCATAGAACAGCTTTCCCTCCACCAGGAAGGTCACGTCCGACATCTCCTTGTTGTTCAGAAAGTGAGGATCTGTGTCAGAGGGGAAGAGGGCAGGGCGATGACTGAGGAGAATCCTCGGGGAGTTTCTTAGGCGTGCTGAGGTGTGTGTGGCGCGGGACACAGGGTGTAGGGCAGAGAAACCGAGGCCGGGGCCTTGGCGCGTGGGAAGGGGACAGGAAGACAGAGAGAGGGAAAGAAAGAGGAGAGACGGGTGGCGAGCGGAAAGCGCGGGCACGGGGCCAAGCCTTCACCTAGTCTGGCCGGCAGGGTCTTCCGGATCTCGGGGATGCTGGGGATGGGGGTGCCGCCATAGCAGTGCGTGAAGATGGCAGCCAGCTGCTGGATGACGGCGTCGTTCTGCAGAGGCAGAGAGAGGGCTGTCAGCCGCCCGCCAGCCGTCTGCTCGCAGCTGCAGCCACGTCAGGCTGGCTCCGGCAGTCCCGGCCAGGTCAGGGCAGCCCCGGCTCCTGTTCCTCCCAGCTCTGGCTTGGCAGGAGATGGCTGTTCCTTCACCGATTCCCCAAGTGGCTTTTCCGGCCAGGCTCCAGCCCAGGCGAACCACGGCCTCGGCCCTCTGCAGCCAGGCAGCACAAGTCTGTGTGGGGCGGGCCCCACCTGTGGGGTGCGGGGGCTGGCCCCATGTTTGCCTGCCTGCATCGGGGTCAGGGCTGTGGGCTCTGGACTAGGGGTGGGGACCTGCCTGCGACACTCACTTTGCTGGTCTTGAGGATGTCGAACATGAGCGGCAGGCCCTCGGCCACCAGCTCCTCGCTGTACTCCTCCTCCTTGATGGAGCCAAAGTCCCGCAGGAGGCTCTGCACCACCGAGTACCGCGACTGGGAGAAGGATGTCCTCAGAGACTCGAGCCAGACGTGCAGCTTCCAGGGGACACCTGGGCCCGGCAGTGGAGGGCAGCCGTCACTCACCCGAGCCCCCACCCCATTCCGCCATGCGGAACACCCTCTCGCCGGGGAGCCACCTAACAAGGGCCTCGCCGAGAGGTCGGAGGGGACTCCAGGCCCTCATCAGACGGGGTGCAGGGAGCCTAAGCTCTGAAAATCCACAGCTCTGCCTGGGGCCTTTCCAGTGTCGCCCCAGCACCCACACTAGCCCCGCTGCTCGCCGGGCCCTGGAATTACCTACTTGGGAGGACCTGTTAATTATGGGGGGTGGCCAGGTGGACTCAGATGCCCAGAAAATATGCAGGACGCTCAAGGACACACGGCCCCTCGCCTGTCCGGAAGCTGAGACGAGCCCTGTCCCACCCTGGACAGCCGCACCAGCACCCGCCTCTGGTCTGTCAGCGCACATCCACCGTCACCTAACTACTGTTTACCAGCTCCCCAGAGTGTCAGCGGGGACACGGTGTAATTTAAGTACTTTGTGGAGGCCGTGACCAACACTAGTTGTGTTCCCAGTAATGAGCGAGAGAACATCTTATCCCCCGGCCTCACAGTGGATTAAAAAAAGGACCAATGGCGTTCCCCAGGGACACGATGATGTGGGCAGTGTTAGCATCCTCAGCTGGCTGACTACTGGTGGGAGTGACATCCCATTTTACAGTGGAGAACACTGAGGCTGACGTGCCTGGCAGGCCGTGTGGCCTCCTGCTGTCTCGGCCCAGCGCAGGGCATTGTGGCCCCTGTGATAGTAACACTACGGCCATCAGGCGCTGCGTGCTCAAAGTGAGCCAGCCCTGGCTTCATGTGACTCCACATTCTTAGATGAGGACCATCAGTGCCAGCAAAGGTGGCACGGCTGGGATCTCACTAGGTCTGTCTGTCTGTCTCTCTGTCTGACTAGCCTCCCTGGAGGAGAGGAGGAGTCCACAGACTTGCAGACCCGAGGACTGAAGAATTGGCCGAGTGACAGAGAGCATCTAGTTGACCAGAAGTGTTGACTCACAGTGCTACAGACGCTCCCAGTGCTACGCGTTCCACGGCTGTGACCGGGGAGGACAGAGGCCGGAGGGCACAGGGCTGAGGCGATGACCTGGAGACGCGTCCCCGCTAAGGACTGTCTA
The DNA here is from genome assembly GCF_020826845.1 of Diceros bicornis minor. Lineage (NCBI taxonomy): Eukaryota > Metazoa > Chordata > Mammalia > Perissodactyla > Rhinocerotidae > Diceros > Diceros bicornis. The sequence goes on along the minus strand of NC_080770.1, from coordinate 34,213,883 downwards.
AGGCTCAGGGCAGCTCCTGTTCTGGCCGTCGGCCACCAGCCTGGGTAGACCGAGCTCCCTGTGCTCGGGCTCCGTGCCCGTCGCCCCGTGGGCCCCGGCCCTCCCCCGGTCTCCAGAAGATCAGAGGGTGTGCATAGACACACACACAGCGCGCGGCCTCACCCAGTGTCCTCAGCTCCATGGTGATGTCCACGTAGCCGTGCTCCGCACTGTAGTACATGGCCTCCTGCAGGGCCTTCGTGCGGGTCCGGCTCAGCCGCACGGGCCCCTCACTGCCGCTGCCCTGGCTGGACGTGTCACTCTCCTCCACGCCCTCGGCCAGGATCTCCTCCAGGGACAGCACGTCTGCTTTGGCCTGCTGTGGCTGTGTCAGGAGCTTCCTCAGGACATTCCTGTGGCCGAGGACCAAGGAGGTGAGGCGCCCACACCAGCCGCCCTCCAGCGGCCCACAAGAGCTGCCATGGGAGGTCTTCCCCTCCCAGGCAGGCTGGGCCAGGGCTCTCAGCGCCCCTACCCCAGACACCTGGGCCAGGAGGGGAGAGCACAGGGCACCCTTCCCTCCTACCCTCCTGGTACTGCCGAGAAGTCACTGGCTTTGGGGCCAAGCATGCTCTGCCATCCTGGCTGTGTGACCTCAGGTAGGTTGTTCTGCCTCTCTGAACCCTGACTGCTTTGTCATCTGTAGAACAGGGCGTCAGCATCACCCTCTTCTGGGGTTAATGCGAGGCCAACGTGACGGCATCGAACACAGAGCCTGATACACAGCAGACCTCCTAACAGTACACGTGACAGCATCTGAGACACAGGACAGGCTGCTGCTCACTTGCTCCCCTTCCTTCCACTAATGAGAATGAAGCGAAGATGCTTGCACAAAATTCCGTCGTATATACGGTCATGTGCAACATCAGACCTGGCAGAGCACGTCCCCATATACCAGTGCACTGAACCGTGTGAGATCCCATCCATGGGTAGGGATATGTCTTGCTCAAGGTCACACCGGGCAGGAGTGGAGACTCAGACCCAGGACTTCTGGCTCCAAGTCCCAGATCTGTCACATCCTGGGGCCTGAGGCTCTGGCATGGCTGCAGCACGGGTGGGCCCAAAGGTCACCTGGGGGCTGAGCCTCCTCCCTCTACCCCCGCCCCACTTTGTGGTGGAGCCAGGCTGTGCCAGGGAGCCAGGCTTGTGGTCCCGAGACCCCTTGAGGGACCTGGGGTCATCCCCACAGGGTCAGCCAGCTGTAGCTTTGCCAGCTCCACGAGGTTACAGAGTGCCCGTCTGTGGTGGGCCATGGTGCGTGAAGGTGAGTCAGCCACCGTGCTGCCCCAAGCAGGCTGTGTTCCAGAGAGGGAGTGAGAAGCGGAGGAGCAGACGGGCCACCTCCACACGGGGTGACCCAGCTACAAGAGGGAAGCACGGGCTGCTGGGCGGGGAGGAGGCGCCTAGAGGCCACGACGCGCAGGACAGTACCTGAGGGCCAGGCCGGTGTAGGCGCTGGGTGTGGGGCAGGGTGGGCAGAACGTGCAGAGGAAAAGCATTCTAGGGGGGCCCAGCAGGAACGGGAAGTAGGTGTCCCCCCCTGCCCTCCTCTGCCTTCTAATAACCTCCTCTCTGTCTGCCTCTGCCCCGGAGCTGCCTCACAGCTGTGTCTGGGTCTGCAGCTGCCCTGCCACACCCCTGGGCAGGCGTGGCTCCCACCAAGCAAGGTCCACCATCTGCCCTTGCAGCGGGATGTAATCTCCCGCAGAGCCGCTGGGAGCCTCCTCCGGGCTGAGCCACACGCTACGTGGAGGCCCCTGCCTGCAGCTCCGCAGAGTCACCACCGAGCGGGAAGGGACGTGGCCACGAGGCAGCCCGGTGGGTGCAGGGTACAGAGTCTTACAGGAAATGGGAGACCCAGGCCCTGTCCCAGGTCCGCAAGGAACAGGCTGTAGGGCCCTTCCAAGCGACCCGCCCTCAGCGCTCCAGGCCCTCCCACTTCTGGGGCCCCTGTGCTGGCGGAGGGCCTGCATCTTCTTTCTGGCTGGCTCACCCACAAGCCCCCATCTCTGGAAAGATCTGCAGACCTAGCTTGTCTGCTCCCCACTGAGGAACTGAGGCCCCAAAGACCCTGTTTCGTGCCCCATATCACACAGGGCAGACCCCCGGGTGGGTACCTGTGGCCGTGGGCTGCCGAGTGGCTGAAGCAGTTCATATCCTCGTGGAGGGAAGAGGCCATGCCGTTGGCTTCGAGCATGCTGAGCAGGGGGTCAGCGCCTCGGCTCAGCAACAAGCTGACCAGCTCGTAGTTCCCTACAAGACAGGCAGACCGAGGATGCTGACACCACGCACACCACTGCGCCCCTCTGCTGGTCCTGCCTGCGTGCCGAGCTCGGCAGAAATGCTGATGGATGGGGCGAAGGGGCCCAGGGGCCCAGAAGGAGGGGCTTCCAGGCTCCCACAGGGATCTGCATGTGCAGCCGAATGTCTAGCTACAGGACCCCAGCCTGGGTGACGCTGTGGGGAGGGGTAGGGAGACCCCTCGGGCAGTTGGGGCCTTGCCAGGTGGGCAGCGGGGGACCTACCCGCCGCAGAGGCCAGCTGCAGGGGTGTCTCCGCATAGCTGTCTTCGCCGCCATTCACGGCTGAGCCCTCCACGTGGGCACCGGCGTCCAGCAGCAACTGCCAGGGCACGGGGGGGGGACATGTCAGTGTGGCGGGGAGGGTCTGGGACGTGAGCAGGGGGAGGCTTTGGGGACAGCTTAGTTCCCTCCAGGCAGGTGACCAAGACCTGCTCACCCGGCAGCCGAGGAGCCAGTGCTTGAGGACTCCAGGTTACCCGCAGGGCTCCGAGTGCCTAGAGTCTTCACCTCCATTCCTCTGGTCTCAGACCAAGCCCTAAGCTGGGGGCACCTCTGAGCTGTTTCTCTCTTCAAATGCTTTCCCGTGAACTGGGTGCAGTGACCACATGCAGATGAGCAGAACAGAAACTATCGTCCCCCATCTACTGGGGGAAACTGAGGCTCTGGGAGGCAGCAGATGTAGTAGGGAAGGCATAAGTGTCAGGGTCAGAAAGAGCTGAGGGCCGTGCTGGCCGCTGACCGTGAGTGACCTGGGGCAGGGACCTCACCCTCCGAGCCTCAGTCTTCCTCTCCTTGGAAACGGGACGTGGCCTGCCTTGCGGCATTGTTGGGGATTAAATGGACTGATGCTCAGCCCTTCACAGGGGTCAATGACTAGCGGGTTCAGGGTTCTCACGAGAGGTTCAATGAGCACCCCAGGCTGGGAAGTGCTGCAGGGGCAGAGCCTCGCTGACCAGGAACCAGGTGGCCTCTACCCCTTCTGGCAGAGCAGCCTTGCCAGGGCACAGAGGGGGCAGGGTTAGCAGACATGGAGCAGGTCCACTGAGCCGGCTCGGCTCTGCCTTGGGGCAGGTGTGGTGTCTCTACCACTCCAACGAGCAACTTTTAGCTCTTTCCTTACTGGCTGCTCCGGAGGGAGCCACTTTCCTTCCCGTCCAGGTTTCTGGAGACCAAACCCTCCTGAGCCTGCACGTGGTCTAGGGCACCCGGCCAGGAGACCAGGCGTGAGGCCCCAGCCCACCTGGCAATCCGAGGGCCCACTGTGCACGGGCCGGGCTCACCTGGACCACAGAGATGTGCCCATGCAGCACAGCGAACGTGAGCGGCGTCCAGTGCCGGCTGTCAGGGTGAATGGAGGGGTGTCTGGGAGAGCTGCTTGGAACCTGGAGAATACCACAAATGACCAGTGGTTTCTTTGGTGGGGGACATTCCTGGGCAGGCGACACAGGCACCTGGGCTCAGGAGGTACCATGCAGGGACCATGACCAGGAGTCAACTCAAGCACTTTCTATATTTGATTAGTAACGTCTGCCTGGAGCACCATGTGGACAAGGCTCAAAGGATGTTCAATTAGCAATGTCTGCCCTAGGCAGAGAGATAGCAGATAAGGGAACACTTTATGTCTCAGAGGAGCCAGAGCTAGAAGTGTTGGGGACCCAGGGATGGCTGGAGTCAGGTTGGTAAAGGGGAAGGGTGTCCAGTAACAGAATCATGGCCATTCTCTCCACCCAGGTCCCCCCTCAACTCACTCCCTCTCACACAGGAAGCCCAAGTCTTGAGGAAAAATCCTCTTTGCTAACTGCTCTCCATGCATCTCCTATTTCCAGTCCTCTGAGACACATCTACCTAGTTGTCCAAACACTGGCCGCAGCAGGAAACGGAAACCCTGGGGTGTGGTCGTGCTGGGTTGGGGCCAGTGCAGCCCACTCACCTGGACGTCCAGGTTTGCCCCGGCATCGATCAGCATCTGGACCATCGCCTCGTCCCCTGCTGCACAGGCGTACATCAGCGGCGTCATACCCTGTATGAGCCAGAGCAGACGCTGAACTGTCTGGACACAGCACACGATGACACGTACCCCGTGGGCCTCTGCCCCAGAACCACAGATCCGATCTCCGGCCTGCTCGACCCAGCTGCTCATCCTCAGCAATCCTGTGCCTTGTGCCCCTCCAGCCCGCCCTCCTAGGCCCACCGGACGGACAACACCTGAAGGGTGAGCAGAGACATTTCCATGAGCCACAGGGCATGAGGTGAGGAGCACAGGCCCCAGAGCCAAACTCCGTGCAAAGAACACCTCCGCGTGGGGAGCTGTGAACTTGCACAAGTCAGTGCACCTCTCCGTGCCTCGGTTTCTCCATCTTTACAATGGCAGTAACAGTATCTCCCTCACAGGATTATTGTTGAGTGTGAGTTACTACGGATACAGTGCTCAGCACAGAGGAAGCTCACCTTGGTGAAGAGCTAATCATCTCTGCTACCACCTCTGCTGCCATGTCACACCGCCACCCCAACCCGCCCCAGGCCTTGTGCGTGTGGATCGCCCTGGGAAGCGATTTTTAGCACTCTCTCATTTAATCACCTAGGACCCCCATGAGGGAGTGCTGTTATCATCCCCATTTTACAGATGAGGAGCAGGGGGCGGTTAACTCGCCCAAGGCGACAGGGAGCAGGAAGCACGCCGACGGGAGGCCGGGTGACCCGAGCCGGGAAGCTGGCCTCTGCAGCGGCTCCCGGGGGGAGTACTGGACTCGACCATCTCGTGCTACCGAGCAGTCAGAGCTTCTCCAAAAGCCGGGCCAGGCCCTCCCTGCGATCGGGGAGCGGTTAACAGGACTGCCTCCTGGCCAGGACTCCTTCTCCGCGGCCAGGAACAGCACAGGCAGCAGCACAAAGTGTCACTGCACGGCTGGATCCCGGCGAGCGTGCTGGGAGCCTCACGATGTTATTTACTGGGTCGCTTGTGTGTAGACACGGTCTCCCTACCTCATAAATCCTTGCCTAGTGCCCAGAGATGAAGAAATGGCCTGAGATTAATCAAGAGCCAGAAAACAGCTGACCCACACATGGTTCTGCGAATGCAGCGCTGAGGGAACAGCCAGGACTGGGCACGCAGAGAAAAGCCGGCTGCCACGGAGTGAACGTGTGGCTGTCTATGGCCTCTGCACACGCCTCACCACTGTTCCCTCCACACAACGGCACACAACTCGGAGTTTAAACCGGGCTGCGAGCCTTGGGAGGAGAGCTCACTGTTTCCTGCTGCCCCATCCCCACTCCAGGTACGTAGTGGAGGCTGATTAACAGATTTCAGGGATAATCATCGTCACCATCACATGGACCAGAAAAACCAGAACACGCATTTAGTGAGCACTTACTGTGTGCCAGTGGCAGAGTCTCACAACGACCTCTGGGGCAGGGACTACCATCCCCCGTGCTGCAGCTGGGGAGACTGAGGCTCAGGGAGGTAGAGCAGCTTGTCTGAGGTTGCATAGCTATGACGTGGAGGACTAAAACCCAGGTCTATCTGCAGCAAAGGTCATAGGCCTACCTCCTGTGCTCCGAGGGGGCAGAGTCCTCACCCGGGGGAAGGCTCCCGGAGAGCCCTGGACCTGCACTGACAGAGGCTCCCTTGGGAGAGCTGTCACCCAGCCTGTCACCTCCTCGCTGCCCTGCTGCAGCCCCCCTCAGCCTCACGGGCCCCCGTCCCAGCATGCGCCCCTCAGCCTCATGGTCCCCCGTCCCAGCACGCACCCCAACTGTCCCACTTCCACACTTTGCTCCCCATCATCCCCTTGCCCACTCCCCTCTGCTTCATCCCATCCTCCCTCCCTCAGGCTTGGCTCGGACCCCTCTAGGAGGAAGCGTTCCCTGGCCGACCCTGCCTGACCTGTCGAAGACCACTCTGGCCTCGTGGTTGCCAGGCGCTTCATCAAGCTCTACACGGTGCTGTCACCTCATCCAAGAGCGCCACCTAACCCCTCAGGTGTCCTCTCTCTTGCCCAGGCCTCTGCGGGGGCTTGCAGACCACAGTGCCATTGCCTACGCTGCAGGTGCTCACAAAACATTGTCCAGTAAACAAACAGGACACTGCAGGGGTTAAGAGCCTGGAGGCAGATGCCTTGACTCTTCTAATGCCAGCTCTGCTCCTTGCTAGTTGTGTGGCCTCAGGTAAATCAACTTCTCTGACCTCAGTTTCCTCATCAATAAAATGGGGATAATACCAGTACCTACATCACAGGGCTGCTGTCAGGATTAAACGGGTTAATCTGTGCACAGCGCTTGGAACGAAGCCTGGAACATCCTAAGCGTGACGTAAATGTTAGCTGTTCACAGCAAAAACAACAAAGCAAACAAAAAACTCAAGTTAAATTCTACCTAAAACTGTAAATCACCTCCGACATTCCCTTTCCTGGCTTCCTTTTACTCTTTAGCACTTTTTCTATATTTTACGTGTTTATGTTTCTCAGTATCTGCCTCCCTGCGAAGGCAGGGGTCTCTGCGGGCCTGGCATGTCGCAGGCACGCATGAGGCTCTGCTACAAGTCTTAGTGATGGTCATGCACAGCTTGCGATCAGGCCGGCTCCTCTGGACTTTTCCCAGCCCTGCACCAGCTGGGACAGTCCCCAGCCTTCCAGTGAGGTGAAGCAAGTCCCCGTCACAAAGGTTTTCCACGGGGTCCTGGGAAGTCTTCAAGCTGACATCCCGCCTGGAACAGGCAGGGCACGACTCAGGAGGTGCCCACCTCTTAGCAGCACAGAGCTGAGCAGCTCTCTTCTTGTTTGGGACAGAAAGGACCCTGCCACCAACTCTGGCAATCACAAATCCCTGATTCTGGTCCCTAAGCCCGGCTAGTGGAGCTCTCAGGACCTACCTGGTCGTCCACGGTGTTAACCCCATCCGGGCCCAAGGCTTCGATTGCCTGGTTGATGAGGTCCGTCCTGCCGCAGCTGAGCATGCGGAAGCCCAGGTCCTGGGTGAATTTTTCAGTGGCTGCTCGGGCGTCCAGCCTCCGGAAGGAACTGAAGCAGCATTCGGGCCTGCACAGAAGAGACCAGGCTGTGTTAGCATGCTGTGTGTGGACTCCTTCTGCTGGGACACAGCCTCTCAGTGAGACGTGACATAGCTGTGCCAAGCTGACGTGTGGCCTCATCATGCTCAGTGACAGGAAGAGCACATGCTTCTGCTGTTCTACAAACACGTTAAAGAAGCTCTCTGAGCTCCTGAGAGCTGTCAATTTTCAGGAAACAAGTCCCAGCTAAAGTAACCTATTAGGGGTCAGCCCTGAGGAGGAAGAGGCTCCGGCTAGGGCCTGGGCCACAGCGCTTGGTTGTATCGTTTTTGCATGGAGAAGGCCACACTCAGTTTCCAGAACAACACTGTGGCCAAGCTCCAGCTCCCGGCTCCACATCCTCTCCCCCAAGGCTTCCTGGTGAGGCCCAGAAGAGACAGCGGACAGTGGCCCAAAATCCAACTGTGATCACGGAGAGTCACAGCTAAAACCTGTGTCTACAGAGGCACGCCACAGGCTTCCAGAAGGCGGCTTCAGCCTGGAGTCTTGGTTGGGCCAAAGCGTAGAAAGTTCATGTCTTAGAATGAGGTTCCATTTGCCATGGAGACAGAGGTGGCCATAACTGGCAGAGTGCCAAAAAAAAAAAGGATGTAAGGCTCTCACAGGCCAAGGATGGCCAGAGGTAACCTTTGGAACAACTTTAGGAGACCAGTCCAAGACAAGGCAGCCATGTGGGGAAGGAAATTAAGAGCCCAGGCTTAGGGTCACGTGGACCTGGGTTCAAACCTGGGTGTGGCCACTTTGCTAGCTGAGTATCTGCGGTCAAGTTAGTGTTCCTCCCCGATCTTCAGCTCTAATGTGAGCATGACAGCCCTTTCTTCTCTAAAGTTGTCACGAGGACCAAGATAATGCATGTCAAAAAGAAGGGCTCAGCACAGCGCCTGCACTTAGGGGTACCCAGGAAAGTGGTGCAATTACGGGAAGACAGGAAAGAGGGCCCCTTCTGTCGTTTAGACCCCCAACACTCCAACAGGAGAGACTGTGAGAGCTCTCCTGCCCAAATCTAAATGTCTGCTCTGTGCTCAGTGGCTGCCGAAGATGCATCTAGAAAGCAGCCAAGGTCCAGAATGATTGGTTCTCACAGGCGTGGCATGTGCAGAGCAGGCCCTTAGAGCGGCTGGAATGTGCTGCCCTCCCCCAGCCCCCGGCAGGAGAAGGTTTGCAGGGGCTGGGCACAGAAGCCGGGGCCCTCCCGCCTCACTCCCCCCCAGTTCCCCCCGGTTCCATACTTGAGCTGCCGGGGCTCACAGTCCAGGCCGGGCAGCAGCAGCCGGGCTGCCTGCCGGACATCACCACTGTCCACGGTGAGGCTGCGGCGGTGCTCCGCGTAGGTGAGGGCCACACGCATCCACTCCATCAGTGGCGGCAGCAGCATGAAGGGCCTGCGAGGCAGCAGAGAGGGGTCAGGCCGGGTGCGGGCTCCTGGAGGGGCGGAAGGGGCCCCCCTTCAACATGCACTCTCGGAGAACAGCCACAGAGGCTGCGCACCCCATAACCTTCGGGCCTGAGGGGAGCAGGGGACCTGATCCTTCTCCTCACAGAGACCCCAATTTGTCCTACTCCACAGAAACTCTGTCGTGGGTCAGAAGGAAGTCCTGTCATGGGCCGTGAGGAGAAGCTGCAGGCCTTAAGTGCCCAATGAAAGAAGCGGTCTTCCAGTGTGTGGAACTGGGGACTCTTGCCGCCTCCAAAGAATTCAGATGGGGTCTCTAGGTCTCCCTCTCTGCAGAAGGGAAGGACTACCCAGGCTCCAAACCCAGCATTGTCATTAGCAGCTGTCCCTGCCTCACCACAGACACCCCCGAGCCTGTTTTCTTCATCTGTGAGACAGGTAACACCTACTCCTCAGGACTGTCATGAGGCTAAAGGAGACGACGCACGTCACACTCTATGTGCGTGGCTGGCAGTCATTCCTTCCTCAACCAGCACCTGGGCAGATGGTAGGCCTTATGTCACCTTCCGTGGCAGGCAGGGTTGCCCCAGCTTGGTGCTCCAAATCCTACGAGGAGGAATGGTCCCGGGGACTTAACTCTAAGAATCCATGGCCACGGCTGGGGCACTAGATGGAAGCAGGGAGAGGCCGTTCAGCAAGGCCTCTGAGCGGCAAACTCCAGGGGGCACCTTTCACACAGTATTCTAAGTGTCACCAGGGGGCGCCACTCACAAGGAAAGTGACTAGTGCTCCCTGGTCTTCAGCCACACAGCGGCACAGCCACCCAGGGTCCATCCCCACCCTGCAGATCTTTGCTTTAGCCGGGGAGGTGGGGTCTGCTTACCACTGAGGGAAGCGCCCCTCCTGTCCTCCACCAGTTCCGGCAAGTCCCCCGTGGTGAACACCTCCTGGGGAGACCACTTCACAGACAACAGATCTCACCACTGCCCACCCTGCCTGGCCCACCTCCTCACAATGAGCCAGCTCTCGCTTCGGCCCGTCCAAATCCCCTTTATCCTTCAGTTCCAATGCCATCTCTTTCCAGAAGCCTTTCCAGATCCTCTCTCTCCAAAGAAAATAATCTCTTCCTGCTCCAAGATCCGTTAGAACTCTCTCTTCCAGCAACGAACGTGTCTCATCTTCCTGACTAGCCTATTCCTCCTCAGGACAGGAACGATGCCTTCCTCATCTCTGCACTCTCCGCATCAGGCCCCGCATGGGCCTGGACACAACAGGTCCTCAACAAACATTTGCTGAGTGACTACAGGTACGGCTGAGTATAATGCATCCAAGAACTTAGCATAAGGCATCCACGTTTTCAGTTCTGGACTAGTCACGTTTCTGCCTGGAAAAAAACTGTGTATAATTTTCAAGGGCACAGCGCTGACTCATTAGGGTGGGAAGTTAGGACTCGAGGGGGCGAACTTGTAGAATCTAGGAAGGACCAACAATTCATTTGTAAATTACCCCTCTGTTTAAAAGATGTTTCTTGGGGCTGGCCTGGTGGCGCAAGCAGTTAAGTGCGCACGCTCTGCTGCAGCGGCCCGGGGTTCGCCAGTTCGGATCCTGGGCGCGCACCGACGCACCACTTGGTAAGCCAAGGTGTGGCGGCATCCCATATAAAGTGGAGGAAGATGGGCACGGATGTTAGCCCAGGGCCAGTCTTCCTCAGTAAAAAAAAAAAAAAAAAAAAAAAAAGGAGGAGGATTGGCAGATGTTAGCTCAGGGCTGATCTCCTCACAAAATAAATAAATAAGTAAAAGATGTTTCTTGGAGCCGGCCCTGTGGCTTAGCGGTTAAGTGCGCGCGCTCCACTACTGGTGGCCCGGGGTTCAGATCCCGGGCGTGCACCGACGCACCACTTCTCCCGCCATGCTGAGGCCGCGTCCCACATACGGCAACTAGAAGGATGTGCAACTATGACATACAACTATCTACTGGGGCTTTGGGGAAAAAAAAAGGTGGATTGGCAATAGATGTTAGCTCAGAGCCGGTCTTCCTCAGCACAAAGAGGAGGATTAGCACGGATGTTAGCTCAGGGCTGATCTTCCTCACAAAAAAAAAGATGTTTCTTGATTATAAATGCCCGTTTGAATTCCCCCCAAATATTTTTGAATTTTACAATTCTTACAATGCTAGAAAGCAGACTCAAACATATACTTCTAGTTCCCAGTCTTTCTGATCCAAGGGGAAGGCTTTTATCGAAACCACCAGCATTGCAGACTGAAGTGTAAACAAAAAGATAGTTGGTGGATTTGCCAGCCATTCTTCCCTACGGTGGCCCACAGCCAAGACCAAGTGCCAAGTGTGGCCACTAAAGCTCTAAGCGGCACCTCCCCGCTGCACTAGGGGAAATCCCAGAGGGAACTCAGGAAACCATGAAGTGTAATCAGATGGTGCCTGGATTCATTCTTCTGCTTCGTGCCTCTTACAACCTATGAAAAAAGGCAGCACTGATAACCTCGGTGGGCAGACGCTGGTTACCATTGGCTACTTTGGCCTCCACGTTACTGTCTTAGGCGGAGACATGGAACAAGTTAGTTGGAAACTACATTTCCCAGACTCCTTTGCAGCTGGGGTTCTGGACACAGCTTAGGTTTCACCATTAAGAGGTAGTTGCATGAGATCTGGTACATGGACGTGAGGCGGAGACCACCTTCGTGTCCCTTTGTCTGTTTCTGCTAGCAAGCTAATGAAACATGAGGTCTTTTTTTTTTCCTGCAGGGCATTCCAGTGTCCATTTTCTGCCTTCCTGGGAGCCTCAGAGGCAGTGGTAGTGCGACTGAAAGTAACAGTGAAGACTTCTGGATTCCAGCTTCAATCCTGAACTGCAGCTCCCGAGGGGGCTGTCTCCGAGGGAACAGCCCCCTGATGGAAGAGTTCTGTATTGTCTTTGGAGTCATTCCTGGAGGCTCAGCCTTGAACCTGCTCTTTGAGCCCTTCCAATGATTCTGCTGGCACCTAATCCCCTGCAGTAAATCCCTTCCTGCTTAAGGCACCTAAGGTGCGTTCTGTTTCCTGAACTGAGCACCGACTAATATTTTCAACATGCAGAAATCCTTTAGGATTAAGATTGTCCCTCTGCCTCTGGTGGTGCCCACCTGTCCACAAACAAGGCCATGCCAGCTCCTAAACTGACTTCTTCAGGCCTTTCTCCTTGGCCTGCCCACCTCCCTGGCCTGTGGCCCATGGGAAGGTAAAATGGCGAGCAATTCACAGACTTTCTCAGTAACATCCTTCCCTTGGCCTGTGTATTCCAGGCCACTATTTCCTTTCTGGTAACTTCAGCTATCCCACTGGGCATGCTGAGAAGCTGGCCTGCATTTCTGGACATTCTGGAAACTCCCTATAAAAACTCCCATCTGCACCAGCCATGGCTGCGTCCTCACTCCAGGGTGAAAGGGCTGCAGAGGAGCAAGGCTGAGACGGACGGATGTACACGCCGTCCCCAGGGCCTCTGTGCTTTGCCCTCTCTCAAAGAAAAAGGCTGTTTCCCCCTTCCTACCTTTCCCCCAGGCTGAGTCGGCCACAAGCCTTTCAGTGCCCGAGTGCAGGGGTCCACAGGGCCAGAGGCAGGGAGGGTGGGCCAGGGCTGAAGGAATCCTCTTCGTTCAGCCCTTCTGCTGCCAAGCTTCCCCTTTACTGGGGCTGGTACCTCAGAACAGGGGTTCTCGAGCGTTTGGGTCTCAGGATGACCTTTGCACCCTTACAAATTAACGAGGCCCCTGGAGACCTTTTGTCTATGTGTGTTATTCTATCACTGTTTACTGTATCAGAAATTAAGACAGCAAGTGTTACAGCATCTGCACGCACAAGCTCACAGCCCATCACCGTGACACCCTCATCAGAGGTCACACGGCCTCTGGAGAACTCCCCCAGACACTGGGGAGTACACGAGAGTGAGAAGGCAAATGGCACTTTATTATTAGGAAAATAATTTTGACCTGCAGACTCCCAGAAAGCCTCCAGGACCCCAGGGGTCCCCAGACCACACTTTGAGCACCACTGCCTTAGACGAACGCAGCAGATCCTGAAGACGAGGCTGCTCCTGGGCCGGCAGGCAGCAGTGGACGTGGGGCTGGGGATCTGGCCCTGGTGGCACATGGTCTGGCTGATTCTAGAGGGGCATATGGTTTCCATGCACACTTCCGGCCCAGGGATCTGAGGATCCTATACCACATCCTCACTTGGAGAAAGTTCTAGCTTCCTGGAAGCAACTGATCTGCAATCTTGGGCAGATCATTACCCTCTCTGGGCCTGTTTTTCTATTCAAAAGGAGTTAAGTCAGTGGTTTCTAGACATTTTCCTTCGTGAGAACCCCTTTTGCTGTCATTTCAGACTCTACTTGACAACAGCTGTATCTACTGTGCAGTGGTAAAGAGCAAGTGCTCTGACGGGAGACTCCCAGGTTGACATTCAGTGTATCCCAATGAATCAAATTGTGATCCTGCACAAGCAACCTCACCCCTTCAGCCTCAGTCGCCCCATCAGCAAAATGGGTATAAATAATAGGCCACCTCATATGACAGAAGTATGTATATAAAGTGCTCAGCACAGCGTTTGGTACATGCTAAGTTCTCGATAAAGGTTAACTATTATTATCATATTAGCATCTGGGTTTTTTTTTTTTTTTTTGGTGAGAAAGATTGGCCCTGAGCTAACATCTGTGCCAATCTTCCTCTATTTTGTATGTGGGATGCCACCACAACATGGCTTAATGAGTGGTGTGTAGGTCCATGCCCGGGATCCAAACCTGGGAACCCCGGGCCTTTGAAGCAGAGAGCATGAACTTAACTACTGTGCCACCGGGCTGGCCCTTTAGTATCTGTTGATAGAGAAAATACTTATAATAGCAAAAAAGGTTGTGGAAATCTGGTCCTATAAAATGCCTTGGCTCCAGCCTTCTTCAAGGCCAGCCAATCCTCTCCCCACTCCCCCAGCCCTCCAGCAAGTATAAACACACAAAGCTTGCAGAGGCTTGCCAGCAAACTGCCCAGCACCTGCTCCATCCCAGCTCGTAAAGAGAGAAGCAAACGCAGCCACTATGTCCAGTGTGATCTGGAAACTGTTCCTGGCCATGCAGGCTCTTGGCCTGGGCAGTCAAGGACCTCGCAAAGGGGAAGGGACGACGACCAGGAACATAGACCCATAGCCTATGTTCAGGCCATGGGCATGAACACAAAAGGAGGCGAGGGGGGTGGGCATGGAACTACTGCAGGGACCTGCCCCTCTGCACACCTCAAGTGCTGCTGGTGGCCTGACCTACAAGGCACCACACACAGGCAAACGCACCCGGTCAGGCCACTGCTGACAAACGAAGCCACTTCAAAGGGCCATTGCCCGGTAGCATTTGTCTTTGTGTGCATAAGAAAACGTCGTCGTCTTGGGGGGGAGTGCAGGAAACACACCATGTAAACGGGTCTTCACGTGAGGAGGGCGGGAACCCCGGACAACTCCTCTCATTCGCTCGAGGAGGAAGGAGAGCCCCAGGGAGGCCCAAGGTCACAGAGCCAGCTCAGTAGCAACAGGGAGACCAGACCTACGGGGCAGGACTCGGCTTCTCTTGTTCTCTCTTTAAATTAATCAAATAGATGAGCCTCAGTCCATCAAGCCAGTGGTCTCAGAAGGCGTTTCAACAGGACCAGGCCTGCAAAAGCCATTTTTCCCCATTAAAAAAATGAAAGAGAATCAACTTCTTAAGGACTTGGTTTTAAGAGGTCCCTGCAGCCTAGAAAAAAAAATAAACCCTGCCCGCTCAGCAAACATATGATTTATTGGGATTGCAGGCCTATAAGCGGTGTCTTAACAATGTGCAACAGGAACTCCCTCCAATTTCCAGCTCAAAGCAGGCTCTGTTCCTCCTTGAGGTGGCCAGGGGCTTCAGGGAGGAGTCAGGTTGGCAGATGGGGCACTGTTCTGTGACTGGAGGCTGTGCGTGCGACCTGAGCCTCAGGCACGAGAAGGCCTTGAGCCCCTGTGAGTCCGGGGCCAGCAGGTATGTCCCCTCAGCACCCACCCATGAGGAACTGGGTGCAAGCACACACGCACACCCCGGGCGTGCCCACTGGCTGGGCAGGGCCTTGAGACCCCAGCCTGAGAGCTCAGCCCTGGGAAAGCTGGGCCTCGGTCGCTTACCTCCCACCCTTGGCAGGGAGCACGGGAGGCTCTGGAGCACAGGCCTGGCTCCAGAGGCCTCCTTTGGGGAGGTCCGTGATGCCTTAGGCTCGCTCCCTAATGAGATCTCCCTATCACCCTGCAGGCTAAGCCCACCACCCGTGAGCATCCTTAGTCTAGGAAAGGAATTGCACAGGGGCCAGCCAGAGAGCTACAGACGAGGATCGAGGGAGGGGGCAGCTGGAATGTCTCCCACCCTCAGCCCTAAATTCTTCCACTGACCTTGCCCCACCTTCAGTGGGAGCCATGCCAGGCACTGGGGTTGGATGGGGTGATTTCCACTCTGCATCCCCTCTTCCCACAGGTCTTCCTGTGGGGCACACTGCTCCTATGCCCCTCCCCGCTGAGCAATCTGGGCTGGGGCTGGCGAGGGGCACTGTCAGGAGCCTGTGAAGATGCCAAGCTCTTCCCAATCAAACGACAGCTCCACGAGCAGAGCCTTCCCTGGGAAGGTCAAGGTCGGCTCTGCCATGCCGGCTCTAGGTACTCACCACGGGTTCCCTGAGACTCCCAGAGAGCCACCGTGGCCAAACATCAGGCCAAAACCTCCACGGAGAATAAATCCAATGTTGTTCCACTGAAGTCAGATTCTACTCGCAGCCCAAAGGAAAAGCAATTCTAGTCTAGTTCACATCTTGGACTAATTATTTTTCTAGAACTGCTTGGTAAACCAGAATGCTTTGGCCCAGCTTGGAGTCAGAGCTGGGCAGGCGCCCCTCTTTGGACCCCAGGCCTCTCTTCTCCGGCAGCCCGCTGCCTCAGAACTTGGAGCTGACCCACGGCAGTGCCTCCGCAGGGGGCCAGGAGGCTTCTGTTAGAGGCGGGGCTCAGGGCTCTGCAGGCAAATACGTTTTTCTTATTAAAACTCATCTGGTACAGATTAGAGGCACTAGAGAAACCTCCACTTGCCCAGATACGCATGTGCACATCAATTTAGAGTACAACCAAGTCATGATTAGCTGTGACCAATCTCCTCGCCTCTTCCCAGGGACTACCCTTCAGGCCCCATGGGAGCCTAAACGTGAGCAGGGACGGCAGGTCACTTGTGTGACAATTGGGGCATCCTGGCCTGGCTCCCGAGGCATCTAGGGATAACAGAAAACCACTAACAACAGACATGTATAGAGCATTTGCTAAGACTTGGCCCTTTACATTTATGGACTCAATTATCCTCATGTCTACTTTATGAAGCAGGTATGATTATTATCCACCATTTTATACACGGGGAAACTGAGGGCTGGAGAGGTGAAGTCACTTGGCCCACGTCATGCACCTAGGAAGCGGCAGAGCTGGGACATGGGCCCAGGCCACAGACCCCAGTGCCCCGAACAGTACACTCCACTGCCACTGAGTGTAGCACACTGGTGCTGGCCTTTTATCTGGACTCTGCCTCATCTCCTCCATCTTATGCTCCACCTCCTGGGTGATGAGCATTCAGGATGATCAGGAAGCATGCAATTTGTCACCCAAACTGGACCACTTTTGAGAGGGAAAAGGAGTGTCATTAGCAACCACACCAGGGCGTCAGGTGTAAACCGGAACCGCCCCAGGGCCACCGGAACCTCTGGTGCCCTGGGCTGGCCCTGGTGAAGCCCTCTCCTGGCTCAGGCCGTCCCTCAGGCAGCGGGGGCCGCCCTGCCCACCCATCCTGCAGTAAGAACCCACTCTCCCTTCAGCACGCGCCCGCACGGCACATTCCCCATCTGTGGTCGTTCTATTGGCGTATGTGGTCTGTCTATTGCTCCTCAGACCGCAATTCCTCTGCAGGCAGAGGCTGCGCTGCTCACCGGCGTCTCCCCGCACTCAGCACAGGAGCCCACCTTAGAAACCCAGTCTCTGCCTTTATAAACGCCGCACGTCCCGCACTCCGGGAGGCACAGTCCTCCGGCAGCTAACCTGTTCCCAGGGCCAGCCCTACTCCAGAACTCTGCAGGGCTCCCGAGCTCCGAGTCAGGCCTCGGCTCCCATCCTTGGAGGCTCCAGTTGGCTTGAGTGTCGGCAAACCTTTCTCTTCAGAAAAAAGGAAATACTTCCTAGATAAGAGCTAACCACTTCATGGGAGATTGTTCACCCAGGAACAGTGTCCTGCGGAGAGCTAAGGCAGCGCGGATGTGGGAGTGGAGCCTTCTCAGGGAGGGAAACGGCAGACGTGGTTCTGCAGATGTCAGCGTGGCCCTGAGCCTCGGGGAGGGCACGCGGCCACCCGGCATCCGACTCCAGGGCGGCACCTGACGTGGGCCAGATGGTACAGACTCCAGTGGGGCAGCCCGCCACCCCCTGCCCCTCCTCACGCAGCATGGAGGGCTCTTGTGTGCAAGGTCAGGGCTCCCGGACGCTTCTTGGGCCGAAGCTCGCCGGCATGGCGGCCCGGCAGCGAGTCCAGCAAGCCGGGGTAGCGCCGCTTCCCACACAGCTGGAAAGGGGCCCCTCCACGCTGCTGTGGTGTGGCTCCCTCAGCCTACGGGCCACACCTCACCTGTGCGGCTCCTGCTGCCGTGTGAGAGGCCCACCTTCTTCACCATGCCCGGCGTCTCTGTGGCTGACGAGACCACAGCTCTTTCACCAGCGGAAGCCAGACAGGCGAGGGCCTCCAACCTGTGAAACACACGACCCTCCTGAGGGCACCTGCCACCACCCGTCAGCCTCCACCAACAAGGCAGGTTGGGAGGACCCTACGCTCCATTCATCCCACAGACACCTGCCGGAGAGTGGACGGGGATGTGGTCTTTTGTTTGGGGTCTCCGGGTAGGTATTCCTGTTTTGATTCAGGTGAGTATAATCACACAGCACCCACGTTCCCACCCCACCCAGTCTAAGACAGAAAGATAACCCATTCAGACTGTCAGGTAAAGAGTTTCCGGAAACTTCTAGCAGAAAGTTTCCAGCTGCAGCCTCAGGGAAGACACTGGCACTGGCTTCAGCAGCAAAGGCACAATGCTATGATTTGCTGAGGGCCTACTATGTGCAAAGTAAGCCTGAGACCATTTTGTATACATTACCCTCTGACACAGCCACCTGCAAGGGAAGTACAATTATGAGTCGGCATCTTACCAACGTGGGGACCAAGCCTTTAGGAGGTTTGGACACATGCCCAAGGTCACACAGCCAGCCCATGGTGATCTACCTGGCTCTAAAAACAACAAAGTCTGGGTCTTTCAAGACACCAGACTGCCGTGCATGCAATGCTGAGCACACTGGCTGGCAGAGGACGGAAGGCAGGCACGGCGGGGAAAAGGCTCGCCTCAGGCCCACTTCACCACTCTGCCCAACTCCAGCTTCTCCACCCACAGCCTCATCAGGCCCTGCGGTCGGCGGGAATGGGAGGCTGCGCTGCACCTCGAAGCCTCCGAGAGTGGCCTCGGATCCCTGAAGAGCCTTCCTCCCCCGAACCTCAAGTATTAAAGCAGCGAAGTGGGGACAAGTCACAGACAGCTGTCAGAGGAGGTTGGTCTTGCGGGAGGAGGGAAATCTGAAGAGCTGCCTGGTAGGCAAGTAGGAGCAGGCCAGAAACCAGGCCAGCGGGACTCCCGATGTCACCTGTGCCCCATCCTCAGCGCCTGGAAAGTCAACAGCTCAGCCTCGGGAGGTTGCCTTCTTTAAGAAAGCCAACTCAATTCCCTTCAGAGCTGGGACTTTCCAGCACGGAGGGCTCCCTGGGGCCCCGGCAATACTGCAGACAAAGGGGATTGTTGCTGCCGTGTTAGAAAAACACTCCAAACGCATGAAGCCCCAGGCCTGGCACTTCTCCCTTTCTGTGAGGACGGGCGGGCCCAACAATGGGACAGGAATTCTATGCAACAGGCAGGCCGGGGGGCACCTTCAACGGCTGGGCCAGGATCCTGTCCTGTCTCCACCCTTGTCATCTAGCACCGCCACTTCCTCTGTCTGCCCCAAATCCCTGGCCCATTCCTTCTCGGATGCTGGACAGATGCCCACCCTCAGGCTGGCCACCCAGGGCCAGCGAACTCAAGTCTGTCGGGGAAGAGGCTCCCAGCAGTCGAGAGCGAGCTGCCCAAGTCACACTGGGTAGAGGAGGTGCAGACGAGACCCCAGGGTCTCGCCCTGTCTGTCGAGGGTGGCGGGAGGGACATATCACCCCGGACAAAGTGAATTCACTGCACTACTATAATCAGATCTCCCTGCTTGAGCTCGGATCTGCCTCTTCCTAGCTGTGACCTTGGGTACCCTCTCCCCCCTCAAGGTCTCAGTCTGCTCATCGGTAAATGGGAGTGGTAACGGCTTCCTCCAAGAGCCACTGTGAAGATCTACTAGACAGCTGTGTATTTAAAGTGCTTTATAAACTGTAAAGCTCTGTCCAGACGCTTCTGGCCCACATAAAAATAAATCAGATCACACCACACCTGAGCTTACCATTCGGCAGCGGCAGCCCACCACACGTAGGCTCTGTGGCCAGGCCAGCAGGCAGGGGCCTGGGACACAGCACATCGTTAACCTGAGAGGCTGCTTGGCTCACTGCTTGGACTGGGAACCAAAGGGTGGATGAAACCCAGTTGTGAGAGTTCTGTGAAATCCTTGGGTGGGGGGTTGTGATAAATCTAAAGTTTGTTAACGTCCCCGTCCAAAAGAGCCCTCGCTCGGTTAGTGCTTTGTGCCGTGTGGTCCACCTCATCTCCCCTGTCACTCAGCCGGCTCCCTGGCTCCTGTCAGGGCTGAGTTAAGGGGGAAGTGAGGGCAGGGACTGAAGGAGGTGTACAAGAGAGGGAGAGAGAACATGCATTTTGAACAGATGTGATTTTTACATTCACCCTTGTTTTTGGATTATTTAATGCATTAAACACGACTTAGTTAGTCTAGTCCTTCCGTAGGTTTATGAAAACAGTAATTACACTGATAGCAGCAGCTACTGTGTGTTAACAGCTTGCTCTGTGCTAAGTCTTTTGAATATGTTACCTCATTTGAGCCTCCCAGAAACCTTTGGAAGTAGATCAAGCCATTTTCCATTTAACGCTGGGGAGATTGAGGCCTGAGAAATTAAACAGCTTGCCCAAAGTCACACAGCTAGTAAATGGCAGAGCAGAGACCCTGTATGATGGTCTTTCTGACTCCAAAGAGACCAACCTCTAGGCTTTACAGCCTATTTCATTAACTGAACAAAATATTTAACTGCCTACTATGCACCAGGGACTGTTCCATGTGGAGTGGACACAGTGGGCACAAGGCCAACCCATGGTCTGTACATTTTAGAGGGGTGAGGAGGGAGCCAGACAAGTAAGTAACCAAATACATGAGCAACGTCATCTCAGATGGCGGAAGCCTCTGAAGAAAATAAAGAGAGGGTAAGTGATGGAGAAGGACTGGGGCGGGAGGCACAGCCCCCTGTGTGGACCGCAGACCATAACAAGCCACTGCACAAGGCACTGGCTGTGCCAGTCTTGGGGATACATGGAAGCAAGCACTTAATTCACCCAATAGCTATTCTTATTTCTTTTACTTCCATTTTGGGTAAACAGATGGAAATTTAATGCACAAAAATGGGGAGAGGAAAAGAGAGAAAAGAGCTTAACATTGCAAATCTTCTTGAAACGGTATTTAAGGGAACCACAAGTCAGTAGCATAAAGCCACCACTGCCATCATCTCTATTATTTGATAAGAAAACACTTGTGCAAGCTGAGCAAAAGATTAATGAGCCCACTTCTTCAGACTGAGCACACGCCCACCTGTGGGTGTGTCTATTCATGCAAAGTGCTCCTCTGAGGGGAGACAGCCCCCTTTCTGCATCTGGGTGGAACAGAGGTGACTTTCCTCGCTGTGTACCTCACTTGTGTGGGGGCATTTCCCCAGGAGGTGGGGAGCCCCCCCAGGAAGTAGCCCTGCCCAGATCTGTACTTTACACAGGAGGAAACTGAGGCTTGGAAGGGCAGGAGACTTGCTGGATCACAAAGCCTGAGGTGGGGGACTGGGTTTGCACCTCTCTGCTGGAGCCCCACCGAGAAGCATCTGTCTACAGAAACAGTCAGTGACGACTTAAAAACAAACCAACCAACTCACTTAATTCTGTTTTTAAAATGTAGACCCATTTCTCTCACGAAATATGAACTTGAAACAACTAAAGTTCTTCTGTGACTTTTGCTGCCTGTGCCACCCACCCACCTGTCCCACTCTCCTGTGGCTGTCCCTTATGACCCAGTTAAAATCCCCGTCCTGACGCCACCCCCCAACTACTCCAGCCTTCTCAAAGACCCCCTTGAAGATGATGATGACCATGACGGTGACGGACACACAGCAGCACTATTCTAAGTGCTTTACGTATATTACTCAATTAACCCCCACAACGCCCCTAGGCGGGCGACGCTATTATTCACACAATAAGAAGAAAATGAGGCACAGAGGCCAAACGACACGGCCGAGCTCACTGGCACATGGCAGAGCTGGAACTGAACCTGGGCGGGCTCTGGGGCCCGAGGGTTGGCCCAACGCATCCTCTTACACTGTTTGGTGGGTTCTGCTCTTTTTTTCCTTCTGTCTTGTTTTTGCCTCCCTCATTAGGCTGGAGACTCCATCACATAAGCCACTCTTTATAATCCTCTTATATCCCTTCCCCACTGATCCACAGAGGCCCAGGGAGAAATACGAGTTAATAGATAGAGGACTTAAGAAGGCATCCGTCACTTCACATGTGCTCTGTGATGCTAGCTAAAACTAGTGTGGTGGTGATTGTAAGGAGCAGTCACAGCAGCAGTTGCATCATTATTATTATTGTTAGTGGTGGTGGTGGTAGGGGTCACATTAGTAGAAGCATCCGTAATTGTATGTGGTAACATTACTAACCCAGATGCCACTTGAGAACCACATTTTAAGAAATGTTATACCACGTCAATGAAGACAGTCTATTCTGGATGTCAACATGTCATCTGAACACATTTATGACCATTATAATGAGGAGGAGGAGGGGGTGGCAGCCACTGTTCAATAAGTACTTTTTATATGCTAGGCACCAAGTAAGTGCTTTACTGTATGTTCTCATTGAACGCTAGGAGCCATCTCATTACCCTCACTAATTTACCAAGGAGGACACCGAGGCCTAGAGCGATGAGCTGACACGTCGCACTGCTAGAGGGGAGCAGAGAGAACGCCTGTAGGGTGACCCAAGGGGCTCACGGCCTCCTCCTGCCCTTTGGCAGCATCTGAAGCACCGGTGTGGCCTTCAAGGGGAGTGGACAGAACTCGGAAAGGCTGACACCTTTGCCGACTCCAGCTTTTCCAAGTCGTGTTCATTGACTTGCTGGAAACTTCTCAGCCAGCACGACATGGAAGAAGGCAGCCAAGAGCTGGGCCAGACACACACTATCTCCCACCAGGACCTCACCTGGTCAAGGACTTCAACCTCTGCACTTGTCCCTCCCAAACCGCCCAGTGGTGCAGGACCACACACCAGCTGCTCCTGGCTGGGGCGTCTGGGGTGGATCTTGGCAGGAGTGCATCTCCTCACGGCATTAAGGCACACAGTGTGGGAGGGCCTTCCTGGAACCTTCTGCTCCCCTCTCTCTCAGGGGTTTAGGCCCTGAGAAGGCAAGCGTGGGGAGAGAGCAATAAAAACCAGCCAATCACAGGTGGACCACTGGGGCTGGACCACTGGGCAGGACCGCCGGGCCTGGACCTCCTAGGCCACAGCTCAGCCCTCTCCTCATCTCAGCCCACGAGGTCTGTCTCCCTCCGCAGCTTCGCTCTGTACCACGTTCCCCCATTCTCTGGCTCTGTCACCCTGCTCCTTGCTGACTCTCCCACGTGCCACATTCCCTCTGCCTAACACAAATAATCATGTTAATGATCAGAGTCACTAATGCTTAGCCTTTCCTGTGTCCCAGCTACAGTTCTAAAAGTATCATGTCCGTGAACTCAGTTAGCCTTCACACCTTATGGAGATTGCAGACTAAACTTCAGTTGTCTATAGAACCTGAGCTTTCAGACACTCAGTGACAGGTTGAGGGTTCTAAAATCAGACAGCAGTAAGTTAGATCAAATGCACATCTTTGGATAGCAGCTCCCTCCTCAGACCGAGTTCCAGCTGTAAGAAATCGTGACACCACATGTTTCTAGGCTCCATCCCAAATCAGACTCTGGCTGGGCTCCCCCTGGCTTGGTGTCCTGAACACCGGCAGGCCCCAAGCCTGCTGAGAGTGCCTCCCTCCACGAAGGGCACCGTGCAGGACTGGGGAGAGGGAGGCAAGGGCCCAGAGCCCGAGGCTTCGGCAGATGGACTGGTTTATGGACAAGTGGTCCCCGTCACACCCAGTAGCCCCAGATACTCCTTTCAGGTCTGCTGCTCTGCTGCTGCTGCCGGACGGTGTGCTCGGGAACGCTGTCCGGTGAGCCGGGCCCTCCAGCACCCGACACTCTGACGTGGAGAATCGGCTCCCCTCCTGTCCACCTCCGCCCCCGCACAGTGTCTGTCTCCCTTCGTGCACTCTGCTCAATAATGTTTTCTTCTGGCAATTTGCGGGCGAGCTGGTAGACCTCCTGCCACTCCGCATGTCCACGTGGCCTTTCTCCCCACTTCTCAAACTCCTCGTTCCCTGGAGGACGATGACCCAGGAGGTATCCTTCATCCAGGATGCTATTCCAGCTGCCCATCCCTCTGCCTCCAGGCTCGACCAGCAAGGACCACAGCTAGCTAGATGGCTGTCCATTCTCCTCCAGACCTCAGGGGAAGGAGGCTGCTCCCTCTCCCAGGGTAACCCTGGATCTCTGACAGGAAGTTCTTTCTCTTGCTGAGCTTGGTCTCAGGTGATGACATGCCCTGCAGGGCAGCAGCTGTGACTAATCCTGTGTCTGAGATGCTGCCTTGTGCCTCGCTGGTGCCTGTGCTGCAGAGCTGCCAGCAAGAACGGTATCCTGGGAGGGTGCAGGGAGGCTCCAGCTGTGGGGCTCCCCGTGAGTGGCAAGGAAGGTGGGGCTGGAAGGGCCCCAGAGGAGGTGGCCCCAGGTTGTCCTCGAGCGTCAGGACCAGGTCTTAGCAGCCAGCTGGGAAAGCTGTGCTGGTATGGTGCAGGGCAAGGGCTTTCAGGTCAAACACACCTGGTTCGAATCCCTGCCCAGCTGCTTAGCAGCCAGGTGACCCCCAGCCTCCCGCCCTCCCTTGTAAAATGGAGGTAATGCTGGCACCTACCTTGCTGATTTGGGTACAAGAGAAACAGAAGTGGGTAGAAACGCCCTTTAAAAGGCAGAGCTGGCTACTTTTGTATGTGCTACCTCACTTTGTCCTCCCCAGCGAGACCACTCAGCCCCATTTTACAGACCAGGAGCCTGAGGCGTGGGGGGCGGATCTGAGCCCGGGCCTCTGCTCCAAAGCCTGTGCTCTCCCCTGGGCTGCCTGGCTGACTGTAGCAGCAGATGGAAGTCGTTCCAGTGCCTCCATGTCCCTTGCAAAGCTTCCCTGCTGGCCACCCTGAGCTCCCGCTGTTTCTACAAGTCCCTCCTCCACCATCTCCCCTCCCACCCCCGGAGCTGGAGGCTGGGGAGAAGGGCCCTTACAGAGAGGTGCTAAGGCCCCCCCAGAACAGCGCAGAGGCAGACCGTGGTTCAGCAGGTTCACACGAGAGGGACGAACGTCCCCGCCCTTTATCGGCACAGATGTGGTCACACAGCTCCTAACTGGAAATAAGAAGGGCAATTCTTTCAAAGCAAAAATCTGTGAGCACAGACTTGAGCAGCACCATCAATGGTGCCATGTGGCCAAACCCACGCGGCCACACTGAGAGCTCTTAGCCCACGTGTGCGAGGCAGTGGGAGAGGTCACGTAGTAACAGACAGACCCAGAAATCCCCAGACCACCAAATCCCCTGTCAGAAGGTCTCTGGGGCTACACACCCGCCGTCACACCCGAAACCTGTGGACCTGGCCCCCATGCCCCTGATGTGGGGCAGAGGAAGGAACTCCAGGGAATGAAGGGGGGGCGCTGGGCAGCAGACAGACAGCCGGCCCCAGACTCACAAGGGCACAGCTGCGTGACCCCGGAGCCCCAGCAGACTCCAGCTGCTCTGTGCAGAGGAGAGGGCTTCCCCGGAGCTCGGGTGAGGATGGCAGGGCGGCGGTGCCTTCAGGGGACACACAGCCTGCTCAGTGGCCCCAGGAATGGCCAGCCGGCCCTCCACGGACTCCGGGGCCGGTCCCATCACAGGGAGTCCAGACGCAGCAGGATGCGCTTCAGGAGCCAAGACCCGGGCACTGGAGAGCTGCGGGCCGCCTGCCGGCCTGGGTATTTCTAGGGTGCCCTCCTTGCAGTGCCCAACCCGAAACGTTTGGATTCTTTTTTCCTAACCGTGGTTCCAGTTTCTCATGTGTCTAATACTCACTTGAAATGAATCATGGAAAAATGCCTTTGCTACCAATTTCTTTGTGCTACAGGCAGTGTGGTTTTTAAATAAGGATATAGCTAAACACACACACGTGTGTGTGCTACCACTGGAGCTCAGCGACCACAAGCACATACAGACGAGCTGCTGAGGTCCTACAGAACCCTGATGCTGCTTTTCAGAGCCTTGGGGCTGTGACTCCTCCAGGAGGAGAGCCGGGGGTAGCCACAAAGACGTCCGAGGGGTTCCAGCACAGCGCCCACAGAGGTGTCAGTGCCCTGGCCTGCCCCGCGGCCAACAGCCACGGTCACAGCGAGAGGGCCAAGCAGCCCAGCCCAGGCAGTGGGTCCAAGGAAGGCGCCCCGTCCTCTCCTCCCAGACTCCTTTTGCTTGGGTGACCAGGCGGGTCCAGCACCCTTGGGAACCTTAACAAAGCAAGGCCCCGTCACCCGTAAGTTTTCCTTCCCTTTGTCCTCCCAGCCAGCTCCGGCAACCACAACAATTTCTCCACAAATCAGAAGCAGCTGGGGCTTAGGGCTCGCACTCTGGTTCCACCTCCTTGCTGGGTGCTTCCTTCAAGACACCTGGGGCTTCCACCTGCTCCCTTCTCTTTTTTGGGGGGTGGGGTGGGGCAGGAATATTGGCCCTGGGCTAACATCCGTGCCCATCTTCCTCTACTTTATATGGGACACCGCCACAGCGTGGCTTGATGAGCAATGCATAGGTCCACACCCGGGATCCGAACCTGCGAATCCCGGGCCGCCGAAGCGGAGCGTGCGCACTTAGCTGCTATGCCACTGGGCCGGGCCCCACAAAACTGCCTTCTTGTTCTGTGTCAGGGCAAGAGCAACCCGCCTCGGTCCTGTATTCACTGTCCATCTCCCAGAGAAAGAAAGACAGTGATGATCTAATAGCGATACCAGTAACAACAGCCGCGCTGGCAGACGTACAGGACTCTACTGTACGCGCGTTCCCAGGCTCTACTGCACGCGTGTCCTTAGTCGCCCGTAACGACAGACAACATGGGTAGTGGCTGTTAGCAGAGTCCCCGGGGCCTTGGCACATCACCACATGGCTCCCGGCCTCCAATGACCCATCTGTAACGGGCTGTGAAGAGCACCCATCTCCTGGGAGCGTGTGCATAAGCGAGCGCACACGCACGAAGTCAGCACAGCACCCAGCACAGAGTCAAGGCCCCAGGAAGGCCGACTGTCATGATTTCATCCCGACAGCTGCCTCAGTACCACCCCACGTTCACAGCTGAGGAAACCGAGGCGCAGGGAGGTCTGGAAGCTTGCACACAGGTCTCAAGGTCCGTGAATGCCAGAGGTGCTGTTTGTGCCCAGGCCCCTGACTCCAGGGCCACGGCATTCCCAGTGTCCAGTGTCTGCCGTCTGTCTGCGGATTTCCGATGTGTTCGTGGTGGCCATCTTTAATGAGCCATGGGCAGGAGTCCACCTTCGCACCCTTGTTTTCTGTGCCCGTGGAGGCACCGGAGAAGTGGGCCTGGCTGTGGGGTGGGCGTGAGGACCAAGAAGTTGGTGAGACCCCACGCCATCCAAAGACAAGGGGCGGGGGGGCACTAGGAACGACAGCACTTTCTGCATCGAGGTCTCAGGTCATCTTCCTCCACGATGGGCACAGAGCCCTCGGGCTCCCCTCTTCCTGGCCCTGCTGTGTAGAGTGATGTACGTAGACAGGGTTTCCTAAACTGAAGGCAAATCCTTCCACTCCCTGGACCTTCAAGCACACGACTCTCGAGCCCACGGAGAGACCCTGCCTTGAGTGGCCATGTGGTGGCCTCCAGGTGAGGCTTATGCCAGCATATATGCTGTACGGGGCAAAGAAAAGCACCCTTTCTAGGCAGAAAATTTCAAAAAGGTGGCCCTCTGAGCCGACCAATTAGAAAAGGCAGCCTGTCCTTAGATGGACATAGTCCAGTGTGTGTCTCCCACTCATGCCTCTTGCTGGGTCCCCTTGTGTAGTACACAACCTGTTCATCTACTCATAGCATACATCTGTTCCCTGCCTCCAGCTGGGCAAGGGCTGGGATGGTGTAGAGAGAGCACCAGACTGGGAGCCAGCAAGCCTGAATCCTGGGGCTATCCAACTAATAACCTGCCAGAGCCACGATGCTCTTATCTGTAAAATGAGTGGATGGAACAAAAGATGCCTAAGACCCCTCACAGGAAAGATGATAACAGTGATGTCATCGTCATCAAACGAGGTGACGGCTACCATTGATGGAGGGCCAGTTACCACCCAGACACCGTCCTGTGTGTTCTCAGAGCGCTGGCTCACCTGATTCTCACTACACCTGTCTAGGTCGGTGTGAATACCTCACTTTGTAAAAGAGGCCACTGAATTTCAGAGAGCCCAGCTGGTAAGTGCTAGAGCCAGTAAACCTGAGACAAGGCCGAAGCCCGCATTCTTGGCCTCAACGACCCCACACGACATCAGCCCGGGGGAAAAACCCCCACTGCGTGCCAGGGCCAGGCCTTCATCCATCTGCATTCCCAGCCCCTGCCGGTGCCAGCTGCCTCCTCATAGGCACACAGGCCGGCGCCAGGGTCCTCTTCTCACCTTGTCCGTCAGTCAGTCAGTCAACATACATTGGGTAGCATGCCCCGCCAGGCGTGCAGCCCGAGGACGACCCCTACCGTTCATTGTTGAGGGCCATCCTCGGGGGGTCCAGGTTGGGGTTCTCCATGCACTCCATCTGTGGACACCGCAGGAAGTAGTAGAGCGTGTGGAGGGCGTCGGGGGACCAGGTGATGGGCTGGGGCGGCTGGCGGGCCTGGCGGGCAGGGCTGGAGCCAGGACACAGGGAGTGGCGCCCCTGCATGTGGTGCATGGCACGGGAGACCAGGTCGCCTGGCGGGGAGGGCAGAAGGGAGGAGAGAGACGACAACGTGAGTCACAGTGCACATCTTCCAAGGACACTGTAGCTACGGAGAAAAGTCCCTCTTCTGCGGTGGTGCGCAATGCCTGGTCACCCTGGAGCCAATGGGGGGACTGTCCCCTCCACACAGCAGTTCCCTTTCCTTTTCCCTCACGGTCTCAGTCTCGCTCTGACAGCCCAATGACACGCTGGGCAGGGCTCTCCTCCGCCAGAACTTACACTAACATGGTCTCTTTTCCGACACCCCCACTCTCTCCACCACCGCACGGGCCTCTCCCCAGCTCTCTGACCACGGCAGTCTCCGGGCCTCTGCTCCCAGCCTCCGACCACCAGTGCTGCTGCGTGGGGACCTCCCCTGTGCTGGCTCGTGCACACCCGAGGTACCCCAGCAGAGAAGCCGCCTCCACCTCCACCTTCTCAAGTACGTCTACCGCCACCACCGAGTGCTCACTATGTGCCACGCGGTCAATTCCTCAGAAACAGGATTTAACTTGATCCTTACAATCCTGGGGTCAAGTATTATCCCCATTCTACAGATGAAAAAACTGAGGGTTGTC
The DNA here is from genome assembly GCF_020826845.1 of Diceros bicornis minor. Taxonomy (NCBI): domain Eukaryota; kingdom Metazoa; phylum Chordata; class Mammalia; order Perissodactyla; family Rhinocerotidae; genus Diceros; species Diceros bicornis. The sequence goes on along the minus strand of NC_080770.1, from coordinate 34,185,097 downwards.
TGGTAAATATGCATTTACTGACCCCACGCATCCCCTGGTCACAGGGAGGCCACCATGCACTCGGTTAACTAGCCCAGGTCGTGTGGACAGTAAACGGGAAGGCCTGGATTTGATTCCAGGCTTGTCTGACTCCCAAGTCCACGGACGGAACGTGACAGGGCTGCAGCCTGGCCTACTGAAGTCGGTGGGGTCCTTGGGTCCCTACATCCTGCGCTGCGTTTCTGCCCAAGTCAAGTCTTTTCAAAACCCCCGGCCGGGACAGGAAACGTCCCATCATTGTGTGAGGCCACAATGCTGAGAACGGAGGGTGAACGGCCCCAGGCACCTGCGGCCCCTCTGTTCCGGGAAAAGTGGCGCCTTTCCATTCTCCTCAGGCCTGAGAACTCGGGGTGGGGGCCTCCCCCATGGGTCAGCTTCCCCCCATCTGTGGGGGTTCCTTACAGACAGCCCCTTCTGGAGAAAGCCTCTGAACACTGCTGCCCCCAAGGTGGGAGAAGTGAGCAGGTTTTAAGTGGGTGAGTGAAGTGTCCCTCATCACCCATTCACCCCATCAGTCTTCATTCCGCAGCTCTGTGAGTCTGTGCCCTGCTCCCCAGCCCCCTGCACGGTCCACCGCCAACAGGGGCTCAGCAAGCATTTGGAGAATGAAGAATAGCCTCATGCGTCCATTTCATTCCATTTCTAAACACAGCTTCTGCTGGGGCTGGACTGGAGCTCACCTGCTGCCACGTGCTCCCACGACAGCACCCTTCTCCACACGCCCCTCCGGGGCCTCCTCCCCGTGCCTGGCTCTGCTCTCCCTGCAGCTGGGGCTCAGCTGCCGGGTGCCTCCGTGCCACCCAGGGCCAGGCGGGCAAGGGCACCGAGTTCCTGACACTGGCTCCCACCACCGAGACCCAACTGAACTGGTCTGGGGCAGGCCCGGGCGTCTGTACTGTCCACGTTCCCTCAGTGAACCTATTCCAGTCGGGTGTGAGAGCCCCCACGTAACGGAGGACAGCACAGATTCCAGACCGAATCGGCACTCGGCCTCTTCCCGCCTGTGCGCCTCATGCCACTTCCTCGTCCGAGCCTCAGCGTCCTTGTCTATAAAATGGGAATAATCAACATCTAACCCGAAACTCATGAGGAGCCAAATAATTAATAAACGTAAAGCACTTAACAGCATGCTTGGCCCAGCGGGAGAAGCTGCTGCAGGTGAGATCCAACAGCCTTCTCGCTACCGTCTTATTACTCCTCCTCCTCTACCCCACAGGCCGCCTCCCGCAGCGCCCTTCCCTCCAGGACCTCTGCCCCACGTCTCCCAGGACAGGAGGAGTCCCTGAAACGCCCCACGCCAGCCCTGCCTGCGGGCTCCTGGGTGGTAGAAACTGGCATCGACAGCCCCCAGGCCAGCCCGTGCCCCCAGAGGCCCGGTGGACAGCTCAGCTGGCTGCAGTAAGTTGAAACCTGGCTCCCATTCTCCAAGTCTAAATGTCTTAACTTCTGGCAGGACCACAAGGAGGAGAAGTCCAAGACTCCGTGATAGCGTCAAAGAGAAATTCTGGTGAAGTATCAATTCGAAGGCTCCACGAGGTAGAAGTCATTATGTGTAATTACACTTATGATTGTCCTATGGTTTTCGGTGTAGAAGCCTTTGGCAGCACACTTCCAGCCAGAATGCAGGAGAGGAAATCCACAAAGCCATGGAAGCACCTCCTAAGAGCTCCCTAAAGGGAGCCAGGAACCGAGAGAAGCCTTCCGAAGGTTCGGGAACACGAAGGCAGCAGAGCGGCAGCTGGAGACGGAGGTCCCCAGACACTGCTGTGAGCCCAGCTGCGTGCTACTGTCCGTCTCCCTCAAAGAGCAAGACGACAGGCGCCTGCAGACAACGCGGAGCGGCTTCTAGACCCTTCCACTGCGCCACAGCCCTCGTGACGGCCAGAGAAAGCCGCTCACTGTGGACAGCCCCCCAGGTGGCTTTTCTTCCCTGCACCTTATGTTTTCAAGGCTTCGTGACAGACACGAAAAGAGACAAAGTCCCATTTATATTACAACTACCCCGTAAGGGAGGTATTTCCATTTTACAGGTGAGGACAGGGGCTCACAGAAGTCACATGATTTGTCCCACTCGCACGACGAGACAGTGAGCCAGCCAGACTTGACCAGGTCCTTGTGTCCCAAATGCCTGCACTTGGCCACTGCACCATGGCCACTTCAAGCATGGTCTGTGAGCCTGGATGGGCTGCACACTGTTACCGGCCCACAACAAGGTAATTTCAGAAACTGAGAGCGAGCTTTAAAAAGCTTCCAGAGCAATCTGACAGAGGGATTCTACGTCTATCTAATGTCATAATAAAAAAATTGGCTTGCACCTTATATGTCTTTTCATTTTTCTAGACGTTCATTCTTACTGTATTTTATGCAAGTTTCAGTCTGTGACAGAGCGGGGGCATAAGTTCCCTGCTGTCACCAGAGTTTGAGAGCCGTGGCCCAGGCTGGCTGCGCTCCTGATTCGGCACGGGGGCCACTCAGAGTGGCTTCTGCAACGTTGTCGCACTGGAGAGTCCATGATCATCAGCTGGACGGGACCTGAGTCTGAGGCCCAGAAACCCCCGAGGCATGGGAAGAGCCCTCACTGCCTGAGAACCCTGAGCGCCTGGACTGGAGGGGCGATAGGTCTCCTTCTGGTCTGTCTGACCCTCATGATGAGCCATCAAATAAAAACAGCAGGCGAGGGTCTGGAATTCAGCATTGTCTTCAAAATGAGGCATACACCATCTGGCTACCTTTCAAGAGAGGTGTTCTGCTTTATTTCGTATTCCCTCCCACTGACATTTTCGTGGGTAGAAAGGGACCGAGGAAGAGACAAGCAGGAGCTCCCCGTACAGCTGGGCCCGACACAAGAATGCAGCTTGTTCTGACTCCCTGGCAGGCTGGTCTTGGCGAGCAGCACGGAGTTAAGGCATGTTAACCCGGGTAAACTTTCAGGTACAAGCAGCTCAGTGCCAAGTATCGGTAGCCTCATTAAGTTCTTTCGTCTCCAAGAGAACAACTGTACTATCTGCCTCCGCCTCTGTCCCTCCCTGCTTCACAGGGGTTAGCAAAAAGCCTGGTCTCAGAGCCAGGGCGCTGGGGCAACTTGGCGCTTACACAGCCTGTGTGGCTGTCTGTGAAAAGATGCTGGGGTCTGTTTCCCTTCGCCCTGAGGAGGGGCCAGGCTGGGCTGCAGACCAATCCTAGGTGGGTCCCAGGGGACAGACACTGGGCAACAGAGAACTCCTTCCTTCTAACACACACACAACATCAGGTACTGGTCTCATCACTGGGGACACAGCAGGGGACTAAACAGGGAGAGAGTCTCTATTCTCAAGTTGAATTCTAGTCAGAGGAGAGAGATGACACACTATTTACAAGTAAACATACGATAAACATCAAGTGGCAATCAGGACTTTGAATGAACCAAAGCCACAAGAGGGGAGGCAGAGGAATGAGAGTGGGGTGCTCAGGGGAAGCCTGTCTAATAAGGTGTCATTTGGGCAGAGACTTGAAGAAAGTCAAGGACCAACCTATTTGGGTATCTGGAGGAAAGGGTCACAGGCAGAGGGAACAGCTAGTGCAAAGGGCCTGGGGTGGGAGATACTGGGCCAGGACACTGGGAGCACAGTCAACAAGAGAAGAGTAGCAGGCAATGAAGCCAGATTGTAGAGTGGATCTTGGGCTACAGTGAGGATTTTGGATTTCACTGAGTGAGCCAGGAAGCCATGGGGGAATGGAGGGGACACTGAACAGATGAGTGACATAATCCAATTTGTGGCTTAAATGGCCCTGGTTTGGGCTGAGTTGGTAGCAGTGGAGGTGGTGAAAGGGGCAAACGTGCGAGTTTTAGAAGGAGAACCAATAGGACTTGGTCCGGGGCTGAATGGTGGTAAGGACAGACTGACGACAAGCCCGTCCCCCGAGGGAAGTTTCCGAACACTCCTCTTTGCCTGGCTGTGGACTGTCCTGGGCACAGAGGCCGCCATGAGAAAAGGCAAAGGCATAGATCCAATCCATGACCTCTGCTGCCCTGGGGTGCTGGAGGCTGGGCAGCGAGCCCATCCAGGAAGCCCTGAGTAGGGGGCTGGCTGCTGATCCTGAGGAGCCGTCTGCCACGGGCCAAGTCACTTTTCTTCTGAGTGTCCTGTCCTGTCCCCTCATCAGGACATGCCGCACTGAGCTGTCCTGAGGAGTGAGTGAGACCTTGCGCGTACAGTGCTTCATGCGACACCCTACACACAGGAAGCGCTCCCTTAAAGTTCAAAATGTCACGTGAAACCAGGGTGGTCCCCAGTGCACTGAGAGCTGAGCGCGTCCCTCACTGTTCTCAGGGCAGGAGAGTTCACCACAACACGGACCGTGCTTGGCCCGAAAGACAGCCCCTGTCCAGGGGACAGTGTCAGGGTGGGGATCAAGCCACACACCCGAGCCCGCTTCCCGCGGGGTCCTGGGGCGGCCCCGACTGCTGTGGGGCCCCAGGAGACAGAGCCGGAAGTCCCACCTCTCACCCAGCTCCAACTGCTGCGCCACCTTGAGCCAGCGCCTTCACTTCCTGTCCTGGGAAGGGGCAGGGAGAACGCAGGGAGCAAGGCGGGAGGAAGCTCGTCCTGAGGAAGCAAAGAGGCCTGTCAGCCACTGCTCAGGAGCCAGAAAACTCACAGGAGTCACAGCTGGGAAAGGCTGCGGCAGAGTGGGCGCCACCTGCTTCCACAGCGTGCTCCGCAGGTGTCAGCGCCCTCCACGGGGCGGCCTCGTGACACAGCCAGGGGCACCCAGGAAGAGCGGGGCCTGTTGTCTCACATCACCGGGGTAAGAGAGGGAGAGATCAGGGACGGGGGCTTCCTGCCTCCTAACACGCCCTTCCGAAGCAGCTGTCCAACGGTGATGACCTAGACCAAAGGGATCCCCTGTTTTCCAGGAGCCTAAGACCCTGGGTGACCCGGGGCCACTGCAGGGCCGAGGCTGCCGACCACACCCTCCTTCCACCAGAGCAGCTCTGCTCGTATCTCCCCTTTCCTACGCTGAGGTCTCAGGGCTGCATTCTTTTAAGAAAGAACACTGGTGGTCAATTCAGAGCCTTTGGGGCCAGGCAGGTAAAATGAATGGAAGACACAGGCCAGCTGTAAGACAGCGAGGTGTGTCACAGGGTGGGGAACACAAACTAGCTGCTTGGCTCCCCCGAGGGCCGCCATGCAGGAATAGGCACAGGGTCGCCAGACCATCTGATTTCTCAAGAGAACCCAGAAATCCAGATTTACGTGATCAAGTCCACATGCCGGCCCAACCATACATGTCTGTGGGCCACCAGTTTGCAACCTCTGGCCTGGAAGGACCTGGCTTTCAGAGAAGGCAGGAAGCGTGGAGGAGGAGGAGGCCAGAGTCCAGAAGGCGAGCTCGTCCCTGCCTTGCCCTTAGTGCCAGCTGGGCGGGGACGGCACACTTACTCAGCTCTGAGATGCTCCCCACACAGGTGGCCAGGAGGGACTGCTCCAGGGTGCGGAGCTCCAGCTGTGCGTAGGCCTCCGCCCGCTCGTCATGGCCCAGGGCCCCGCCGCTGTAGGGGCTGAAGTACGCGGGGAGGGAGAGGACACCTGCGGGAAACAAGGCAGACAGGTCACCCTGGGGGAAGGAAAGCTCCGCAGGCCACAGCTGCACAAGGAACTGGCGTACGTGGGCTCGTGGGCCACACGAGAGCGCCCTCGTCCTTCCCTTCTTCACGTCCTGGACGTTTCCAGGGTCTCGCTCGGCCCGGGCACCGTGCTGCACCCAGGGTGTGGCTGACGGGGAGGCCTGGCTTCATCTGCACGGAGCTCGGGGACGTAAAGGTCCACCCTGCCCACCCAAAGGGCAGCCTCGCCCCCAGAGTCCCCTCCCTCCCCCAGCCACCTCCTCTCCTTCTGGACAAGAGACCACAGAGAAAGGAGTGCTCTGTCTCCACCCCAAGAAGAGGATGTGGCCCAGCTCCCGGTGTTTCTCATTAGCAGTTCAACAGCTGAGGAGCAGAGCTGTCAGACCAGTCCCAGGGGCGGCAGCCTGTAATCCCCCCCACTGTGTGGCTTCTTAGAAAGCACCAGAGAAACAAAATCAGACCGGCTTCAATTACACGCTGGTTCTTCAGGGCGGGTGGCCACACAGAGTCCCAGCTTTGGTAACTGCTGTTTCTTTGATCTATGCCTCTTTGTCCAACCCCCTGACAAAGAAATACCCACAGGAATTTAATCAGTCACTTTTGGGAAAATTTCTTAAAACTCTTTGAGATAACTGGACAGCCCCTGGGACGTAGCCAAATCTGGGTTAGAATTCCCTACCACGAACAGAGAAATGTATCAAGGATGCCAACAGCCACAGGCCATGCGGCCGAGCAGTTAAGATGGCCCTCCAGCAGGAATGCTGGGTTCATGGCTCTGTCACTTAACCCACCATGTGATCTCAGCTAAGCCACTCCACTCCTCTGTGCCTCAGACTCCTTGTGTGCTAGCTGGAGATAACGACAGTGCCTTCCTTGTAGTGTAGCCGTGAGGATGGACTGAGTTGTAGGATGGCTACCCTTGGACCAGTGTGTGGCTCAGAGCTAGCGTGTGGCTCAGAGTAAATGCTCTGCCGGGAGATGGTGCCATTACTTCTACTGTGTGCTAGGGACGCAGGCCTTATTTACATTATCGCATTTATTCTTCCAACAAAGCGGGGACTGCCGTCTCCATTTTAGATACTGGGGGACAGACATTCAGAGAGTTGGAATAAGTTGCTCAAGTAAGTAGCAGAGCTAGGACTCGAATCCAGGTCTGACGGCTCTAGAAAGTGTACACTTAACCCCTCTGTAAGCCAGATGCGGTGAGCGCACCAGCAAGCGCACCGCGTTGTTCTGACTGAGTGGCTGTGCACGTGACAGTACTGCCGTATTCCTGGTGCCCGGTTCACCCACAGATGTCCCCAGGCTGTCGCATGTGCTTCTCTTTCTCGAGGCAAACACACAGGGCCGCCCTCCTTCTGCCCAGACCTAGCAGCGTTCTCTGACCACTCCGTAGGTTCAGCTGAGGGTCAGCCCTGCCCTCCTAGCCCGCCCTTCCCCTGACGCAGCCTCCCTGCCCTCCGCGGGCACTGCTGCCTTGGTGTGGCTGAGGCCTGCCCCAGAATCTCCCTTCGCCCTCTTGATGGCAGCGGCCCCTCCCACCACATCTGGCGCTGACTTGGCAGAGCACGGCATCAAAGCACTTCCTCCAAGCTGCGATTCCAGCGGGAGGAGGAGAAGGAGGAGGAGGGCAAGACTGGGTCCCCCGCCCCCAGCACTGCCCTCACAGCAGAAACTCTCCCTGACAGCTGAGCACCCAAACACACCAGGAAGAGCTGGCTTGGAGCATTAAAACCAGTACAACAAAGAGAAACCTCCCCTAACTGCAAGCTAAAGCCCACGGACAGCCCAAACATTGGGCAGTTTCCACACACATCGACAGGTCCCGGGGCAGGCCCACTCTTCCCCCTTTCTCCATTATAAACCCACAGGAACAACACGGGCGACATGTGGATCAAATTCACAGTGCTTAGGGCAAGGGAATAGGAAATCCAGCTGATTTGTCAAAAGATTCCCAGAGAGAAATATGATGTCAATGGATCTAGTGAGAGGAGCTGGCGGCTCCATTATTAATAGCCCCCATGTTCCCAGTCATCACCCACCCAAAGGGGCTTTCACTTAATACTGTGGCAAAAGGAATTGTGAACCCATTATTAATGATAGCAATTGATAGCCTCACAGCTTCTGCATAGCACCTTTTGCTTTTAAGAGACTTTTAACATCGAGTAGTTTCTTCCAGTGAGGGAGGCAGGGCAGTCATGATCAATAACAGCCACAGCTGACGTTCATTGAGAGCTTACCCTGTGCCAGGCACTGTGATAACAACTCAACACAATCACATTTAATCCCCCAAGACCTCAGGAGGCACTCTTGGCACCCATCTTGCAGATGAGAAAACCAGGGCCCCCAGTAAGCGACTTGCCCAAGGTTATTGAGGGTCAGAACCCAAACCAGACTAGAATTTCTACCTCTCAAGTCTCAAGCTGCCAAAACAAAATGACATTCGACCTTTGGCCACTGTGTCCTTTAGTTAAACAGCGCTATTTGCGAAAAGAGAGGGTTCTGTTCTGTTTGGGCCTGGGGTTTGACAGGAGGAAACAGAAAGTGAGATCCAGAAACATGACTTTCCTTGGAATGGGTCTCCGGCACCTCCAGCCCCCCATGAACCTCTACAGCAGAAGGCTGTCTCTCTCGTTCCCTCTAATCTTTCCAGAATCCAGTTCCACAGCTCGTCTCCCAAATGTGCCCCATAAGAAAGCCTCTTTTATGTCAATCCGAAATTCTTCTCTCCCCCACATGAACCTATTCCTCAGCAGTTCTCACTGGGGACGAAATATATTTGCTTTAAGTTCTCTCAACTCCTCTATGCCTTCCTTGCCCCACACAAATTCCAAGCTTTATGATGTGGGCCCAGGGCAAGGTCATTCTGGAAAAAGAGATTCCCAAAAAAAAACACACCAAAAACAAAAGAAAAAAAGGGCATCTCTTTTTTTCCATTTAGTAAAATCCTTAGGAAAACTTGTTTATTTCAGTCATGATGGAATGTTTTCCCCCTGTTGGTTAGTAAGGACACCCTCATCAATTCCTGTTGAACTCCTTACCAGTGACAGAGAAAACCCACACACCTCGCTCAGATCGTCACTGTGAACTGAACTCAGCAGGGAGCAGGAGGCACGATCCAGTCATCCCTGCCCCCTTCTTCTATACAATCAGCATTGCAGTTGAAACAATGTTGCACTCGGATGTGCTCTGACGTGTGAAGCCGATACATCTCTTCATCTAGACAGAGCCATAAGCTTCCGTCACTCAATTTTTCTCAACCCGGCTGCCCAACCTGGGCATCTCGGAATCATCATCTCACCCTCAGAGCCGCCGCCTCTACCTGCCCCGCTCTGAGCACAGCACCACATCCACCCCGCTGCCCAACAGACCTGTGAGTCATCTTGATCAACTAGCGCCCTCCTCCGCCACATCCAATCAACCCCCAAGCCTTGCTGCTTTTCCTACCCTAATATCTCAAAAATCTGTCCGGCCACGACCCCCCTTCGGGCCACCATCTTCCCTCACTGGATATTGCAGCAGCCATGTCTCCTGCCTCCTGCCTTCAGTCTTCCCCGTCCCCCTCCTTACCCTGGTCACGTTACTCTGGCTTTGCACTCTCCCATGACTCCCCACTGCCCTCACAAAGAGGTTCAAATACCTTTCCCACAGGTAAGAATGGATAATACTCCTCTTTCTTTCTCTGAAATTTAGAGATGAAAATAATTCTGCCAGGAAATGGGGAAATTCCCAGCACCTCCCAGGAAACCAGCAGAGTCAAGAAGCCTACGCACACCTGATCCCCGTGTCTCCAAGCTGTTTGCCAAGTGTTGGTCACTCGGCTCTGCTCCAGCCCTGGGTTTGGAAGAGCAACACAATTCCTTCCCAGGTGATTCTCCACCAGCGCCCAGAGAGGGCGCCACTGAGTCAGACGGGAAATCCACAGCCCAGAAGGGGAACCCTGCCTTCCAGCTGGCAGTTGCCAACCAGGAATTCAACCTGGGTTTCAGCAGGCAGAGTCACTGGCTCCTCCAAGCAGCACCAAGCCAGAAGCAGATGGACTGCACACTGGGTTGACAAACCAGACTTTCAGGGCAATGGTTTTTCAGAAGCAGGGCTTAGCCCAAAGGCCAAATCGATGGGGATTTCATTTTCTTCTCTGTAAAAGACAGGGTCGATTCGAATCCTTCTCAAGTCCTCTCCAGCACAAGGATCCTACCCTCCGACTGGCCCGTGTGTGCTCTAGCACCAAAGTGTGCCCCTCAAAACCCTTCACTCTCTTTCGCTCCACCATTTAATTTCTGAATTAATTTCCCCCACAGCTGTACCACCACCAACCCCTTACACACACACACAATTTTACATGTAGAGAAGAGGTTCTTTGTTTCGTGAAAACTAGACAGATTTATACTCCAGCTTTTCTGACCACTCACCAAAAAGCCATTAAGGCTATAACGTAACTGTCCCCCCAACTCAACAACCCAGTACCAGCGCTCTCCTCAGACTTGTAAGTGTTCTCTTCAGGGCACTGTGAATACACTGGGCCCAGATACTTGTCAAGCCTGCGTGGACAACACCCTCCCCGCCCCTGCCCCCCCCACCCCCGCCCCCCCCACCCCCATGCTCCCCACCAGACCCACTAGCTGCCCAGCGCAAGGAAGCTCATTTGCGAAGACAGCAAAGGCCACCGCCTGTCTCCTGTTTCTTTAAAATGAAAACCGGGATGCACAGGATTACTCTTTTACTGCCCTTGAGAGGAAACTTGGCAGGCATCTTCCGCCAGTTTTCTTAGGAGCTGGAAGCTGGGTGGGGTTCAGTGCATAAGCTTCTGAAAATAAAAATTATACTGCCCCACTGAACGGTTTCCAAATAGCCCACATAATTCGACCCTTTTAATTTTTTTTTACAGTGTTTCCATTCTCTGATCTGGGGTTTTATATATAGAATGTTCGATGCCCGGCTGCTGCGTGTTAGTCATACCGAAACCAAGAGCTGAAGCTGGAGCACGAGCGTGTGTCAGAGACCCGAATGAAGCACAAGAGCAGGGGTTCTAAACACAACTCCACCGAACGCTCCTTCTCCCGACATCCTAAGTCCAAAGCGGTTCAAAGCAGGTGTTGAGGCGAGGGGAAGACGAAGAACAGAAGAAGAGAAACCCGAAGTGGAATGGAATACTTGCCTGATGGGCTGTCAATCACCCACGTAAAAATGATTCATCGAGAATAATCGAGAGCTCATCTAATTCTTGGCCAGAGCCCTTCTGCAGATGGGACCACTGTCCCGTGAGGCCCAGGAGACAGAGTGAGGAGAAAATGTTGGGGACACGGGGAGAGAGAAGAGGGGGGTCTAAACTGAGTTTGGGAAGGTTTGAACGAGGGGCTAATAATGAGTGGAGATGGGCTAGCACATACTGACTAGTCCTCTATGCCAGGAATGGGATGAACCAGCTCATTCTATCAGCTGATAGCTAGTACTATTACCAGCCCCATTTACCAATGAGGGACACTGAGGTTTGGATGGGCTGGGTCACTCGGCTCAGGTCACAAAGCTAGAAATGGCAGAGGTGGGGTTCAGACCTGGCCTGTGCGACACTGGAGTCCACGTGGTAACTACACGGCCTCTCACGCGGGCTGTCCCCACTCCAGCCTGGGGACAGAACACCTCCTCACTAGCACCACACTTTCCCCACCTTCTCTAAGGTCAGGAAATTAAAAGCGAACATCATCAATGCTCTGGTTAACACCTCACTCTGGCTAAGTTATCAGAACACCTCGGGCTACATAAAGGTGGGCTTCCGGTTAAGGCAGGCCCAGGGGCAAGGAGCTCACCATTAAATAGTAACACAATACTGCACATTTACGATGCCTAGGGAGCCAGGGGCCGGAGACCCCAGGGCAAGATCAAAGGCTGAAGCACAACATGCTCTTTGGCAGCATCCCCAGTGTTCTTTACAAAGATGGTAAAAGAAAACCTCACCATGAGCACGGGGCTGGAGTCATCTCCCTCGGGAATCCCTGCCAGTCTCGGGCCTGCTGGTGGTGGCTTGGGGGGCTGGCCTTGGGGCTGCTCTTTACCTCCAGCTGGCAGCAGCACCTCTGACCTCTGACCTCAGGGCTGGCTCACCCAATTCCCTGGGGGGCTCCAGGCAGCGTGAGGATTTTGAGGGGGAGAGAGGGGCCACCCTAAAACAACAGCCCAACAAAGCAGTGGGGTGACCCCAGAATCTCCACTGGGAACGTTGGCTCCCTGACATTTTGGCGATTGTTTAATTAAGGTACATGTCAGTTCTGTCCCACTCCCAGAGGATGAGTATTGGGTGCCCATAAAAGAACAAACTAGTAGAGATCACGGATCACTCCTGAATTTTTTTGAAGCAAAAACCTAATAAAATGCAGTCTGTTCATTGCCATTCCCCTCTTTGCAAGAGAGTAAAATAAAGCCAGAGTCACCAAGCAGATCAATTTCAGGAAGTTAAACCTAAAGGCGAACTCTGAAAAGCCAGCAAGAGTCCCGACACCGGGCAGTGTGGAGCAGGAAACGCACACGTGGACGACAGGGCTTTTCCTGGGAAGAGAGATCGCCGTGGCGGCCAGAACACTTCTTAGATTCCAGGTGGCCTCGCTCCCAAGTACTGATGTAACACATCTAGAACTTGAGTAACCCAGGAACCAGCAGTCTCGGAACCGCCACCTCTTAAAAAAAGGAAAATCCACCACGTGACCACGGTCCTTTGGTGTCCTTAACTCACGGTGGGTGACGCACTAATTCCTGTGAGCCAAGGGCAACACTGAGCCACGTGTGTATAGAGGCAGCGCATTCAATACACACACACACACACACACACACACACCCACACAGTCATCACCCTAAACTATCGGCCTTTTCCCCAACCAACGCTCGCAGCCACCAAGGTAAGAGTGGTTCTCTCTGTGCTAAAAATGTTTTGAACTACCATGCTTGCTAGACTTTTTACAATGAATATGATTTACTGGCATAGAAAAAGTGATTGTTATAAGGGAAACGGGGGTGGGAGAGATGTACTTAGAGGGAGAAGAGGGTGACAGAATGTTTCTTCTGAGCGAAGGAATATCCATAGTTTCAAATATGGCATAAAACTAGTTATCCGAAATTAATATAAAGAAAACAAGTAAATGTTAAAATAATGCTATAACCTAGTTACCTGTAAAGAGCCCAGAATGGAGGTCATCTAACACAAAAGGCAGTTATTTCTGTGTGGGAGAACTTTAGATGATTTTTTTCTCCATTATTCTTCACACTTTTTTTCTACTGTTAAATAATGAATATACATATTTTAATAAAAACAAAAGCTTTATTACAACCATTGTGAGCTCATGAAGGCAACAAAAAAAGTAAATAAAAGGAAAACCTGGTTGTTTTATAGAATTATTACTAAAAAAAAAACGGAAGAGAGGACAGGATATTCCTTTTGTAAGAATTCAGGCAGAAACGTTCTATATTGCCAACCAGGAGGTGAGACTATCCACGCACGGCGCTGGGAGCCGGCCCCTGGCGCGGCCAGGTGGCGGTGACTCAGGGCCGTGGCTCCAGTGGGGCTTCCTCAGCATCCTGCCCACACCGGGCCGGCCTCACAGCCACCCGCTGAGGCTGTACGGTCAGGACCAGGCTCTCGGCAGCCGGCACCTCCAGCACCCGCTGTCCTGGGGCGGCCGCGACGGGCTGGGTCTGAGGACGGGGAGGGTGCAGAAAGTCACGCCGCACAGCCGGAATCACCGCTTGTGGGAAGGGGCCCCCTCACTGCCAACGAGGGGGGTGGGGGGACACGTGAGCCCAGGTGGGAGAGGAGGCAAAGCTCGTGCCAAGAGTGACTCCTGGGCTGCACCCCCAGCTAGGGAGCGGGGCTGTCTCCAAGTGTTCCCCCAGAGGGAGGAGGGGGCGAAATGAGCCCAAGCTCCTATAACGCACACAAGTCACTCCTCAGAGGTTACAAAAAAAGAGGCAAATATCACAAGGTCCAGGGCAGATGGCCAAGGCATTTATTAATAGAACATGAGTGCATTAGTCAGAAATTTACTGCACTCGAGTCCTTCTAACAGATATAACCTGCTTCAGTCGGCTCTGGTTCCCATTCCAAAGGGCTTTGACGGTTAGACTCTCCAAATGATTTATTAGCATGAGTCAGAGAGAAGCAGGTTCAAAACCCAGCTCTGAATCTTATTAGCTATGTGACCTTGGACTAGTTACTTAACCTCTCTGAGCCTCAATTTGCTAGACCCGATAGTAGCTCCTAATTCACGGGACTTTTCGAGGATTATAAGAGGTTAAGTAAATAAGTACTTAGCAAAAGTGCTTGACACACAGTAAAGCATGTAGTAAATGGGAATATTCTTATAAACGGCCTGATTCCCAGGGCCAGTGGCTTTGGGATAAAGTCATCAGACACCATATAAAAGTACTTATCACCATGTGGATGCACAATGGACCCAAGGCCCATCTATTCCTTTATCTTCCTAAAGGCCACAGTGGTCTGTGCTGATAAGAATCATCCTCTACTTGCCACAGATGGGCCCTTTATTCTGCATTCACTCGTTCCCTCATGTACGCAACACCTGATTACTGATGACCTAATAATGTGCCAGATGTGGCTATGCTCTGGGGATATGAAAGTGAACAGGACAGGGTCCCTGCCCTCTTGATGTTTGCAGTCTAGCGAAGGAGGGCAGACAGTACACCAGCCAAGTCAATATTGTGTGAAAGGGACGAGACAGAGGCAGCACAAGGAGCCCAGAGGAGGGGTCTCGAAGACAGAAGATGCCCCGGTGGCCAAGGAAGGCTTCCTGGAGGAAGGGATATCTCAGCTGGTGACGAGTGGATATCAGTCTGGTAAAGGGGCCTTCCACACAGAGGAAAAGCCTGCACAGGACGGTTCCGCGGAGTGATGGGTTGGGGAGGGGCCCTATGGGGCTTGTCAGGGAGCTGTGTTTGTAAAGCAAGCACACGATTTGTACTGAGACTGTGTGTTCATTTGGGGCAGCCTGGGAGGTGGCTAATGGGGATCACTGCCCTCTCCCCACCCACCGTCGGAACCACTACTAATCCAAGGGTTGGCAAACATCTTCTGTAAAGGGCCAGAGAGGAACTGTTGTTGGCTTTGTGGGTCTGTCACATCTGCTCACTCTGCCAGTGTAAGGTGCAGAGACAACACATAAACAAAGGGGCACGTGTGTTCCATGTATCAAACTGTGGACGCAGATCTGAATTTCACAGCATCTTCACAGGTCATGAAAGAGTCTTCTTTTAATATTTTTTCAACCATTTAAAAATGTAAAACTCATTCATAGCTTGTGGGACATACACACCCAGGTGGTCGGCGGGATCAGGCTCAGGCCGTGCTTTGCAGACCCCTGTGCTAATTCAGGGCCCCTGGCAGGGACTGAGAGGCGAACCTGGAGTGACGGGTGGAGCGTGGCCAGCCTCCTGGGGAGGGGCCCAGGTGGAGGGCGTGGGCAGTCACGAGAGTCTAAGGGGCCGGGACTCTGTCCTGAGGGCGATGCGCACCCACAGAGGGGCTGAAGCAGCTGAGTGACAGGGTCATGTGCACACTGAGACAGATGAACCCGGCAGCAGTGGGAGAGGGCCGGGGGTGGCATCCAGATCTCAGCGCCCACTGCTGACTGGTCACAACCCGTGGTCCACCAGCTGCTGTGGGGCTCTGACTCCAGTAAAGCTGCCCACTTCTTTCAGTGGAGGCACTAAGCACTTAAACATCAAAGACAGAGGTAGCAGATTATGTTTTTTGGAACTAACATTCATTAAGGTATCATTTTTAAGCCCAAAGAAGTGAAAACCATGTTTGACTACCCTTAAAACTGTGTTGTTGCTGGATCAACTTAAAGCAGTTAGCAGATTTCAATCTGTCAGTCTTTGTGGCTCAAAAAGGTAAGTCACAAAAAATGGGAGAATTTTGCAACATGTGCCTCAAATTCTGGGCCAGAACAAAGACACCCCAGCGATAAGCACATTAGGGACACCACAGCCCAGAGGTGACATCACCCCCTTCATAACTCATTGGGCACCCACGCACGTCCTGCCTCCCCCCGTCCCCACAGAGACAGCATGGCCCACAGGCAGGGGACACTTTCTCTGAGGCCCTGGGACCCTGTGTCCCAGGTTAACTGATGGCTTCAAACCTGGAGTCAGTATCTGAGTGTGCAGGAGGCACTGCAGCACTGTGGTGTTCCCACTGTTCACCCACTTATTCCAATACTCCTCACAGGCCTGTTCATTACACTGAGCTTGGTGCCGGGAATACGGAGGTGAGTGAGACCCAGGCTCCTGCTCAGGAGGACAGGAAAACAATACACTCTACTATGTAGACAAAGAGTTAAAACGCATGATACATGCTAGACGAGGGGTCTGCAGTAGGTACTAGACTCTTACAAGGAGTCTGAAGAGAGGGCTTTTGCTTTGTGCCGTCATCAGCAGCAAGGGAGGAAAAATAACAGGATGTTTCAGAAAGGCCCCACTTACTCCAGGAACCCCAAAGGGATTTTACAGACTTTATGAGAAGCAAACAGTCCCTGGTCATCTCACGGCTGAGCAACACCACACAGCCCGGAGCAGGCTGACGCGGGGGAACGTGCAGGGAAGGAAGCGCATGCATAGAAAGAAGCCTCTGTAGAATGCTCATTCCTGGGATGGAGACATCCCAAACCCCACTGCGTCACCCCCAGTATCCTGAAAGACACCGCAATCTTTCCCTGCAAAGAGGTGCAAAAACACTCGCCGGATGCTTGACACCGCGCTGACCCTCTCAGCGACCTCTCAACTCCAGTCCCCCTCCCTCCTGTGACAGAACCCCAATTCTGCCTGGGACGGCTACGCAATATGAGCCCTGGGGGACACCTCTCCAGGCTCCCTTACAGCTGCGCAACATGGTTTTGGACAGTGAAACATAAAGTCAGGACTTCAGGGGTTCTGGAAAATATTGCTTTTCCTGATCAAGGTCGTCCAGCTGGCAGGGCCTTTGCTCTTGCTACTGTCTCGAATGTGACACGTTGTCTGAAGAAGGTGCAGCAGCAGCAGATGCTGTGCAACCAGGAGGCAGGCCACCTGCTGCAAAAGCTGGAGCACTGTCCCCATGGGCTGCAGTGAGGGGACAATCTGCATGAAGGGACATGAGTGAGACCAGAGCCAACGCGCTAAGGATGGCAGAGCAGACAGCGGAAAGAGCCTGGGTCTCTGATGGTCACATGCAGCAGCCGACACCATCAGGGGCTGCCTCTCCCTGAACTTCCTGTGACAGGAGAGAAATAAACCACCACAGCTGGGGCTAGGAATTCATTTTCTCACAACTCTGGAGGCTGGAAGTCGTAGATCAAGGTGAGGGGGGGTTGGTTCCTCCCGAGGCCTCTCTCCTTGGCTTGCAGAGGCCGCCTTCTCCCCGTGTCCTCAAGTGGTCGTCCCTGTGTGTCTGTGTCCTAATCTTTTCTTACAAGAACACCAGGCCGATTGGATCAGGACCCATTCATATGCCCTCATTTTACCTGAATTACCTCTTAGCAGGCCCTGTCTCCAAGTACAGTCACATTCTGAGGTCCTGGGGTTAGGACTTCAACACATGGATTTTGGAGGGACACAATTCATACCTTAACAGTGGGGTTTTCTGTGACTTGCAGACGAACTGATTTCTCTAAAACAAGATGGTTTCTGTAAATTATTAGTTTTCAAAAAAAATTTTAAACCGTGGAACACTTTGTTCAAATAAAACTATACAAAGAGTCCAATGATAAAGCCATGTCCCCACTCCCAGGGCCCCCAGACCCCCACCGAGGTTGACAATGACTGCCCACAGCCCCTGTCCATTCCGGCTGGCTGTGGGAACACCTCAGACTCCGCTGAGAACACAGTGGTTCTGGTCCACGATGCCACTTCCCCGAGGGCTTGGGTGGCCGTGGTGGCCCCAGCCCCCACTTAGCTCAGACAGGAGGGCTGGGAGCGCCTGCCAGAGGGAATCTTCCCGGCAGACCATTCGGCTGCCGCTCAGTGAGTGTCCACAGAGCTCCACTGACGGTTCATTTTAGCCTAAAACATGCGGGTAGGTTGAGCCAGCCCTGGTGGCCTAGTGGTCCAAGTTTGGCGCTCTCCGCTTCCGCAGCACGGGTTCGGTTCCCAGGTGCAGAACCATACCACCAGTCTGTCAGTGACCATGCTGTGGTGGCACCCCACATAGAAGAACTAGAAGGACCTACAACTAGAATACACAACCATGCACTGGGGCTTTGGGGAGGAAAAAAAAAAAGAGAGAGAGAGGAAGACCGGCAACAGACGTTAACCTTTACCAGGGGGAAAAAAAAAAAAAAATGCAGATAGGAAAAAAGAAGAAAATAAAAGTCACCATAATTTTAGTGCCCTGAGATAATCACCAATGACATTATGATTTAATACCTTTTCTTTTGAATCTGCACGTATGCTTTCAGTTTGTACCTCTACTGTTAATTGGAAGAAAGGAACCCCTCCACATACTTTAATGACCTCCTTTTCCACGTAACAATATTTCACGGATGTCTTTCCATGGCCCCAGATATTGTTCTCACCATCACTGTCAATGGTGCAGCACGCACCATTCTAGAAGCTCACAGTTTCTACTGCCGTTACTTTGGATGAGTCATGAGGGACCCCCCCAGGCAGGGCCCCCGAGTTACCGGAACCCAGTGCTCCAACACCAGAGAGCCCTGCTTCCTGCCCCGCCTCGGAGCAAGCCCAGAGCAGCCACGTGGGAGGCGAGGAGCCTGTTCTTATCCCGGGACCCCTCAGAGGGAGGTGACCTGAACAGGGCCTGGAACAGCATCCTCCACCTCACTCAGTGTGAAAACCAGATCTCCCCCCATGGAACAAGAGCCACAGGCAGACGTGGGGTTTCCTCACAGGTGTCTTAGGATTACAGACTCTCACCCTTGTGGGGTTGGCTGTGGGGGTGTCATCCAAGGAGGGGCACTCAGGGCCTTCTGGTCCCCTGACCTCCAGCCCTGGACTTACACACAGAGCTGCTCCCAAAGGGGTCCTCTCGTCCACTGGAAAGCCAGGACCCTCCAGTGCTTTCCACACAGAACCAAAATGGGAAGGTCTCTTGCTACGTCTCCACGGGTTTCTGGCGGAAAGACAAAGCCTGCCTGGGAGAGAGGCCTCCCCTTGGGGAGCACCCCTGCCCACCTGCCCTAGGCTTGGCAGGGTCTCGGCCTGTTTGCAGAGCTGTGTGTGACCAGGGTGCTTAAACTGCAGCTTCGGGCTTTGGCGGGAGTCCCTCGCTGTTTGTTTTACAAACTCCTACTTAACAGTCTCAAATTAGGCTCATTAAAAAGCCAGCTCCCCGTGGGGCTATAAACGTCACATGAACGAGAGGAGAGAGAGTTTACGAGGCTGGCCGTGATCTGCCCACCAAGACAGCCAGGACCCAGTGGAAACAGTGAATCAGCCTGTTTGGGCAGGACCCCCTCCCCGGCCCCGCCATGACTGAGGCTGCACGGGCAGCCTGCCCGGGAGGCGGCAGAACTCGGACATCCTTCCAAGACCGCTGGGCTGGACTCTCCTGGATTTGAGCAGCAGAACTGATAGATGGAGGGGACACACGGCCACTCTGAAATCCTCGCTCTGCCCAGCCTGTGCCCACGTCTTTATCTGAAGCACCCGAGTTCCCTTTACGTTCCCCCATAAGCAGCATCACCAGCAGAGGCTGCTGCCACACAACACAGCCCCCACGTTCTCACTGCCTTGAGCTGATCAACCGTATCTTTCCATGGGGTGTTTCTCCTGCCTGGGTGGCCCCCACTAGGCGCTGTTCTCACTCTGCCATCTCTGCTTTGCTGTGTGGGCCCACCATGTGAGGGGTCAGGCCTTGCAGGCAGCAACCAGGGGAGCGAGTCCCCCTCCACCACATCTGTCTTATGACTGGAGTCACCAACCTGTCGGCATGCCCCACATTACACCCAGGCTGAAGCAGTATGTCACCTCAGAGATCTTAAAGTCCACCCCTCAAGCCACCTGCCAGACGGCCAAGGTGAGAAAGAATGCAAACCTCCTAGCCTCCTTGACTGTTTCAGGGGATACTTTCTCTGCCCCAGGGCCGCACTGAAACTCACACAAACAACACCTCCTCCCTCGGAAACTCAGAAGCACACACCCCGTATGTGCACAGCCGAGGCTGGCAGGGCCACAGACTCCACACAGCCTCCAACCCTATTCATGCTCACCCACAATCCCTCTGTAATGAGCTGCCACTGTGCTGTCCATAGTCACCACCCCACCCCACACACACACTCACCATCCCATCACAGCTCTGACAGTCAACACTCCTGCACGATATCCTAAACGGCTGTCTGAGGACACAGTCCCAGTGACCACGACTTCACTTCCTCCTAAGAGAGCTCATGTGCAGCTCTAACTACTGCAATGTTCTTATTTAATCCAATTCAGTCTTGTTGCAGCTTCTACCCTGCCGTCCTGTGTCCACACCAGTAAACCCACCCCCTTCCCACAGTGGGGCCCCACCTGCATCACAGCTTCCTTTTTTGTTGTTCTTGGTGAGGAAGATAGGCGCTGAACTAACATCTGTGCCCATCTTCCTCTATTTTGCATGTGGGACGCCGCCACAGCATGGCTTAACAAGCAGTGTGTAGGTCTGCACCCGGGATCCAAACCCATGAACCCCGGGCCACCGAAGTGGAGCATGTGAACTTAACCACTAGGCCACCGGGCTGGCCCCAGCGTCACAGGTTCCTTATGTGTCATGGCTCCACCCCTCTTAAATCCGGGAGCCCAGGACTCACGCACGACTCTGGGGTGTGTGGTATGTGTGCCTATCCTGACAGGTTTGGAAAAGAAAAGGACGATCCACCCCCTTCTTCTGGATTCTGAAATGCTCAGGATTGCAGCCTCAATACCAGTGACTTCCCCCATCATGTCTATCCTCTTTCTACCCAGCACCTGAGCACCAGCTTCTTCCCAGAGCCTCCCCTGACACTCGTGCAGTGTTTACAAGCACAAGCTCACAAATTAGGTGGATCCAGCCTCAAATCTTGGCTCCACCACTTACTCGCTGTGTGACCTCACATACGTGACCAATTCTCTGAGCCTCAGTTTCCTGGCCTGTAAAATGGGGATAACACCTACTCTCAGAGATCGAGAGTGAGGATCAACTGAGACAACACACGTGTGTGTTCAGCGCAGTGCCGGGCACAGAGTGGGCACACAACAGATGGAGGGTGTCCTTGTCTGTGTCATTATCCTCACTGGCTCATTGTCATCTCTAATCACACTGCACTCTGCTCCTCCCCAGGGTTCTCGGGCTCGAGGCAGGAGTCGTCTGTGATATTGGTAACCTTGTTGTAGATGGCTGGCTTATGAAGGGTGGAAGCTGTATTTTTCATCTTACTCCTTCCTTCTCTTTGCCATCTCTGCAGTTCCAAGAACCAAGATACTTATAAGTAAGAAAACCTCATGTTCAGAGAACATGAATTTATTTTAGATTTAAGCTTAGTAAAAATTGGTCTCTCTCAATATTAAAGCAAACCAAACAAAGGCTTTGGCTTCAGATGGAGTTAAAGCTAAAGAAAACCCCCGTCTCTGTGACACCAGTCTCCTGCAACGGCTCAGCTAATTGGGAGATGGCCGTCTGGGAGGGCAGACACTAGAGCGCAGGGCCTGCTGGGCGCTGATTGCTCAGGCACAGACATTAGAGCAGAATGGAAAGAGAGAGGGTGTGTGAGTCTGCCCTCCAACTTCAGCCCTCCCCTGCCCTGGTCCTGATCCAAAGGACAAGCTGGCGAGCGGAGCACTGAAGTATGGTCTGCAAGGCCCACCACTGACAGGGTGAAGTCAACGGCTTGTAAGCAACAGCTTTGATTCCACACTGGGTTGGCAGACGGCAGAGCCCCCGCTCTTGGCCCCCAGCTCTCCTAACCCTTTGCCTTAAAAAAAAAGAGGGAAAGAGAGAAAGGGAGGGAAGAAAGGGAGACAAGCAAGTGTCTGTGTGAAAATAAACACATGCGCTACATGAGCGCTTTGAGCTTGGAAGCCGTTCCCTATTTGACTTTTATTTCTTCAAGTAAACAGTGGAAATGGCTTGGCAGAATGAGCCATCACTCTGCCCCTCCTCTACCCCCACCCAGGAGCCCTGTCTCTAGGAAGGGGTGGTTTAAGGGAGGGCTGCCCTATGGGAGTAGAAAGCAAAACCAGGATCCCCTTCCACGAGTGACAGACCCGCCTTCCTAGGGAGCAGTTCACTGCAGACCAGAGGAGAATGCAGAGGAGGAGCGTGGAGTCAGGACAATGTCCCAAGCACCCTGGAAGGAATGGAGTCCTCATTTTATCATAAGAAAACTGGCACTGCAAGAAGTTAAACAACCTGCCCAAGATCACACAGCTAGGAAGGAAATCGCGGCCTAGCGTTTATAAGTCAATATTGATGTTTTTTTTTTTAAATTGAGATGTAAGTCACATATCATAAAATTTACCCTTTTAAAATGTACAATTTAGTGGTTTTTACTATATTCACAGAATTGTGAAACCATAACCACTATTTAATTCCAGAACATTTTCATCACCCCAAAAAGAAACTCGGTACCCATTAGTAGTCATATCCCATTCTCCACATCTCCACCACCCCCCTCTCCAGCCCTGGCAAGTTATCTACTTTCTGCCTTTATGGATTTGCCTATTCTAGACAGTTCGTATATAAATGGAATCCCACGATACGCAGGCTTTTCTGTCTGGCTTTTTTTATGCAGCATTATGTTTTTCAGGTTCATCCATGTTGCAGCATGTTACCAGTACTTCCCTCCTTTTTCTGGCTGGATGATCTTCTGTTGTATGGATAAACCACATTTTGTCTCTCTGTTCATTGGTTGATGGACATTTGAGTTGTTTCCACTTTTTGGCTATCATGGATAATACTGCTGTGAACACTCACAAATAAGTTTTTGTGAGAACACACTTTTTCATTTCTCTTAGGTATATACCTAGGAGTAGAACTGCTGGGTCATACAGTAATTCTATGCTTAACTTTCTGAGGAACCACCAAACTATTTCCCCAGTGGCTGCACCATTTTACGTTCCCACCAGCAGTATATGAGGGTTCGGTGTCTCCACATCCTTCTCAACACTTGTTATCGACTGTCCTTTTGGTTAAAACCATCCTGGTAGGTGTGAAGTGGTATCTCACTATTTGATAATTAAAAAAAAACTATTTATTCTTTACCACCAAATTGGCAATGATTCTATAGTAGAATGGGCTTCCTTAGGACGCCACCACAAAAGACATGGAAGCAGCACATAGAAAAATAAGACAAACACATTCAACAAGAAATCAGTCCTAGGAGATGAGGATGACGCACCCTCATTAGCTTCATGTTAAATTACTTCTGTCATTATAAGAACAAATAATGCATGTTTACTGCAGAAAAATATAGAAAATACAGCCAAGTGCAAGGTAGAAAATAAAAATCACCCATAATCCCATCACTTAGAAGTGCTAATATATTTTTAAACCTACAGTGGTGTGTCATTTCACCCATTGTGAAGCACTTTCTTATGCCATTAAATATCTTTGAAACAGGCCTGTACACATCTACACAGTCACTGCCACCCGTTTCAGGCTCTACTGGCCCACTTTGCATATGCTCTCCTAGAAGTGTTCACGTTCCTTCCTCTGAACCTCACCATCGCTCAGTTCCTAGCAGGGCTCTGACCTGCCGGGGGTGGAAATCTGTGCAGAAGCCCCTGCAGAGCCTGTAGGATGGACAGACACACATGTGCGCACACAGACGCAGCCGTGACATTTGCCTATGACAACCATTCTGGTGAGAGACAGCAGAGAGGGTGGGCTCGCACACTGGGGGAAACCACAGTCCACTCCTGCATTCACAAACCACACTCAGGGGCAGCCCAGCTCAGTGAAGGAGAATCTGAGGGCCACACTGAGGTTTGAACGCTGGGTCAGTCACTTACTCAGGGATGCCGGAAATGTCCTCAGTCTTTCAGCAGTAAAATGGGCCAACAATCCTACAATACCTTGCAGGGCATTGTAGGGGTCCAGTGAGAACCTAGGGAAGTGCCTGGAACACAGGACAGGCTACAAAGGGTCCCTGGGGCCAGGGGTGGGCAGGGCAGGTTCTAGTACATTGTTCATGGGGAGGCCTGCCCCCTCAGGACCCCTGAATGATGGTGGCCCCCCCTTACAGCATCTGGGCCATTTACTTGCCTGTTCATAGCCACCCGAGGCAGGGGCCACAGGACCCTGCAGGTGTCCCACTAGAGTTGTTGATCTAGCAAGAGGCTTAGACTGCCTCTTCCAGCCCCTTCCCTCTTATTTTCATCACAAAACTTTAGAACAGATTTGGCTCCTCTTTCTCTAGTTTCTGAAAATCTGCTTCCAAAAGGAATGTCTCAGACACCCCAGTAGCAATGAGCACACCCCACACCCAGATCCTGCTTCCTAATACCATTCTCCAATAGAAGGACCCAGAGCTCCCTGGAGAAATAGCTAGGAATACACAAGACGAGCCTGGAGCATCCTGCTGCGCCAGAAATGGAGAGAGTGCACAAAAAACCAAAATGAAGGAGAATGTCGAGGGAGGCAGGAGCCAACCCAAAGACCTCTCAGTGGCCCAAGTTGGAACAATTTGACCAATAAAATAAATAACACAGTACTGGCTAATAACTCAAAATATGAAATAAATACTCATGCATCTATATGATTAATAATGATGGAATAATTGAATAACTGGTTGAATAAATAAACGAGATGAAATAGACAAATCTTTCATACAAAATAATTCCAACTAATTTATACAGATACCTTCCCCTCAAGGAGGTGGAGCATAAATAACTTCCTTTCCTGTAAGTGTGGGATGTGCACAGTGATGTCATTCTGAGGCGCTCAGTATGGAAAGGGCCAGAAGGGGGAAAAAAGAGTACCTCACAGATGCACATGATCTCAGCCAGGTGGTGGGGTGGACATCGTTGTGATAAGTCACCTTACAGCTTGTACCCTTGACGTGACGTGATGAGAAGGGCGCCTCACGCCTGAGGTCTTCCAAAAAACCCGCAATCCCACCCTAATCACGAGGAAAACCTCAGACAAACGCAAATGGAAGGGTATGCCACAAAATACCTAACCAGTACTCCTAAAAACTGTCAAGCTCACCGAGAACAAGGAGAGTCTGAGAAACCGTCAAGCCTAGAGGACTCTAAGGAGACAGGAGGACTAAATGTGACCTGGGGTCCTGGGACAGAAAGGGGACATTAGGCAAAAACTAAGGAAATCCTAAAGAAGCATGGCCTGCAGTCAACAGCAGTGCATCAATATCAGTTCATGGGTTGTGACAAGTGTAGGCTGATAATAGCGGAAACTGGTGTGGGGTGTCTGGGAGCTTCCTCTAATGTTCTCGCAACTTTTCTGTAAATCTAAACTATTCTAAGATAAGAAATTTATGAAATGTTCATAAATAAGTAAATCCTTAAAAAAAATAACAAAATAAGAATATCCCAGAAACAAACCATGTGAACTTCCCTAATTTCTAGCGAGGTGACCTCTCCCGTAAGCCCTCAAGTCTGTCTATACTCTGTAGCACTTGTAATAGTCAGTTGCATGCTGTCTATTTGTTTACATGTCCATTCACAGGAAACTATTTTCACTGAGCGCTCACCAGGGGCCAGGCACTGGGCGAGGCCCCAAGGACTCTACGGCCACGAACTCAGGCGTGCCTCCCTCTCCCGTGTGCGTGCGGGGGCTGTGAGGGAGACGCCTGCCCTGTGGGCTTGGTCCTCGGTCCTTCTGTGGCGAGGGAGGCAGCTAATGTGTGCTGAGTGGATGTTACTCCACCCCTGTCGCTTCATGCATTTAACAGTCACCCTTGGGTCCTTGCTAGGCATTTAACAAGGCTAACGCCCTTCAGGACACTTGGGCTTGGTTTATTAGGAAGCTTTTCCCCAAATCTTTTTTTTTCTGATTATAAAGGTAAATATGATCATTATTTAAAAATCAGAAAGGTATAATGAATAAAGAAAAAGACAGTTTCCTATCATCTTACTTCCCAGAGATAAAACTTATTAATATAGTATATATTTTTTCTTCAAAGAGCCTTTTTTTGTGCATAAATTAACATACCAATGTTTTTTTCACAGACAGGTGAAAAATAATATCATTATGATCGTAACACACAAGAGTTGCCTGAACATGGCAGGCACATAGTAGATACTCAATAAACATCTTCTGGAAAAAAATGAATCCCATATCTTGTGGACCTTTTTTCAGCTTAGAATGTTTGGCTATTTATATACTTTAAGATCTGCACAGTTTCCTGATGCAATCGCCTCCCCAGATTTGACCCTCGGCCCTTGTCTCTCAGATGTCAGTGAGTCGCCAGTTCTGGGCACCTGAAGCAGAGCCAAGCTGGGCTGCAGGTATTTCCCACAGGAGATACCTCGGCTTTTGATATTTCCCACAGGGGATACCTCGGCTTTTGACGGCTCAGTAAGGGATTTTCCCTTTTCCTGGCTCCTCCCCTGCTAAGGTAGGGGCAGAGACAGGAGCTTCTCCCCGGAGGAGGTGCCCAGAGCAGGCGGTGAGTCAGGCAGATGAGTTTCCGGAGTGAAAGCATGTTGAGAAGCTATTCGTGGACACGGGGCAGGGCCAGCTGAAGGCTGACTCAGTGAGGCGGGGGGAAGGGAGGGGGCTCCCACCTCAAGCGGGAACCTGCAACCGCTGATAATGAGAACGTGGGGTTCTCCCCTCCTCGGCCTTCCTAGAGCACAGCTGTAACCAGAACATCAGAACCACCAAAAATTACGCAGGGCTTCCCCATCACGGCGATCCCCGAGTTACTTTCACTGATAACAAGACTAACTACAGTACTTACACCCGGTGAGGCCGGGCCAGGGAGGCACTAGTGCTGCTTCTGCCCCATGGAGGAGAGATGCAATTCCCTCCTGTGCCACCAAGTGCCAGCATCGTGGGAACACCCTGAATGCCAGCTCTGGCTCTGCCCCTCAAAAAACAAGGCCAAGCAGCTTTGCACAGAATCGTTTCCTAATGAGAATGAATGGCTACCGGGCAGTGCTAAGCACTGGGGACGTTCAAGTGACTTACTCTGCCTGATGAGGCCCCCAGGTCACAGGGTAATGCTGCCAGCCTCAGAGAGCTCTGGGGATCCCGGCTTTGCCCTGGAAGAGAGCCCTTACAGTTCCCTGGAAACAATTATACAGATTACTGTGTTTATTTATTTGCTTAGCTTTTCAACACCTGGCACCCCCTCCCAAATGCAAACTCCTTCTTGGCAAGGGTTGCCTGAACATGGCAGGCACAGAGTAGATACCTAATAAATATCTTCTGGAAAAAAATGAATGCCATCAACTCACGGTTTGACCGTGACCCTGGTTGGTTTATTCAATCTCTAGACCTCAGTTTCTTCATCTGTAAAATAGACATCGTTTCTTCTCTCTAGTGGTTGTTATGGTGAGAATTAACACGGCAAACGCACAGAAAGCCTGAAGCCGGATGCCTGACACATGGCAAGAGTCCAATAAACCTATAACCGGGATCCCATTGTCATCATCATCAGGGGACAGGGGTCCTGGACCCTCCAGTAAACTGCCACATCCCAAGTACTTAATGAATTAGCCTTTGTTCAAACAGCCCCACAGGAAAGGGATGGCAGAGCGGAGGATCAAAAGAAACTGGTGCCTGTGATCCCGCCTTCCTAAGAGGATTTGCCTATCAGAGTCACCCAGGACC
The DNA here is from genome assembly GCF_020826845.1 of Diceros bicornis minor. Lineage (NCBI taxonomy): Eukaryota > Metazoa > Chordata > Mammalia > Perissodactyla > Rhinocerotidae > Diceros > Diceros bicornis. The sequence goes on along the minus strand of NC_080770.1, from coordinate 34,157,702 downwards.
CTGTGTGAGTGGGGATCCCGCCGTTTGGCTCCTAAACCACAAGGCCCAGGTCCTGCTGACAGCACTCCTAGGAAGCAGCAACAAGCAATCCACCAGTAATTGACATTTTGCAAAGCTCTTCCTGGTCCAGGCTGCTCAGTCCAGCTAGAAGCACTAATTAGCTGCAGGAGGTCAGCTGTCAGCCAACTGAACGATCCTCGCGCCCCAGGTCACAGACAGAGCCCGGGAGGCACAGTGGAACCTGTCTCTCCTTGATACAAACCTGCTAGGCAGCAAAGCCCTAAACGGAGAGCTGTGTGGTCAGGGCAAGAATAGAAGCTGATTTCTCCGCTGCCCAGGCCCAGAGGCAGGCCCACCTCCCCGATGGGGACAGAAGTGCTGCTGGGCGATGGCTGGTGGGTTGGCTCTGCAATGGATGGAAGGGAGGAGGTCCTGGCGGAAGTGCCTGGCGATTCTTATTGGGAGACAGAGATTAAAATAGAAAGAGACAGAGGCTGAGAAGAAAAATAGAGAATTGAAACAGAGTGAGTTATTTCCCTTGAAAGAAGAGGTCATTTGGAACAGTCTCTTCATCTGAAATCTAAAAAATGCATTTTGAAATAGCTGAGAAAATATGGAAATTTTTCTCCTTCCTTTGGTCTTGTAGTAGAAGTTTAGAGAATTCACACCTGCCTTCCACCTCTGGCCTCGTGTGTGATTCAGTTTAATGTACTTTTTAAGAAAAAAATTCTTCCTGATTTGGGCTGGTTCGTCCAATGGGTTTCAGAGAGCTTATTTCTAGGCTGGGGAAGGACCCTGTCCCTCCCGAGTTCCCTTAGGGGAGCTACTTGCAAGGTCACGGGGGTTCATTTTCCCTGCCTTCAGGACGGGGTAAGCAGCAGATTACAGGTACATGGAAGCAGGAAGGACCCCATTCTCTTTTGATCTCTTCCCTGCACCCCTCCCCTCAATTTACTCATTTACTCCAGGAGGCCTCAGGGCCCAAGGCCAGGCCTTGACCTCCAGGGGCAGCAGAAGCCATTGAGATGCCGACACATCAGGCCTGTCTGCAGGCCAGGGGGGTGGAGGGGGATAAGGAGACAAAGAGCAGCGGAGGGGAGACGGCCAAGTTTACATCAGCTGTAGAGGCCTCTCCTTGATGGATTAGCACCTTCCTCTGCCCTAATCATTCTAGACGGCCCCCCTGCATCGTGGGTCCGCCAGAGCCATCTGGGAGCCCTCAGGGATTCAGACTCTCGGTTTCCATGGAAACATTTCAGCAGCTATTATCTGTGATCTTCAAGTTTATGAGAAAGTTCAATGTAAACATAAAGACAAAGTTATTTAAATTGTAAGAATTTGTTTGGAGGCATCTTAAGGAGTTGTGGCCAAGAGCAGGGGCTCTGGGGACAGATCATCTACTTCTGAACCATTTTGGGTGAGGTACTGAATCCATGTGTGTGTGTGCATGTGTGTGTGTGTTTCTCTCATCCGTAAAATAGAGTCCACAGCAGCACCTCTACAGGGTTGTTATGAGGATTAAATCTGCTAATGGATATAGACGAAACACTCCATATTGGCAGTTTTTATAACAATTACCACGACTCTATCCTCGTGATATTCCTGGATGTTCTGATTTCAAATGGTTTTCCTGTTATCTCTATCAATTCCGTTGCCAGATTATTTATAATTGTTATTATCATCAGGATGTGCTCTTTGTAAAGGACATTCTCACTCTCTGAATTATCATTTGTATAAATCTGAACTTGCCCAGCTCAGGCTGGCTTAAATGGGGACCCACTCAAGAAGAGCCCCAGGCCAGACAGTAGAGAAGCCAGGGCGTCCTCTTACAGGTAATTCAGGACCTCCCTCTCCTTCCCTAAATTACAACTACCTATGGAAAAAGGATGCGACCACAGGCATAAACAACAGTGAAGGCTCAAAGAAGCCCCAGTGAACACAAAGCCCCAGCCAAAGAATGAAATCCTGGAAACACCACCTTCCAAGGCCAGATCAGGTCCAGCCCACCTGTATTTCTGTAGCTCTTATCTTATTTGGAGAGAAAAAGTCCAGTCCTGACTTTCTGAGCCACTCTGGCTTCCTCAGGGCAGCCCTTGGTCAGGGTGCTGTGGTTCCCATCAGCTTCCTCTGGCATCTGCGAAGGAAGGTGAGGATGGGGCAGAGCAGGCCACTTCTACCCAGAAATGTACTGTCCTTCCCCAGGAGGTCAATTTCCATCTTCCAATCTCCCCTGATACCACCTGGTCCAAGAGACCAGCATTGCTCACCAGCAATAGCATAGCTGATCTCCCTGCTTCTTTCTTTGTGCTCCATTCCCAGCAGAACCAAGAGAGGGATCCTGTTAACACCACGAAGCCAAGCTGATCATGCCACTCTTCTATTCAAAGCCCTCCTATGCCCCACCCCTTGCATGCCCTCTCTCCACCCAGCACAGCACTCTGAGTAAGTCTTTAACTTGGTCCCAAAGCCCTACACCATCCCCCACATTCCCACCTCTCTGGCCACACCACATTGGCCTCCTTGCTGTTCTCAAACATGCCAGGCATGCAGTGGCCACACGGACTTTGAACTTGCTGTTGGTTTTGCTGAAATGCTCCTTCCTCTAGGTATTTGCATGGCTAGCTCTCTCGCCTCCTTCAGGGATTTTCACAAATGTCACCTTTTCAGTGAGGTCTTCCCTGACCTGTATCTGCCCATCATCAGCTCTCCCTACACATTCACATTCCCTGCATTATTTTTCTCCGTAACACCGCTCATCATCAAATGTACTATGCATTCTACTCAATTATTGTATTGTCTGTCTTCCCTGAATACTGTGTGATTTCTATGAGGCAAGGCTTTTCTCTGTTTTATTCACTGCGATATTCTTAGCATCTAGAACAATGCCTGGGATAGAGTGGGTGCTCAATAAATATTTGTAGAATGAATGGAGATTTGCCATATTCATCCATACATTTATATCAATATTAATCCAGTACCTGCCATATGCCAAGTAGTTAACAAAAACAATCCCATTAGGCCTTGCAACAGCCTGTGGGGCAGTGCTGAGCCCCACTTCATAAATGACGAAGCCGGGGCACGGAAGCTGAGTGACCTGCCTGGGCTGGCCAGTCTCTTCCACTGTGTCCGGTCTATTACTCGTCATGTCCTATTATGATCATCGCGTCTTTTCCCTGCTGGACTGGAAGCTCCACGAGGGCCAGGGCTATGTCTGGCCTGTTCATCACTATGTCCCTGGCACTCAGGACAGGGCCCAGGATCCAGGAGGTGCTCAGGAAGTGTCCGTGAGTGAACACATTTGATCAGGACAATGGTGCCAGGTGAGGTGGCACCACTGTCTGGGAGGGGGAGGGGGAGTCCTGCCTTGCCCTTCACCTGGCTCCAAGGTTTGCAGTCCCACCTACAGAGCTTTTTACAAGTATAGAAAGCAGTTTACCCTGAGGCTGAGTGACCCAGAACTCACTCTCAGGTTTCTGCCTCTTCTCCACCCAACCAACCCCCACCCTGGGCTTTCTGCCAGCACAGAACCACCACCCAGACTGCACGACGGGCCTTTTCCTGGAACTCTGACAAGAGTCTGTGGGAAGAACTGACATTTGGGGGCTAACCACAGCTGTCCCCCACCCCCCGCCCTGGCCCCTGCCCCCCATCACTCCACTCATTGTCAAGGACCACCAGGGACCCAATGCAAGCCGAAGGGCAGGAGGACATTCTGGTCTGGACTGACCATTTTCCAGAGAAGCAAGTTGTCTGTCTCCCACAAAGGGTTTTTTTCCCTTCCAGTATTGGACAGAGAGCCAAAGGGCTGGGGAACTGAATTATCACTTAACAGTCAGGTGGAGTTTCTTATTTCAGTTTCACAATCAACTTCCTCACCATAAAAGACACGTAATGGACACAGAAGATTTGACAATTCACATGAAAATCACCATAACCTCAATTGCTATTCATTATAGCCCATTTTTTTCCGGGCTCCTGAGAACAGATGAGAAGAAAACTGTGTGTGTGCACCCCTCACCCCCCAAAGCTTAAAGCCCAGAGGGCTCTCAGAGAACCCCTCCTTCCCGCAGTTTCTGAGACCTTCCACTGATGACTGCCTCCACTCGCTGGCGCTGAAGCCGAGCTGCTGACAGCGACGGCTCAAAGCTGCAGCCCCAGATCCAGGGGCTCGCTGAGGATCCACCCAGCCCAGGCACGCGGCATGACCCCACCCACGGAGAGGGGCCCCAAGGATGGGGCTTCGGTGCCGACCAGCCCCCTAAAGAGGGCTCCCCGTCAGCACTGGGTGACAGGGAAGATTTCCTAACAGTAAACTAATAATGCACTGATGATGCTTACATCACTGTTCTCCAGCGCCCGGTCTCCTCAGAGGATCCTGCTCTTGAACGCTTGGGCTGAAATCTTCAGAGAGGCCAAGTTCACAGGGTTTTGGGAGCAAGAGACGGAGCGAGTTGGAGGTTTTTCAGTCTGAGTTGCCTTTTTTCTAGAAGAGTTGTATTATGGCACAGTGGCTAAAACCCAGATGGTCTGAGTTCCAGTCTCAGCCCTACCAGTTACTTGTGACTCTGGGCAAATTACTTAACCTCTCTTTGCCTCAGTTTCCTCATCTGTACAGTAGGAATAATAGTAACCTCCTTCATGGGGTGTTGTGAGGATTAAGGGAGTTAATGCCTCTGTTCTAAAGCCTCACAGAGGGGAAACGGAGCATGTAACCAAACATCCCGTGTGCATTTCCCAGGTGGGGTAAGGGGGTGGGGAGAGGAGGCGGAGTTCACCCGGGGGCAGTCCCAGCGTGCCTACCTAACTCTCTGAATTTCCAGCCAGATGACATGCCTGCTGCCCAAGCACCACGGAAGGAGTGAAGCAAGGGGGAGTGGAAGGTACCGGAGGACACCGGGAACCACAGAGCCGTCTCTCTGGGAGTCCAGGTTTAAGACGGGAAAGGAACCCAGCAGGCCTGCCTTGTACTGCCTACATCCAGAGCTCCAATGTTGATCCTTTATTATTATTTTTAAAAGATCATGTCAAACTTCTATTCATCTTCAGATAGAACGGAACACTGGTTACCTTTTATTCTAATATAAACATTTCCCCCCTTCATCATCTCTGAACAATGGCAAGCTTTCAGGATCCAAGGCCGAGTTTAAGTCAGAAACAGAACATGGCCCCCAGAGGGCTGTGTGAGAAGCTACACCCTTCTGAGGTGTCTTGTGAGGGTTCCACAGGTTGATCTTGCCTCCCAGCCCCTTGACTGCTTTAACAAAGGATACCGCCCCACCCCGCCCCGCCTGCATCTGAAGTCTCTCTGTAGAGTCATTATTTACCTTGACGAGGCTCCTGGAGGCCCTGGACTTCTCAGGTACGCTATGACTCTGCACGGAAAGAGTGGGCTTTTGCCTTTTATAAATGAAACCAGGATTCATTCAGCACAGATCTGTGAAGTACCTGTGCATCACCCACGAGTCAGAGCTCGCCACGCCCTCCTGGCCTAAGGCACTGTTACTGAACAAGGGGGTGAAGAGGACACCATCTCCTCTCCCTAGGAGCTCCCAGCTGCTCGTGACTCTTGGAATTGTGTGGTCTGGTCTTCGAGTGAGACGACTGTCAGGGGCTCAGTACGTCGTATCTGACACAGCAGGAGTGGTGGTGGTGGTGGCGCAGCAAACACTTGCATCCTGCTTGCCCTTCGCCCCTCCACACGCACCGCCCCCCACACACCACACAGAGCTCATGCGTGGTAGCTATCGCTGGACCATGGCGTTTCTTTTGGGGGGAAGCTGGCAGGGAGGGTAGGAACTCTGTAAAAGAGCTCTGTTGTGGCTGTAACTGCATTAACTCTGAGGGAAGGAGAGGTACTGGTGTGCTGGGGGGTAGGGGGTGTGGGCTTTTGGGGAAAAAATGACCAGCTGGGGTCTTCCCTTCACGAGGGCCTGTGACGGAGCTGGCTAATCACGGCGGGCTTACGAGCACTTCTGCCCGGAGCGAAGCGGTTCATGTGTGCGTCACGTCACTTCAGTTAATCCTCGCCAAAGTCTCTACAGAAGGGCACAGTTATCACCTTCACTTTCCAGAAGAAAGAACTGAAGCTCAGAGGTCAAACGATCCGCGTCACAGCCGCTAATCGAGGACTCCAGTCACTTACTGAGGCTTCACCTGGGGCCTGAGCCCACGCCAACAGGGCAGTGGAGCCCGGCTTCTCCTGGACTAGGACCCTCTCCCCCACGCCACAGCACCCCCTCCGCCTCTCCTCATCTCCCCCGTCCCGCACAGCTCACAGGAGCCTACAGGTAACCGACATCGGGAGCCTGAGGAGGAAGCACGGGATGGAAGGAGGGGAAGCGCCTGCTAGTGCACCTCCTTCAGGAGCTGGCCCACGCAAGATAACCCTGGCTTCTCAAGCACGCCCAGGAGCTGGGGGGCGGTTATCTCCACACTGAGGGGGAACAGAGGTGTCAGATACAACCCTTCCCACATCCTGCTTCTGCCACGGACTAGCCTCAAGACCTCAGGCAAACCCAACCCTTCTGAACCCCACGTTCCTCATCCATGACCACCCTCACCCCCTCCCCCTCTCCCCCCAACAACAGAAATCACTCACATCTCATGAGCGCTTACTACACCCTTGCTCAACACTTCCCATTTAGTATCTCATTTAATCCTCAAAAATAATCCTAGGAGACAGGTCCTAGTCATATCTCCATTTTACAGATTGTCATTATCTGTCTGAGAAAATGGGAACAACAATGTTGATTCTCTTATAAGGCTTCTGTGAAGATTCAGTTAAGATCATTTACGGAAGGTGCTTGGCACAGACTCAGCCTTTGGAAGGTGAGAAGTTGAAGCCTGTGGACAGCCCTAAGGTCAAGCATCAATTTGGACCAGAACAGGGCCCCAGGATGTCCAGAGCAGGGCTTTCTTCCAGGACACGCCCAGCCCCTGGTACACGGCAGTGACTCAGTACAGGGCATTCCACTGGCCTATATAAACTGTCCCGGAAAACCTCACCTCACTGTGGCCACGGTCCTTCCGTACCCTAGGAGAAGAGTGGATGTGTCTGGAGACAGATGGACTTGAAGCTTTGGCTCCAACACTGCCACAGTGCCGGAATTCACAAACCCCCGTTTCTTTCCACACCTGTGCCGTGCCAGGCCCTGCACCAGGCTTGAGACACAAAGATAAACCAGATAGGCTACTCTTTCAGCAGCCAGCCTGGGTACCAGGAAGCCACACCAGGCCTGCCCCGGGAACCCAGATGCTGACCTCTGGAGATGTCACTGCTGACCAAAAGAGGTGTTATCTGCTCTCTCTTTTTAAAAAAATCACTTTCAGTTGCTAAATGAATAAACAGTCCTAAAACACATAGGAGATAAGAGGACAATCTGCGAGGACTTCCCTGACCTTTGAAAGCTCAAGATGAAAATGGAAGTGGGCCGAGGCTGGCTGGCTGTGGGGAAAGCAGATAAACAGCAGTTTCACTGGCAACACAAAGAGACTGAAACCCAGCACATTTCAGCGTACGTCTAGAATAATCCACAGCTGGGCCTCCAGCACAATGCAGGATAATACGGTGCTCAGGAAACAGATATGCCCAGTGGCCTGGGTTCTGAGTGAGCACTGCCTTTGCGCCTGTGTTGAGCCCTGCATGCAGATCATCCCTCGGACTTCACTTACTCTTGCCACGTGGGTGTAGACTCAGTCTGCTGAGTTACTCCACTCACTCTCCCCACCCCACCCGCCGGCTGGGCGACCCAGGGCACGCCGGACCTACCTATCAGATTGCTGTAAACGTGAAAGAAATCAATCCACACACAGTACTTGACTTAGGATCTGGGACATGATCCTCATTAGCTATTAGCTCTGATGATAATGACAATGACTGTTACCAGCCTGTGACTGACTATGTGTCATCTCTACCTTACACGTGATAAAACTGAAACTTCCCAAAGTCAGAACCCACTCAGGCTTGGTCCAGTCTCTCTCTGGACAGCCTCCTGTGCCCACCTCACCACACTGCTTCCCCGGAGCCCCTCCCCACAAAACCTTCCCTGAAGGCAGAGGGCTGCCTATTCTTTGGTTTTCCCATTAGGAAATCACCTCTTGAAGCAAACCATCCAGGAACAGGAACCCATTTTGGGATCTTTCTATGGAAGCAGGCTGCAAACCAACCCCTGGAAACGCTTGGCTGGGCAGACCTGAGGCCTGACTCTCAATTAACCCATCGCTCAGCTGTGAGCAGCAGACCTGGAAGGCTCTCCTGAGGGACTGTGTCTGAGACAGCAATTAGTCTCTGGTCGTACTGGTTTCTGTTTGTCTGTCTCCTCCTCTGATCCAAGGAGACTGGGCGAGGACGAGCAGGCGCTGATGTGGGTTGCTCACAGGGAGGCGGGGTTCCGACCACCGCGCAGCCTCCTCCCTGCGGCTCCTCACACTTCTCCACGCTACACACTACTCCTATACACCTTGGCTCCTTCCCAAAGTGCAAGTCTCTTAAGGAAGACAAATAGAAGCTTTTCGGTGGGCTGCTTCCTGCACCCTCAGCACCAGGCCACACCTCGGCCGCTACTGGCAGAACCCGGAGCCAACCCCGGCCAGCGAGAAGATGGGCCGTCCTTAGGGGTGAACCGTCAGGTGCTGCCCACCCCTCCCCCACGACTATCGCACTGTGACAAGAGGCTTCCCTGAGTCACTGAAAACAAATGACTGCCCGCCAGCTGCTGGTGTGCAGCACCCGTGCCCACATGAGGCGCACAATCCAGGAGGGCAGAGATACTGACCAAGACATTCTAGCAAGGTCACCCCAAGTCTAGACTCCACACAGCAGTCAGACTTGTCCTTTCACTAAATACCTCATATCATGTCACCCCGCGGCCCAAGGCCCTCGAGGGCCCCCATCTCACTCAGAGTCAAAGGCGAGCCCTGAAAACGGCCTAGAGGGTCAGGCCTCACCGCCTCGCGTCCTCATTGGAACTCAGCAGGCCTCCAGCCTTGACGCAGGCTCTTGCTTTTCCCCAGAACATTCTTCTTCCACATTTCCAGGTGGCAAATTCTCTCACCTCCCTGCAGCCTGTGTTAACAGTCATTAAGACCACCCTGACGACCCTGTTTCACCCCAGCTTCACCCCCTGCACCCCGATCCACCTCACCTCCCCAATCCTCACCCTCTCATACATGACAGACTCCCTGTGTGACTGCTGATGCTCTTCCCACTACAACACACAGGCAGAGATCTGCGTGTGTTCTCCAACACATCCCAAGCACCCAAAACGGTGTCTGGCACATCACAGGCACTTGGTAGCCATTTGTTGAATGAACGAATGAATGAATGAGTACTCTGTACGTAGAAGGTGCTGTGAGCACTCAGAGCAGAAGGGCTAATTGTTCTAGGGAGCCTGAGGAGGGGGGAGGGGAAGAGAGAGGCTGGAATCGCTTCCTGCAGCCAGCCTCTGCAGGAGGGAGGATGAATGTACGGCTGCAACCCCTCTGCTGAGGGATGATTCCACCTGCAGGGGTGACATCCGGGCCTGAGGCTGGCCATCCCACTACTTCCAGCTGCCTCGACGGCATCTCCGCTTCAGAGCTTGAAGATTCCATCAGGGAGAGCAGCTCTCTGCTGTCTGACCTTTAAAATCTCTCATCAGCCAAATCCCCCTTGGGGTTTCTCAAGTCAAAGAATAAACCAAGTCTAACCTGGCCACGAGGCTGAAGGGCAGAATGGAAGCACTCAACAGAAAATTAAAAATAAATGCTATTTATTGAGAGCGCATTATGACCCAGGCACTATTATAAATTGTCAACACGCTTAATCACTGGTGGATTGTGCACCTCAGCATGGTAACAGGCAGAATAACAGGACCCACCTCACAGGCTGGCTGTGAGGAACGAGGAATATAAGAAGTGAAGAAGGAAGGACTCAGGACAGTACTGCCAGCGCTACATGGAAAGCACTCTTGAAGGTTCTGCCACCACAGCACCATCCTCAGCTTACAGAGGGGAAAACTGAGGCCCAGAGAGGCTGCACAACATGGCCCAGCTTCCACAGCCAACAAAAGGCCACGCCAGGACTCAGACACAAACCGTCTGGTGTCAGACGATTTTCTTTACCCCACACCACACCATTCCCAGGAATCGGGCTCCTCGCAGAACACTTCCTCCTAAGGGACAGAGAGGCTCCTCCAAGCAGATCTCTTCTGAAAATTAAGTTGTGCTTATTTGTAGGAAGTTGGCTGAAAGATCTGACAACCAGGTATGGCTGCAAAGCCCAGGACCCACCAGCTCCCCTCCACACCTGCCCCCCAAGGGTCTGGAGCCACAGGAGACTAGGAAAGAGACTAGGGAAGAATCCAAGCCCTCGATGCTGTAGCCACAGAAACACACAGATCCCAGCAGAGGAGAGGGGCCTTCCTCAGCCTAGGGCCACAAATGTCTGCCATTTATGGATTAGTTTTGCTGTCAGTTCCCGGCAATGTGTGTCTACCAGCAGGCCTCCCACACAAGTGGAGTGGAAGGACAGAGGGGCTGGCTGGGACCCCAGACTTCTTGCTACCCACTCCCTGACACCCTGAGTCAGATGCTCTCACTACTCCCAGAGCACATCCTGACTTAAGGCTGCCTCTGTCATATCCACTCTCAGGATTTAGCCTCCATGCAGCAGATTCCCCAGCAGACCAACAGGAGTCCAGGGGTGTTGTGAGTCTTACTCAGAGTGAGCTCAATGCCTGGCACAGCCCCTGGCAGGAGTGAGGGGTGCGGATGGGGTGTGGATGGGGGGTGTGGGACCAGCCAGGAGCTCCAGGGCCTTTGCAGCAGGAGCCACACCTGGTTCTCACTCCTTCTCTCTCTTCCTACAAGGAGAGAAATCTCTTCAACTGGAGACTCTTCAGCCAAACAAAAGAGCAAGAACCCAGTCAGGGGATCATGTGGGTTTCTGAGACAAGTTAAACAAGAGTAGCCAAGGAGAGCAGGCTCTTGTCTAATCTATGACAACAGGGCTTTTTGTTTGTGTTTTAGAAGACGAACCTTGTCTCCCCAAACCTTTTTCTCAATATTTGCATACCTAGCCACCTCGACTTGCTTGTACCCTATTACAACAGGAAACCTTACTTATTTCTTTAGGGTTTTATTTTTTGTTTTTATAAAGTTCATATCTGCATTACACAAATGAGTTTCTTTGTATTGAGCCTTAGAACGCTCAATAAAACACTTTTTGCCAGAAGTTCAGTTTCTTAAAAAGCTGGGCCAACACCCCCTGTCTGAATCAGCCTTGGCCACTGGCTGGCAGGGCTGAGGTCGCCATTGTCACAGGCTGCCGGGCAAGCCTCTCACGCCACCACTGCCTCTGCTTTCCTCAACAGCTCTGAAGATGGACGCAAGAGACCGGTCTACCGAGGAGTCAGGGCCCACCTGGGGCCAAGGAGCAGGCCGAGAGGTCTCAGCAAACCACCAACTCTCGCCACTAATCACAGCAGTAGCGGACAGGGATCGTCCATTTCCTGCAAACCAGATACGCTGCTAAGCACTTCACATGCACCATTTCATTTAAAACTCCCGACAACTCTGTGAGAAAAGCCATTATTGGCGTTATTTGTACACGAAGAAATGGGTTCAGAGGCGTAGGGAGAAAGAGGACCTTATACCTGAGCATCTCAGTGCTTTAGGCCAGGGAAAGGGCATATATGCGCTGGGTGCTTACCCAGCACAGGGAGAAAGAAGGGCGGCACGGGGGGGGGGGGGGGGCGCTGAGGTGCTGGCTCAGCTCATGAACCCGCTGGGGGAAACCCACACCTACACAAAGGGAACACCAAGGAGCAACGGCTCGTTTTTTAAAAGGGTTAACTGCAAGTTTCCAACAAAAAAGAAACTTCCTCACTACCTTTAATCATGACCCCACTTCCACCCCACATTCCTAGAACCCAAGATAGCTGTTACCCAAAGCAGAAAGTATTAACAAGCAGAATGTGAAGCGGAACTGCAGCCCAGTCCCTCTCAGAGGTGGCTCTACCTTCAGGGGGAACCTGAAGGCCCCGCGCAGGCCTCTACGTGATCACAACACGCTGCCCTCAGCTTACTTGAGAGTGTGAACCAGGTGAATTAGGCCACACGTGTGGTTTTCACAGACAAACACAAATGCACAACTTTTTGAAGAGGGACATGTTGAGTCTGGGGGATATTTCAACTGCAAAATCCACTGAGTAGTCACGATGGGGAGACGTCTCCTCAAACCCGCACGAACTCAGACGCATCATAGAAACACAAAACGCCCACAGTACGAGGTCCCGGCGAGGCGGTCACGACCTGCACGCCTGCGAGTGTCGGCCGTGGAGTGGAGTTGGGATCCCCCACCATCGAGCCGGTGACGGGGGCTCGGCCGAGCCCCAAGCCTCACTGTCGGGCATCTGAGGACGAGGCTGAGTCTGGCCCCTGACCTGCAGCTGTGGCCAAGGCAGTGTGACACAGGCATCCACGAGCAACTGGAAAAGTTGGAGAGAAGTGACAAAATACTAGTTTTATGCCAAAATATCCATAGTTGGGTGAAAATTTAAATTAGATTCTACAAAAGCAACCAGCTTCAAGTATCTTTGACCAGAATAACCCCCTGAGGCTTCTCAAGGAGTCAAAGGCACTTTGGGAATATCCTGTAACACAACAGGGCCACAGTGCTGAGGCCCAGAACACTGGCAAGAGGACAGGCCACCTGGGTAGGTCACTCCACGACTTTCTGAAAAAGGTAAGGTTATTTGAGCCCGACCCCACCCGAACACCTAACTCAGAGCCTTGTCCCGGTCAGGGAGATATTACTTAAGCGCCCATCACTGCCCACCAACAACACAATGAAGCCCAATTCCAACCCTGTTCTCACAAAGCAGGCAGCGTGGCTGGTAAGACAAGACCTCACTGGTGTCCAAGTTCTACATGGTCCTGGCAGAACAGCCCCCGATGGTGCTCGGCGGCCGGACAGCCTCACGGCGGACTTAATGACAACTTGAGCTGGCCCTGGAAGAAGAGGTGGGAAAGAGCGGCAGAAGCAAGGATGCCAGGGAGGAGCAAAGGCAGAACAGTGTGAGCTGCCCCAGCAGAAAGGGGAGGGTCGTGGGGAGTAGGAAAGGCTAGCGAGGAGAGTGCAGGCTGAGGGCATCAAGGAGCCCGTATCCCACCCACCAGCAAGGAGACACGGAAGGCTTCAGGGCACGAGGCCTCCCAGGTCTCCTCCACGGCCCCGCGAGTCCTCCGCACCACCGCACCCGGGTCCACAGTGCAGGCGCTTCGCTCCAGCACCAGGAACTACCCGGCCCGTGGAGCACAGGCAGCAGCACTTGCTGAACAGAGTAACGACAGATGCGAACCCACGAGCCCTCCCTGCTGGCCCAGGGCGGCAGGGGTTTCCTGTGGGAAAAAGGGGCTTCACAGACACCAAATGACAGGGTTTTGGGCAGCGCAAGCAACTTCCCTATGACCCCTAGGGTCAGCGCTCTGCCTCCATGGGATGAAGCTTAGTTCTGAGAGAGGAGTGAGGATGTAGAAAGTGGAGTCATGGCAGAATGCCCTCCATCCTCCCAGTCTCCACCCCAATTCGTCCCAAATGCCAGAAGCCCTGAGGAGACTCCCCCTCAAAGAGGGACGGCACCAACCCCACGCTTCTTCTGCAGCACACAGATCGGGGCCTCCCTTAAAGAGACTGCAGCTGCCATTACTGCATCTTACCGTGTGTAAAGCACTCTGCACATCACTCTCTGCTCAGGATGACGTGCAGAGGTAGATACCACCATCCCCATTTCACAGATGAGAAAACTGAGGTTCAGAGAGGTTAAGTAACTTGTAAGGCCACACAGCTGGTTGGGGCAGAGCGGGACTCACACTGGTCTGACATCAAAGCGCGTGTTCCCTATCTCTCTACTTACCCCGCCGTCTGAGTCTCTGATGTTAGACCACGGAGGAAGGGAGGGAGGGCAGGTGCCCAGGGAACTGCAAGTGGGAGCTGGTGGGCTGAGGGACGCACACTCCGCCCTGGCTGAGGAGCAGGGGCGGGTCTGGCTGCCATAGAGGGAAGGCAGGAGGGGCCTCTCTGAGGCAAGGAGAGTGGTGCTTCCCTTCTTCTCTGACAACCAAACTAAAACAGAGGGGGTGAGGCTGCCAGTGGGCGCGGGCTCCGCGCTCGGACTTCAGAGGGCATCACTCCTGCACTCATCACGCCTCAGTGAGACAGCCCGACAGAGCTTCTGCTCTGCCTGCGGAGAGCCCCAGGGGAGAGGCGGCTCCTCGAGAAAGGGAGATGCAAGAGAAATACAGTGAGAAGCACACCCCTCCACTCTGCACCAAGGGAATGCTGGGGTGACTGGCTTTGTTGAGAGGACCCTGTCCGCCTCCTTCCCCTCGGTCACTGTTGACGGGTGTCCACTCCCACACCCAGCAGGGCGTCAGGTGCCCTGGGGGACGCCACATACCCTCTCTGAGCCGTGAGAGACACGGTCTTCCTGAAAGGGTAAACGGAGAATTCTTTACTTACTTTATCTTATATTATATGCATCTTTGTAAGATTAACTTTTTTTTTTCCTGGGACTAAGAGCAGTGCAAATAGGTTAATACATTCTTCCAGCTGGAGCACCACTCAGATATAAGGCACATGCCGAAGGAACTTGAAACGGAGTTGAGGACACGACTGTCCCTCATGGAACAACGGAAGAACGTGAGGATATCTAGAGTAAAATCAGAGTGATCCAGTGCAGACCGAAACACAGCAGTTCAGAAGAGGGAAAAAGATGGAAATGGCTCCCAGGTATCACAGGTCTGCCTGTGCTCACAGGGACTCGGGGGCCAACGGAGGAGAGACTTTCCTCACCGTCCCATCCTGACGCCCGGGGAGTGTGGTGTGCAGGGCACCCAGAAATCTGAGTCCCCATGCATCCCCTCCAGCCTCCTGCCCCGAAGGGGCTCACAAGTCAGCTGGGGAAGGGGAGCCCTGCACCGCGGGTCAGTCCCAGACCGTGGTCGGGCTCAGGCTCAGCGCTCAGCAGACGGAGATGAGCCTGGCTGCCGAGACTCAGGGAGCTGGGCTGATGGGAAGGCCACCTCACATGGCACGGTCCCCACGCCGGAGCCCCATGACTCCACACCTGGGAGAGCAGTGGCTGGAGCCACAGTGAGGGGGCCTTTCTTGAACCCTCACATTTCCCCACTTCCCTTTGGTCTGTTCCTTGAAGTGGCCACACCTCCACCCTTGCTGGGGCTGACTTCCCCTCAGGAGTAGGCCCCCCTTGGGGTGTCTGGGCAGCTCATATGACCACTGCTTAACTAGCCCCCTCAGTCCTGGCAGGAGGGCGCCATTTGGACAGCATGACCCCGCCCCCACTGGACCGCAGGTGGGCCACTGACTCCGTCCCAGAGAATGTGGAATGGGGACCTAGAGAGAGTGACTAGGATCCTAACTTGTGCATTTAGGGCGTCCTCCACCTCCATCCCCAACGTGCCCTTCTTTACAAAGAAGCTCACAGAAGAGAAGAAAGCAGAGAGGAGGGGAGGGAGGGAGGGAGAAAGGTGTATGTGTGTGTGTGTGTGTGTGTGTGTGTGTGTGTCCGTCCGTCCATCCATCTTCCTGGTCCTTAGGCCCAGCACTGCCTGGAGGCTCAGCCCTCCTGCCCTGGGGCTTCACCTAATAATCCTCCTCTCTTTTCTTTCCAACTTAAACTCAAATATGTTTTTATAACTTGCAGCTATGAGAGTCCTCCCTAACCCAGTGCCAGGCAGGGCCAATGAAACTACCAGCTGGGCCAGAAGAGGCTGTGTAGTCCCCAGGAAGCCATAAGGTGACCAGACCTGGACACCAGTCCTCTCCTGCCTCACCCCATGGCCGGCACCTGCCCCATGCCCAGCTCAGCGCCTGACTCCATCCCCCATCCGCAGGAGGGAGAGCCGCTTCCACATCTGCCTTCAGCACTGTTAGTGCTGGCCCTGGGCTCCCTCCTCCCCTTTCCAACGAATCCCCATCTCCACTGTGGGGAAGACACAGCCCCACTTATCTCTTCAGCATTCTTCCCAGATGACAGCACAGCTCACCTGCTGCTAAATCAAGAGCCCTGGCCCTTTCCAGGCTGGAGCACCACTGCCGCTATCCCTCATCTCATCACCTGCACCTGTGTCACTCGCATCCCTGGAGGCCTCACCTGGGCCAGGAGACAGCAGAGGCCTGAGATTCTCCACTTCCCTCCTTTGGAAAGACTGGGAGCACCACCCATGGTACGGCCACCCCCTGGCCCCTCCCCCGAGGCACAGATGCAGTCCAGCTCAGAGAAGCCAGCCTGGCTTACTGATGCCGCCACCACTGATTCCAGGGGAGCCAGAGAGGAAGCAAAGAGCCCGCGGTTATCTGAGCTTCTTCCTGCCTGTGAACAGCGCCCATTCCCGTCTCCCCTGCCCACTGGATGGGACTTAAATACTTGCTTCACTCTCCAAGGAAGGGCTCCGTCTTTGGCCTTTAGGGCACTTAGACAAACCTGCCTTGTCTGCTCATCACCCCTTGGGCTTAAAACCATCACACTCCTCCTTCAACCCTCCCTTGGCGGGTGAAGTCCGTCCTTCCTTAGGCAGATGGTGAGGGCACTGACTGCATGGACAAGCATTTTCCCATATGGTACAGTGGCAGAACCACAGTAGCACCACAGCATGACAAGCGGTGACTTCAGTAATGTCAAAAGTCATTTGAGCACTTATGAAGGGCCAAGGTTCTGGGCTGGCTGCCTGGCAGACACGATTGCATGAAACCTCAGAACCACCCATAAGAAAGGTACTATTATGTTTTCCATGCTACAGACGAGGAAGCTGAGGCCCAGACAAGCCAGGTGACCTCCCAGGTCCCATGGCTAGTGACTGACAGAGCCTGGAATCGAACCCCATCACCCACGCTGAACTTTCCCCCTGACTGTAAGCTCCTCCCACTCTTTCTGACCCCACAGTGAGGGAAGCCTCTCTTAGCACCAACTTCCTTCCATTCATATCCAATGGCACTGGTGATATGGCAGCCACTAGCCACCTGTGGCTATGGAGCACTTAACATAACAGCCAGCGAACGTCAGGAACTAGATTTTTACTTTTATTTAATCTTAATTAATTTAAATAGCCACAGGTGGTTAGTGGCTACCATACTGGACAAAACAGGTATCAAATCATATTTCGTACAAAGTACTTCCACACATACCATATCATTCAATTTTCAGACAAGCAGGGCAAGTAAAATTAACCCCGTTTATAGACAAGAAATCTGAACCTCAGAGATTTGCTCAAGTTGAATTGGATTGAACACTTCACTCTCTAAGCTCCCAAACTATTTCCATTATGTGACTTTTACCCAGACTTGACCTCTGACCTCAGGGCCAGGAGAGACGGTCCTGAGAGCCCCGTTCCGGTTCCACCATTAACTTGACACATCACTGTCTCACCTTCCCTCCTTTATGCTGGAAATAAGGGGGATGAATGCACATGGCAGAGGGTTCCAGAGAGCCTGGAGCGTGGTGTCCCCAGAACAAAGGGACAAGGTGCTCAGGATCCCAGATCCTTCTAAGCTCTGTGTTGCTTCCAAGTTACTTTTCTAAAAGTGAGGACAGTGAGGCAGAAATTAGATAAATTCTTTTCTCTTCCACCAGTCTTGTCCCAGGAGCCATAATTAGGGGGAAAAAATAGTGTGATCCCACACTGGCCTCCAGGACATTCCAATGCCTCCTTAAATGAAACCCAACTCTTGACCATTTCCTTTAGGACCAATCCAATCCTCAGGACATCCCCATTCAGCCAAAAATGGTATAATTCACTGGGTGGGCATTAAGTCCTTGCCAAACACCCTGGCACTCACCCAACTCTTATTCCCATTCTTGCTCCTTCGTAAAATCCAACTGATGAGCCTCAGCTAACTGATGCCCACACTATAGTCGGTTTATAATCTCAGTTTAGAATCCTACTATGCCCAGGGGCCAGCCCCGTGGCTTAGCGGTTGAGTGTGTGCGCTCCACTACTGGCGGCACGGGTTTGGATCCCGGGCGCGCACCGATGCACCGCTTCTCTGGCCATGCTGAGGCCGCGTCTCACATACAGCAACTAGAAGAATGTGCAACTATGACATACAACTATCTACTGGGGCTTTAGGGAAAAAAAAGGAGGGGGATTGGCAATAGATGTTAGCTCAGAGCCCGTCTTCCTCAGCAAAAAGAGGAGGATTAGCATGGATGTTAGCTCAGGGCTGATCTTCCTCACAAAACAAATAAATAAATAAGTCTTTAAAAAAAAAAAAGAATCCTACTATGCCCATACTACAGCCAGATTATAATCTCCTGGGGAGGGGGCAGGGGGACAACCAGAGGCAGAAATAAATCACATGAGGAACAGTCAAATGGAAAACGTGAATTTAATAAAACACAGACAGAAAATAAACCACTAGCCCAGCCCCAGTGACCAGCGCAATGTTATTTTTTTCCCTCTGGGCCCTGGTGAATGCCCCTAGTTCTGGGAAACGCTCCCTTTCGTCCTCTGAGTCAGGCCTGAAGGCATACTGCAGTATTTCAGCCTTGGCTTTCTAGCAGAGAAACAAACCCGGTTTTGTCATATAATTTTCTGCACCTCCGCTGTAATAACACATCATTTGTGGATCTGTGCTAAAGCAAACACCATATGGTGGCCGTGTAAAAAGCCGTCCGGGGTTCTGACCTCCTAGTTGTAAGGAGTTTGTTTGGGAAAAGGAGGCCAGTCGGGGGAGAATCAAGTCAGCAATGAGACACGGTGTCGGCACCCCACACAGTGTGGCGTTCACAGGCTTGGTGGAGGAGAACTGGGCGGGTGTCACATTCCAAACACTCAAGGCAGTCGCCAATGATTCTTTTTTTTCCTTCCCAAGTGAAAAATGTTTCACCAAGTCTATTTTCCCAGTCTCCTACCACAACACACACACACACACACACACACACACACACACTCCTTCCAGAGGGGATGGTTTGGGGAGCCACGGGCTACCCAAAAGGAAAATTACATCCTGAAAAATCTGGCTGGTGAGTTCTCCGTTCTGTGGACTGCTGTAGCTAGCTGAGCAGCTACAAGAATGAGGCAGAATCGGCTGTCTGCAGTCCAAGACGTCTTGGGTTGCTCTGAATCGCCACCACACCACGGCTCACCAAGCCACAGGGCCACTCAGAGCAGTCAGATGCCTTCTCAGGAGCTCGGCTGCTTAAACACAACTTATTTAAGAAATTTAAAAATTCAAAATATACAATAAAACTCCATTACTCCTCACACATGAAGTGATCCCCAAGAGTTATTTTGAACCAACCTGGCCCTGTAGGTTGGTTTTTTATGAAGATAAGTCTTAAGACTGACCTCTGAATTCTGACTTGAATAAGCTGAGTCCATTCTGAACAGACACGGAGGACAACTGCTCCAGAAGGATCTGATACCCTCTGGGTCCTCAAACGGGAGGGAAAAATTAAAAGATGAACCCAAGAGCCACGTGTGGCTCAGGAAGACCTGGTTCTATGGCATCAGAAAAGAACACACATGACTGAAGAAGCATGTACAATTGGGACTTGTCAAAAGCAACTCAGAGCAAGTAAGTCTGCAGGAGGCGTCTAGGACTCCAAGGGATGAAGAAGAATCTTTAGACTAGAAGGGGCCACAGAACCCAGCCCAGGAAAGAGCAAGCTTGCCATCACATACCCAGAAGAATCAGGTAACAGCTAGAACTTTCTATAATGATGAAAATGTTCTGTATCTGTGCTGTCCCACACAGTGGTCACTAGTCACATTTGGCTGTGAGCCCTTGAAATGTGGCTCACGTGGCTAAGGAACTGAAATTTTAACTGTAATATTAATTAAAATGTAAATATGAGGCAAGTGGCTACCATACTGGACAGCAAAGTAAGATCAAACCTCGAATCACCGTTTATGGAAAGCCCAAGGACCGTCTCCAGCAAAGCCATCTGGCAGTTACTCTTTCCTTCCTTTCAAAGCCACTGCACCCCTGGGCCTTCAGGCCCACTCAGTCAAGCTCATATCTTCCATCACCAGGACACCCAGCCACAAAACCCAGGAGGTCAACTCAGGAGCTACTGTCTTCTAGCCAAGCTGGACCCTGACCCAAGCCCTCAGAGGAGACCTTCTCCACCTGAGGGTTGTTAACAATCAGATGAAGCCACCAAATCCCTCCAAAGCACCTCCCGACCAATGGCGGGCCACGCTGCCTCCCTTTCCCCGTGAGCCCCGCGTCCCCCAGGCAGGCATGGCCGGAACAGAGGCCGCATGCCCGCTCCCTTTCAGAGCTTCAGAAAGAGCGCTCTACTGTCCACAGACACCCCCTGTCAGGGCTCCCCTCAAAAACCCCAGCCTGTTTTGTGCCATAAAAATCTCAAGGCTGAGGAGGAAGTCACACAGCATCCCCCATGCATTGTCATGTTGGCCCGAAAGCTGTCACTCCCTCCTGCTGTTACTGATCATTACTGTTCTCTCCTCACACACTTTCCCCACAGCTCATTTGAATAAGGAATAACTTACACATTTGTGCCACTTGACTATTTTTTTCCCCATACAATCCTCACAATGAGAGAGAGGCAGGGGAGGTACCACCACACCTGTTCTATAGACGAGAAACACTTCTCAAGGGTTCACCGAGTGAAGTTAATGACCCAACAGAAGACTGAGGACAATCTTGTCTTGCTTTGGGCAAGTTGCTTAACCTCTCGGTGCTTCAGTGTCACCTGTATGGTGGGAACAACAGCACCTTCCTCTTGGGGTTGCTTTTAGAATCTATACAGTGTTTAGAACTGTGCCTGGCACAGAGAGAGCCCTCAGAGGTGTCTGCCCTTCTTGAGACAGCTGGAAGGTGTATGGGGTGGGGGGGGTGGGGGGGATCACCGTATGTTTACACACCTGGTCGTGTCAACATACACACCACCCCTCGGCTCACATTACCCTATGTGTGAGGAGTTCAACATGTGCTCAGCAAAGGCCAAGTGCACAACACGTTTGCTGCTATCGTCAATTACTGCCGTTGTAACTGTTACTGGTGTCAGGCCTGTTCGCAGCTTGGTCTAACAGCGTGACAGGTCTCTCCATCCCAGCCCAAACTCTGCCCTCCCACCAGTCCTCTGTGGCGATGTCGCATGCGTCTGGCATCACCTTTGATTCTGAACGAGGATGGGAGGGTCCAATTCTACAGCTGTGGCTTGAATTAGGTGTAGTGATTTAACAGCAGAACAGGGTGGGGGAGATAAGGGAGACAGGCAGCTGGCAACCCTCAACTCTTATAATAGTTTGGGGAGTAGGTAAGGACCACCATGGAAACTTCCAAAAGATGAAGAGATTTCTGTCTGGGAGGAGGAAGGCAGGATGTACAACTGGTGAAATCGTCCCCCACTCAGCTCCCTTCCTGCCCAGAAACAAGCAAACAAGCAAACTTCTCTCCTCTGGGTGTGTACAAATTCAGCCTCTTCTTCTGACACTCGGGATCTGTGGGGCGTCTCTGTCCATCTCTTTCCCTCCCTTTCAGCAGGTGGGCTCTGGCCTGGAGCCTTACAGAGTGGTGACTGGTGACACTCAGGCGCTCAGGAATACCACTAATCGATGGCTTTTCAGAACTGGCTGGGTCACGGGGTCATGTCTACTGCTGTCCTCAAAAGCTCAGCACCTCTGGAGAACTAGGATCCATCAATGAATCCCCAGAGATTCTCCCCAAAACAAAGGTAAAAAAAAAGACGTCTGCTCCACATAAGGCTTTGGAGAGATTGCTTCCCTCGGTGCCCCTGCCCAGGGCAGAGTGGGCACAATTACACCCACCACCCAGCCCTCTGCGGTCCCGGCGTGCCTCACTGAGGGTCTCTGCCAGCGCACGCTGCGCTTACAGGGCCTTGAGAAGGCAGCAGGATTCCCAGATAAGGTTTCTCCCCAGAAGGCTGTCCAGAAATACTCCCACACCTTCCAGGGATGAATCTGTGCTGATAACAAGGGAGTCACAGTTTTCTAAATGGACACTTGGCCCAGCATTGCCTCCTTGGGAGAATTCCATAATAGTTACTTATTTCATGGGTTCTCTTAAATATTCTAATCCCTCATTTCACAGACACAAAAAACAACACCTGTGGAGACCAAGCATCCTGCCCGAGGCCATACACAAGGTGAGCGCAGAGCTGAGGGGACACTGAGGCTCCCAGTTTCCACTCCAGGTCTCCTGCCACACTACCCCACAGCTACCTTCCTCCACAGCTATGCCTTTTCCTGTCCTGCTCGGATTTACAGCATCCTCACATTTAAATGATGTTTCACGAGGCACGTTCACGTCTCTGTCTCCCTCACTCTCACCTGTGTTTAATAACCTGAAAGATTTTCTAGAGAAAAGATATGTTAATGTGAAAACAGGAATACTGCCAGAATGGTTGACACAGCCTGAGTACACAGTGCAGTCATTGTGGATATTAAAAATCCAGATTTACCTACAAAATAAATATACAGACACTTTGCTTTACAGAACTATTTACCATAGGATTCCAGTAAGTGGCCTGTTTTTCTCATGCATTTGAAAGAGGATTTAACTTAAAAAAATCCTCCCCCCCCAACATTTTTGGGTTTATACCAATTACACTATGTGAAAAATGTATTTTTTTTCCTGCCTAATTTTTCTTTCTGAGAAACCAAGGTGGTGATAACAGTACTACAAAGGAGGATGATGGCTACTGACAGACGATGACTGGATTCCCACCTCACAGATTAATAGAGATGTCAGAACAGAATTACAAACCCCAGAAGAGACGAGGCCTCAAGAAAACCTGACGCCTCCCTAGCTGTGATGAGTTAATCCACTTAGACTTCATGCATAACGGGCATTATCATAAATTTATAATTACCAGCACTTTCACTCTTTTAAAAAATGCTGTCACACATTCTCCTCTGGCTTCCCCACCCAAGGCCTGGCCATTTTCTCAGATTGGTGAAAAAGCTGCATTCTTCTGGCTTTTAACAAACACCACACAGTGCTGTCCGTACCACCCTCCAAATTAAATCAGACTTGTTGCCACACAGCTGCAGCGACTGGCTGCTAGCATTTCTGGAGGACAGCACGACTTTCGGCTGGGCACGGTGGGTTGCTGGTTTCCACAGAGCCCTTCCAGCCCCGAAACGCCACCATGCCCCTGGTACGGTGGGCCCGGCACCCGGCAAGAGAACAACACAGACCCACATCCTCCTCTGAAAATGCGTGAAGGCAATCATTCTCACAACCATTCTTTCATCGAGAAGAAAATGAGGTCCAGAAATGCCACAGGTTTGGCGCTTGGCGCACAGTGGGCCCTTGATACATGGTGGCGTTACTTGGGACCAAGCACTGCACTGGGATCCTCTCTAAGGGGTGGAAAGATACTTCTAACAGGTCCTCACTCATCAACACTCTTGCTGTTTTTGGCAGCTATTATTCCCTGAGCAACGCAAGGGGTTTGCACCCTCATGATCTCCGACCTGGGTGCTCCCTGCTGATGAGGAACCCGAGGCTCAGACATAAAGGAACCTACCCAAGGCCATGCTGCTGAGTTGGAGCCAAGATCTGAACCTCGGTGGGCCTGACTTTATTCTCTCTTTTCAGAGCCTTCAAGGGGCTCAGATCCAGTGAAACAGACAAGACAAAGGAAGGGCTGAGGACACAGTGCTCTTGTAGCAAAACACACAGGATGCATAGTGAGGCTGTGGGCATCTTCCAGTTATACCTCCGGCAACTGTAAAATCCATCCCTGGCCCCCCCTTACCTCTCCCCAGTGGATTTTCCTGCCTCCATTAGCCTTGATAGATTACAAGGCCCCACAGCACAGACAGGCTCTTCCTCTCGCTTTGTTTGCAGCATTGTCCTAGCAAGGCTCAAATAAAGGGCTATTATTAATGGTGACAATAATGCAACACTGTTTTCTCAAGGGCCTCCGCGAGGACTTGCCAGACCAAGGCCATGCTACTTCCTGCTGACTCTCGCTGGCGGTTCTCACCTGCGCACAAACCCTCAGCGATCTGGGGTGTTGGTACCCAGCACCACCCTCCACATCTACGTGCCTGAACTCCATCTCATTAGGTTCCCGGGGGCCCTGAAAACTGGACAGAGGAGAGGGCCCAACGCAGCACATTAGAGTGCCAGCCCACAGGACTAACAAGGCGGCCACAAGAGACAAAACCAGGCCAAGGAGATCACGGGCCCCAGGTTTGTTTTGCACTGAGCTCTCTTGCAGCCCAGGGCCAGCTCAGCAACTCTGGGGACTGGTTCAGCATCAGGAATGCTGCAGGGAGTGCTGGTTTTCAGTAGGTACTTGGGGCTGCGGAAGCTCTGACAGGTTAAGGTTCATCTCTTGAGAAACACTGCTTGTGATGAAGGAGGGGACACAGAGGGGAGCCACTGTGTGCTCAGGTTCATGTGTGGGGTCCACGTGTGCAAGTGTTTGCATGAGGGTCAGGCACAAACTTCACAGTCCCAAGCTTTGGGTTCTGGCTAGAAACTCATTAATAAAGGCTCAGTGGGGGAAATAAGAGGCTTTCATTGCAATAAACGCAACCAGCAGGATGAGGCAGGGTGGATGTGGAGAGCGGGTGAGGTTTACACGTATGTTCTTTTGCAGGTTCTCTGCTTTTAATTAGCACACCTCTGGGGACAGAGTACTCACCTCTACCTCCATGCTCATAAAGTCTACTCATGCTCTACTTCTACTGTCCCCTGTGACAGGCCCAGGTAACCCAAGTTTATCTGGGTTGGAAGAGCTGGGCTCTCATACGTGGGGTTGAGCTGATCGGGGGGAGGCTGGCGAGGCAGGCAGGTGCGGCATGCCCCTGCACAGGACTGACAAGCTCTGTCATTCACTCCTCAGTAGGTGGTGAGCACCACCATGAAAGGAGCTCTACTCATGGCACAGGGGGAAACAAAGACACATGAACCCAGACCCGCCCCCAGGAGACTCTTCTCCAAGTCCAACGAGCAAGACCACGCTCAGAAATTAGAGGCGCATCTGACATGCACAGCGCAGCCACTCCTGCTCTACCCTGCCCTCCTACTGACATCTGCGGGGGCGCTGGGGGGCTGTGACCTGGGGGCCTGGGAGGGAGAACATGAAGGCGCCTGCTAACAAGGCTGGCGTGGGGAAGGCTGGGGGCCCAGGCGGCTCTCCTTTCCACGCTGACATCGTCATGGAGTCTGTCGTTTGACTGGTTTTGCTCTGTAAGATCAATGGTCTGCCAGAGCAAGTTGCCCAGCACCTTCTCTGAAGGAAGCCACTCAGGCCTTACCACGCTTCTCCAACAGGACAAAAGGAGGGAGGCCCAGCTCCACCAGGAGGGGCTCCAAACCCACCTGATCATTTATCAGCAGCTTGGGGAGAGCACTGTGTGGGGAGCACCAGGGGCAGCACCTAAGCGGGAAGCCAGAGGCTGGGATTCTAGCCTCAACTCTCCCCTCGGTACAATTCTCTTTAGGTCTCTCAGCCCTGATTTCTTCCTCCGTGAAACAAGAGCTTCGATTTACACTACCCCTATGATTGAACAGCAGCACAGCTGGGGCACAGGGTGACGCCTGGACTGTGCCTCTTCCTGGGACCGTGGACAGGAAGAGGCACCATCAGAGGCCTGACACAGCACGCACTTCCACAACACGCAGGGGAAGCAGGAGCGGACAGGTGCCCTTGGGGACTACACTCAATGGCCCGAAGCCCCGGGAGTCTGCACAGCCACTCTAGGAAGACCTTTCTAACGTGCTCAGAAAATCTGCTTTTGTTTGGCTTTTTGCCACCAACGTTTACTGAGCTGCTCACCCTACCTCCTTCCTGCAGTTTTTCCCTTGAAGCTGATCAAAGAAACCCAAATAGAGACTCAAAGCCACAAGTCTGCTACAGTGCGCTCCTGAACAGGACCAGCGTGGGTGTCATGGACTAGCCACCCTTCAGTCCCCCCCGGGACACTAAGTTGTTCAATGGGTCTTCGGGCTGTTGTCCTGGGCAGAAGTGACACTTCCGTGGGCCTGGGACTGCAGGATGCCAACCTGAAGGCCCCAGGCCAGACCCCTCCCCTCCCGGCCTGCTCCTTTGTCCTCAGAATAAGGGGCTCAGCTTGGCTCTCCTCCAAATCCTCTTCTAGCCTGAAGATTTTACAATCCCTCCACTCTTCAATGTCCTTGGTCACCAAAAGCGGGGATTTTAATCCATTGCGAAGAGCAGGGAACGGGCAGATGTTCTTCCCTGACCAGTCAGGACCTCACCAAGCTGTCTCACTGCCTCACAACTGGGTGACTCCATCCGAGAACAAACAAGGGAAAGGCGATATGGCTTATTTCTCCTGAGGGAAGAGCCGGGAGGAAAGAAAGAGGAGGAGCAAGTGTCACAAGTCCCAGAGGCAGGCCTTCACAGCCCTCAGACCTGAGCGTGTGGAACAGCCTCACACACTCACTTTCCACCCTCCACTCAGCTGCGAGAGACGATGGGCAGGGAGAGGCCTGACCAGCACACCTACCACGTCCCTGGGTGGATCCTCCGATACCTCGGGACACCATGGCAGTTCTCGCCCAAGCAGTGATGCTCTTCAAACCCAGAGGACGCCCTTCCACCAGGAACTCCAAGCAGACCTACCAGCAAAAGGAAAATTACCCTCTCTGAGCAGGGAGGAGAAAACACTGATGGAGAGGTGCGAGGCCTAGGATCTAGTCCCACCTCTACCATTAACTCATCACACAACTCTGGAGAAGTCATGTCTCTGGTCTGGGCCTCAGTCTCCTCATCTGTGAGCTGAGCCAGCTGATCAGAGCGATCCCTTTCAGCTGACACTGTGCTCTCCCCCATCGAGCAGGAAAACAGTAGTGTGTCTTGTTATTTCTGAGCAAAAGCCCTAATTGTTCTCTACAGCATGAACTCCTCTATCTAAAACCACAGCCTCCCCGCTCCCCCCTCCCCCCCCGCTCCCTCCCCCTGCCACCTCCTTCCTCTGAGATCCACAGGACTGTTACAGAACATTCATTTATTTTTCTTCAGTGCTTGGGCTGAAAACTCTGATGACTAAGCCATTGAATTTTAATATGCTACTGTGCTCCTCGGAGGACTCCTTCATTTCCCAGCTCCCAGCTCCCACCTCCCCGCCCCCTGCACCCTCTGCGGACATGTGGTAGTCGTTAGGAACAGTTTGATGAAGTTTAGGTTTGCAGAGTAGAGGAGAGATGGGGGAGGGCTGGTAGGGAGGCATGATGAACGGACACAACAGTCCAGAGAGCCACTCAAATAATAAACATAAAGCTCCTTTTGAGTGAGCTCCACTAAAAACCATTTCCAAAAAAGCTTTTTCCCCTTTTTTGAGGGGAGGGCAGTCGAGGTAGGAGAGGGGAGTTCTCTTGATGTAAATGAACACTGTTCAGAGAAAGAAACAATTCCCTTTACTGGCGGCAGCCAGAAGCACACAACGGGGTGCTGCCAACCATATGTCAGGAACGCTAAGTCCTCCATCACTGGCTGGGCATTCCACTCTCGGGTGTCCGAGAGGCAGCAGCCCTCAGAAGAGCCAGCCAATGCCGGCAGAATTCCATAGAGAAACCTGGGTCACTGCAACGGAGAGGGCAAGACTCAACTGGGCAGGAACACCTCATCTGGGTTCAGTCTTGCCGACTTTCTGACAGCCCCTCACAGTCCAAGAGGACCTCCTCAAAGTCTCTTTCCTGGACCCCAACCCAAGCCTCTTGCCCATCCCAATGGCACTACTCCTGCTCCCAGCCCACATTTCTATCCACGTGGTTTAAAACCTTAGACCTGAACTCTGAACATGAACTGGGTTGCACTGACACCAAAGAATCACTGTTAGTGTGCTCAAGCACGATGACGACATTGTAGTTAAAAAAAGGACACTTCTTCAGGGATTATAATCCAGCAGAAAGGGGTAAAATGACATGAGATATGGCATATGCTTTCGAATACTTCAGCAACAACGAGCACACAGCGATAAGTGAAGCAGGGCAGAATCATGGTAACTACTGAGTCTGGGCGATGGGTATGTTGGAGTTCTTCATACAACTCTTTACACTTTAAAGAAAAAGATGATCTTAAACTAAATCCCAGATGTTCAATGGTAAAATCTCACTTGCAACCTGAGTTTCTTGACCAGTGTGTGAGCTGGGAGTTTTAAAGGACTCGCCTAGTGGAGAGAAGGACAGCATCTCAGTGCTGATTTCGTGTTTGTTACACAAGAGCTTGGCCAACCATGTGCCACCTAAGAAGGAAGTATCAGTGCTCTTATGCTTTCCAGGAGGCCACTGGAGACTTCCCTTACTAAATCGCCTTCCACGTCGGGGTTTTATGTGGAGTGTCTCCCAAGGATCTCCTAGGCACATTCTTCAGACTTCTATAAGGTGGTGAAGAAAATGACAGTTCATTCCTCTCCCAATTTTACAACTGTAGATAACACACAGATGTATGCAAAACATACCTCCCCATTTTCTTTTTAAGTTAGTGACTGATTTTCTTACACGTTTGAGAGCTCAAGTAAACGAGTTCAGATGACCACAGTAGAAAAATAGTCTCCGCGAACTCCTGATATGAGAAAGATGAGGCAGGAGGTGCCAGCACTCTGGGAGCCCACGCTTCTCTCCGAGAGAATGCCATGGGCCCGCGAGAGGAACGCTGTGCCCTGGACACACAGTGGCCTGGAATCAGAAGGCCTGGATTTGAACTGTGCTCTGTCCCTAGCCAACACCTCAGGCAGGTCCCTGAAACCTGCCGCACCTCTACTGCCTCGTTGGTAGAATGAGGATGAATGACTCCAAGAGCTTTGAAAGGCGTTAGAAGGCGGCGCCAAGGGAGGGCGAGCCGCCTGTAGGAGTTTCCTAAGGCTGCTGTAACGAAGTACCACAAACTGGGTGGCTTTAAACAAGAGAAGTGTGTTCTCTTATACTTCTGGAGGCTAGAAGTCTGGGATCCAGGTGTCAGCGGGGCCGTGCTCCCCCTGAGACTTTGCGTAGAATCTTCCCTTGCCTCTTTCTAGCCTCTGGTGCGCCCCAGTGCTTGGCATCCCTTAACTTGTAGATGCATCTCTCCAGTCTCTGCCTCCATGGCCACACAACGTCCTCCCTGTGTGTCTCTGACTCTGTAGTCACATTTCCCTCTTGTTCAAGACACCAGTCATGTTGGATTAGGGGCCCACCCTATTCCAGTAGGACCTCATCTTACTTAACTTAAGTATATCTGCAACGACCCTATTTCCAAACAAGGTCACATCTGAGGTACTAGGGCTTAGGATTTCAGTACATCTTTTGGGGGACGTAATTCAGCCCTAGCACTGCCCTCGAAGGATTACTGGAGCAGCAGCTGCCCTCCGTGTCTCCTGTCAGTCCGCGGCTACGGGGAGGAAGCTCTGCCGGCCAGGCCCTGCCGGTGGTTAATATGCTGGAGAACTGCCCATTGTGGCAGGAACAGCCTCTTCTCTTTTTGCAGTTATTGCTAAAAGGGGGACTGATTTTATGAAAAACGCTGTGGTTTTCATCAGGAAGTGCCCCTAGCTGGAGCAAAGAGGATGGGAGCATTCTCCATGGGAGTTAAACCGAGAGAAATTCCTGCCTTTGTCATGAAGGGCAGGTTTGCTGTGGGCCATAGAGGCTTTACCTATATATCTGATATATATCTGAAAATCTTCCTTGGGCCACCTATTTGCAACAGCACCTGAGTCTGGGTGGCAGAAGAAACGAGGAAAAAGAAGTGGGAGGACTGAGTCACTGTCCCTCGATGAGCTACCCTAGAGGTTGGCAAACTTTTTCTGTAGAGGGTCAGAGAGTAAATATTTTATGCTTCTTGGGCCATCTGGTCTCTGTCACAACTACCCATCTCTGCCGCTGTATCGTGAAAGCAGCCATAGACAACACGTCGGGAACAAACGGGTGTGGCTGTGTGCCAACGAAACTTTATTTATGGACACCGAAATTTGAGCTTCGTAGACATTCTATGTGCCATGAAACATTATTTGCCTTTTGATTGTTTTTCAACCATTTGAAACGTAAAATCCATTCTTAGAGGGCAGGACTTATCCCGTGGGCCCCAGTGTGCTGACCTGACCCACACACCACCAAATGTCGCAGAGGTGGTGCGTCCTTCCACAGCATGCCATTGCTGTCATAGCACCTAATTTTCCAATACAACTTTACACTTCACAACATATTTTCATAGGATAATGTAACCCGATCCTCTTATTCACCCTGTTGGTAGACACACCAGACATTATCTCCATTTTACAGATGAGCAAACTGAGACTCCAAGGACTCAAATGCCCAGTTTACAAGAGGTAAAACCAGAGTGAAACTTACATCTTCTGACTCCTTGTCTGGGGCCCCAGCTAATGCTCCACATCACCCAAATATACTCCAAGCCAACTACTTCCCCACACATGTGCATGTACCCAAAGCTC
Source organism: Diceros bicornis minor (assembly GCF_020826845.1). Taxonomy (NCBI): domain Eukaryota; kingdom Metazoa; phylum Chordata; class Mammalia; order Perissodactyla; family Rhinocerotidae; genus Diceros; species Diceros bicornis. The sequence goes on along the minus strand of NC_080770.1, from coordinate 34,127,300 downwards.
CTCTCTCAGCATCTGTCATCCTCCAGGCCATTTTCCCAGGATTCCTGCCACAACTGAGGTGTTGGTGCAGAGCTGAGAATTCTGCTCGAGAATCCCAGCTTCCTAGCCCAGATGACCAAGTGTAGCACGACCCACGGAAGGATGGACAACGGCGGCCTTCCCTGCTTCTGCGGCATCCACACACAGTCAGGAGCAGAGTCTCAGATCAGCTGCGCCCCATTAGCTCCTGAAGCATCTAATCGGCTGCACTTCTGGAGACAGAGTTTTCTGTCTTCATCTGTGTCAGGAGCTGATGACTAGATGCTTGTGGGGCCAGGCATGCAAGGCCAGTGAGTGAAGTCTGGGGGGGTCGGGGGCCTGCCGCATCCAAAGGGGGCAGATGCCACTCAGCTTTAGCAACTGTTGCCAGATCTGGAAATCTAAATTTTAAATGACAGCATAAGAAACTTTTTCATTTTTCTTTTAAAGAGTGTTAGGTGAAAAGATCCATAAGCCACTGTGTGTGGCGCCTGCCCTGAGACCCGTCTCCGGACTTGAGGCAGCGGAGACCACCTTGTGGTACACACACTAAGTTGATTCTCCTTCCTAAAAACTTTCATTATTCACAACCAGAGGTGGGATGAGTGGGGGTTTTTGGAGAAAGACAGGGAGAAAAAAGCAGCCACATGACCCTGAATAAAGCAGTACATAAAAAAAAAAAAGAAAAGCTCTGAGTCTGGAAGTAGACGAACACTGAATCATTCAAGCCAGGTTCAGCCCAGGGCAGAAAGAGAAAATAAGTCCTTGTCGTGTCCTGATTCAGACTAAATTGAACTTGACGATACCCTGTCACAAGACACCTTGATGGAAATGAAGATGATAATCACTGATGCCACCCAGCAGGGTGATTGATAAGGCTCCCTCTTCCAAGCCCCAAAGGTATCCTTCAGTCTCACGAAGGTGCCCGGCTTGGGTCCAATATCCAAACTCCAGACCCAGAGGAAGGAGCTCTAGGCTGGGTGGGTACCCTCCTCTGGGTCACAGGTAACTTGCCTTTTACACCTGGACCCTTGACATGCTCCTTGATGGTCGTTCTTGTGTCCCTGGCATCCCGTGAGCCGAACCTCAGCAGAGGCTTCGACTGGCTCAGGCGACACTGTGTGTAGCACCTTAGCAGGGCTCCATGTCTGGTGAGCAAGCACAAAAATCAACACTTACGGAACATCCATGCACCACGGACTTATCCCATCGGATGTGTGTAATACAACATGGAGATAGGTACTGTTATTATTCCTGTTGTACAGACTGAAGAAAAAACAACAGCTTTAGAAGTCTAAGCAACGTTCTCAAGGTAAAAAAGCTATGAGAAGTCAAGCTAGGATCTGAACCCAGGTCTGACCCCAACGTCTGCTCTTTCACTGGGATATGAGGAACACTTGCGATTCTGCCCTAAAGACACACCTCCAAGGATGTGTGAGCATATCCTTCCTGGAAAGGAAGGAATGCTGGCAAGCACAGTGGGGAAAGAGAAAGATGATGGCAACTGATGATTCAATTCCTCCTCAGGTCTGCCACAGACGGAACAAGGGCCAAGGGCTGCCTCAACGAGCTTCCTGATGCCCGCAGAGCCCAACCCGCACCACAGCTGACCTGACACAGAGCTGGGCCCCACGCCACACACCTCCCAAATAGTCTTCCTTCCAAAGGAGCATCATGAGTTCGCGCTCTGGAGTCAGAAAGACCCAGGGCCTCACCTCTTCCTACTGACTCTATAGAACCTATTCAACCTCGCCAGCCTCGGTTTCCTCCTCTGTAACTGAGGACAATAACGGACCCACACCTCCCTGGGTTGCAGGGAAGAGTCAATCAAATAACGACTGTAAAGCACTCCCCGTGCTTGGCCCACAATCAGAATGCAATACAGTGTTGGCTGTGGTGTGTTTCCTGGAACCTTTATTTTGAAATAATTATAGACTCACAGGAAGCCATAAAAATGGTACAGAAAAGGTTCCGTGTGCCCTTCACGCAATTCCCCAGATGGTTAGATCTTCTAGAACTATAGTAGAATAGTGAAACTAGGAACTGACACTGGAATAATGTGTATGTGGAATTCTATGCCATTCTACCACATCTGCATATGATTTGTTTTTATAATGATGGCTATTTTATAATTTACAACTCTTATGAGAGGGAGTACAGGGCTGTGGGTAAGTGTGCAGCCTCTAACTCCAGACCTTCTGGGTTCCAAAACCAGTTTGGCCATTACTAGCTGTGTGATCTTCAGCCAGTGACTTAACTGCTCTGTGTCCTAGTCCCCTTAGCTGTAAAGGGGGAATAACAACAGCAGCACTTGTTCCACAGAGTTGTCAGCAGGATTAAATAACTTCATTTATGTACAATGTTTAAACAGTGCCTGATGGGCACTTAAGTAAACACTCCATGATTTTTAACTATTATTCTGTTCACTATTTTTACTATTCCTGGGACCCAGGAAGGCAGGAGGAGAATAATTTTGGCCCGATTTCTGTCTGTCACAGGGCTGGGGCCCCTTTTTTCCTCTGGTTAATGGTCATGATGCTTTACGGGAGTGAGCCAAGGAAACACCGGGGGTCTGCTTTCATTGCTGTGTTGTTTTGGAATAAACCCATGTTGCAATCCCGAGAGAAAACTCCAGCAGTCTAGGCCTTGTGTGGTCTAGGCAGCCTAGAGCCTGCTTTTGGAAGGCCTGGGGTCTCTGGTGGGGACCTTGGCTGACTCCAGGTTCACTGCTTTGGACAGTGAGCTCGCAAGGGACATGGGAGGGGCACAGCTGGCTGGCTCTGCTGACCTCTCCACCCCACAAAGACCAGTGCTTGACCCCAGATAACAGCATCCCAGAGCATTCCCGCTTCCCCTGAAAGCCTCCTCCATCCATCCAAATGGTGGCTCTCTAGATGGGCTTCATGACTGAGCAACAGTAGCAGACCTCGGAGAAGATGGATGAAACAGGACCCAATCCTGACAATGGGCCCACGGGAGGAAAAGTAATGGTGGCCACACCGTCTGGCTTCAAGGCCAAAGTTCCTAAGAACTCACATCCCCTTATGCACTAGCATTGGGGCAACGATGTAGAAAAGAGGAAGGAAATCAGACACATTCAGCTGCCTGGAGGGTATCACCCCAAAACAGGCTGTTGCCACGGGAGAAGGGATGGCAATATTTACGCTAACAGCTACCACTTCTTAAGCACTTCATGCTAGGCACACACAATTCTCAGCCCTATTTATGATGTCGCACCATCACCCCACCTTACAGTAAGAGAATGGAAGGTGGGCGAGCCCAAGGTCACAGCCGGCAAGCCCCAGAGCCAGGATTCAAAGTCAGGCTCACGGACTCCCATGCTGGAGCTCTGGCCACCAGGCTACACTCTCTACCCCAGGGCCACATCCTCTTAGGCGGGCTCTCGCTGTGCCCTTTGTTAATGCTCTTCTAGTATGAGCCTATGCATCCCTGCACTAGATAGTGGATTGGAATGGGTTCTATATACTAAAAAAAAGGGCACTTCAACTGGATAACATTAAAAAAGAAAAGGAAAAGACAGATCTTGTGGGGTTTTTTTGGCCACGCTGGGTTCTGGGTAGGAGGTACCAGGTCAGACCAGTGCATCTGCAGGACCCCAGAACTGAAACCAGACGCGCGGGTCAGCCCGCACCGAAGCTTGCACAACGCTGCGCCAGCGAGCCTTGAACATCCGCGGCGCGCCCCCCCGCCCCCTGAGGCGCTTCCTGCTTCTCGGCTCCAGCCCGCTCCGGCCTCCGGAGAGGCTGCCAGTCCTTCCAGACTACGTGGGCGCTGACGTCAGCCCGAGAGCCGGAGCGCCAGCCTCCGTCGGCCTCCCGCCTGGCCCAGCCGCGCTGCTGCGCGCCGCGCCTCCCCCGGCGACGGACCCTTCCGCCTGCTCAGGACTCACCTGGGCTCCGCTGGCCCAGCCGGCTCCCGAGCCCTCCTGCCTCTCCCTGGGCCTTGAGTTCCACGGGGTAAACCACGGGGGCCTACGCACAGCACACTGACTCCCTCACCTCACAGCCCAGCGGGAAAACCCGATTCCATCACTTGGAATCTGTCTGGCCTGGAGCCGTGACAGCATTCCTCACTCCAGACCTGAGTGGGAACAGGCTCTGCTGGAGGCAGTCAGAGCCGCAGGCCCCGTCCTCCTCACCCTCTTGGAATCAGGGCTATGAATTATGATGAAAGAAAAGCTAGTAAACACCCCTCTCACCCCAGTGAAAACGGTTCCCTCCCTGCCTCAGAAACTGCACACCCCAGACTTTCTCCAGAGCCGTTTAGTTAAGGGAAATTGTGGGGACGCCAGCATCCCACAAGCTTCCCCTGAATACTGGGCATCGTCTTCCTTTCATTCTGCCCTAAATGGGGGCTAAAATGGCAACCTGACCCTTGATGTCCCGCCTAGAAATAGCCACAGATGACCCTGGTACCACTGCAGCCATGGTTTCACCAACAGCCCAGTCTACCACAAGTCACTCCCTGTGTGGATCCCAACTCTCTGCTTCCCTTTCTGGATCACTTTTCATCTGCTTTTACTAGCTGGTATGACCAGTTTTCCCTGGGCTACTGGGTCTCGTTAAGGGTAGTTGTTAATTATGCACAGCATGCTAAGGAATAATATACATCCTGCCACCCTTTCATGTCAAGAACACCCAAACTTTCAGCCCAGAACTCCCTGTTAGGTGAGCTACACCAACTGTTCATATCAGGTCAGCGGGACAAAGCCCCATGGTCATCTTCACAGGTAGGCGAAGCCATGGCCAGAAGAGGCGACTGACTGTCCTGCTGGAGGTGACACAGGGGCCACTGCTGGGTGGTGGAGACGAGAGACACTCAACCCTCCAAGCAAGGCCACCCTCAAATACCTAAACAGAGACCTTTCACGTGTAATTCAGCTACTCATTGAGCTTCCAGAAAACAGAAATGGCATTTGGGCATTACCAAGGTGGCAGGGCTCTGAACTGACAGCTCAGGGGTCAAGGCCTTTGTTTCTTGTGCGGGGGGGCGGGGAGGGGGGCTTCTGAATGACACCAAAGGCCTTCAAACTAGAAAAATGACATGTTCAAATAGAAAAAATTTGACATTAAAGAGAGCCATGTCAGAAATCCTGACTCAATGTGAATAATAATTCCTAAGACCACACTGTTGAAGAGTCCTGACCAATGTAAAAGTTCTAGAAAGTATTTAAAATAGATCGCCTGGGGCCGGCCGGGTGGCGCAAGCAGTTAAGTGCACGCACTCGCTGCGTTCCCCGGGGTTTGCCGGTTCAGATCCCGGGCGCGCACCGACGCACCGCTTGTCAAGCCATGCTGTGGCGGCATCGCATATAAAGTGGAGGAAGATGGGCACGGATGTTAGCCCAGCGCCAGTCTTCCTCAGCAAAAAAAGAGGAGGATTGGCAGATGTTAGCACAGGGCTGATCTCCTCACACACACAAAAATAAAGTCATTTAAAATAGATCGCCTTCCTGCTCCCCCAAACTTAATCAGTTATTCTTGGCTGCAAATAAAACCGACGCTGGTACTTACTTAAAGCTATATTTCATAATCCAGTTACTATTCTTATGGGAAAATATTAATACATAAAATCCTTCTTGGCTATATATACCATGTGGAAAAAATATAGGGCAATGGGATTCTTCCACACACACACTCCTGCACCATCCCCACCCCCCGCCCCGCCCCAAGCCTGCCATTTCATCTCTCTGCTTCATTGGCATGCACATCTGGATTACATAAATTTCAAGTATGGTTTTCAATATTAGTACCGCTTAAGTTACAATACTTGACAAATCTCGACTGCCAGGATGTCAAATCAAATTAGCTTGACCAGCCACAGGAGTGGAGGAGGGAAAGGGACTGTACAATTGGGGGACTGCAATAATAAACAAGGGCCCGCACTGGATCCACTGTTTCTTGTTTAGTTGGCACAGAGGTGACCTAACGAGCTCTCTGATCCAGGACGATGCCGACCTGCAGATCTGCGTTTCCACCCCTTACCAGCACACTCCGAGGAAGCTAGCAGGGAGGCTGTGGGTCTGGGAATTCATCCTGATCTCCACAGTGTGGCACCAGGAGGACGCTGGTCTTCCCAAACCACTCTTGTCAAAGCGAGTCCATTGCAAGGCAGTTTTGCAGATGAGTGCTATCCCCAAAGACACCAAGCAAACGAAAAATAGTTTTCAGAATAAATCTATCACCCTGGATCTATCATTCTGCTGCAAACTTCAGTCTGAGAGCTATGACAACCAGGTCTGGGCTGGCTCAGGAGATGCCCACTTGGCCGAGAATGTGCATTTAAAGGCTCTAATGAAACTCTTGAATGCACAATCCTAGTTAATCCAGGGTCTCATAAAGAGCATCTCTAAAATGTCAAATTCTATCTTCATTACTCAAGTTCAAGTCTTACCCCCATGGAGGCATCTTCTTATGTGTCATGACCCTGGTATTTCAAGAGGGCAGTGGGTTAGTGAGACACTAAGTATTTTATGATCAAATCTAAAAGTGACTGGTTACAAAAAACAAAACAAAATTTCTTTTTTTGACAAATAATTTTAATTCCATTATTTTCTAAATGTCTTATTAAAAATAACAGATTCTCCTTTCTTAATATTCACATTTCCCTTGTTGTAAACTCTTTTAGGATAATCAGATGGCATAGAATTTCTTCAGTGTTTTTACCTAGCTCCTAAGAGTGCTAATAATATACAAAAAAGTGTTCATGGTGAATTCAATTTGGGTACTACTGCTTTAAACAATGCTAAGTTTGTTTCTCTACTGCAAGACTTCTCAGAGCCTTGAATATGCAAATGTGTACTATAAACCACCAAGAAGGAAAGATAGTGTAATGCACATTTGGCCATGAAATCTTTTCCTGCGGTACATTTTCACATGACGAGTGTTCCGAGAATCACTCTGGGGATTAGCTGATACCCAAGTCCTCGACTTACTAATCATCACCCGCAGCTCACAGATACGTAAACTAGGCTGTCCAACATGCTGGCTTCTGTTCTGATGCACTGGGGGAGCGGCTGAGTGCTACCAGCCCCCGTGGGTGCACAATGGGCAGAACCGTGTTCACTCTCTGACTTCCCACAGGACCCTGAGCTTGTCGGCCACACAGCTCACTGCCTGCCAGGTCTGCCGTGTCCAGCCCCCTGCTGGGAGCAGTCATTCCACAGGCACCCTGTGAGAACTAAATCACTGTGCACACAAAGCTGTGTGCTGGTTCTTCCAAGTACGACTCAATGCCTACTTGGAAACACTCAGGAGACGGGCTCCAAGTCAGCAACACCACAAACAGGTTGGGAAGATGCCCAATGAGCCTGGCCTCTCTGGACACCCAGGGAGCTCCGAAGACCACAATTCCCCTCCAGGGGGGTCTCCTGTGTGGTAACGGCTCGTGACAAGCACACACAGAAAGGCAGCTCCGGGTTACGGCTGTGGGAGTTGGGAGTGGACGCCCACCTGGTGTGTGCGCAGATGTCCTGTTGGTTCCTAGTGTCCTGACACTCTCTGGGGAAAACTAAACCGAAACCAGAAATCATCCTCTTACTTCAAAATGAAACCTGAACCAAGGCACGAACCACGTACTTGATGCGGTAGGATGAGCATCACTGAGGCCCCATCTCGCTCATCAGCATCAGCAGGGCCTTTCCCAACAGCTTGTGACTGCCATGAGCTGGGCACGTGTTCTTTCATCTAATCTTCACCACAACCTGTGAGGGTCTGCTATTTTATTCCATCGTACGGATGAGGCAACAAGGCCAGAGAAGCCAAGGGTCCAGAGATGGGGGCAAAGTCACGATCTGAATCCAGGTCTACCTGGTGTCAGAGCCTGAGCCTCCCCCACCTATCCAGCCAACAAGTATTTAGGAACTCTTACTTGTACTGTGTACTGTGGGGGTTAAATGGATCAGATGGGGATTCTGCTCTCAAGAAGAAATCAGATGTTAAGATGAAAGGCCTGAGACATGGAGATCCAAACCCTAGAAGCTACTAGCAAGCACTTACTTAAAAAATGCCTTCTATATCCAGTCACTATTACAAATGCTTTTCCTAAATAAACTCATTTCACCTCACGAGGACCCTATGTGGTAGGTACTATCATCTCCATTGTACAGATGACAACACTGAGTCCCAAATCAGCTAGGAACTTTCCTGAGGTCACACAAGCAGGAAGGATGGAGCTGGGATGCTACCCCAGAATGCACAGACCTGACCACTACACTACACAGCATCGCAAAGGAAGGAGAGGGGCAGTCTGGAAGACACTGAGGCCAGGCCAAGTCCCTGGGCTATGGCTCTGCTGCCTGCCTAGTGGGCCAGCCTGGTTCCAACACAGAGGCTGTGGAGAGAAGAGCACCACACAGGCCTCACCAGGCTGGTTCAGAATGCCCTCCTTCAAAGCCTGCAGCTACCCAGAGCCTTCCTAGCTCCAACAGATGCCCTGGGCCCCTTCTCTTTGTGACCATGTCAGAAAGGCACAGCTCTATGATCTGTGGCAGTGATGGTTTTTCCAGCTCAGGACTAGGAGGCAGGAGAGCTGTTCTAAGCCTTTTGACCTCAGGGCCCTATTACTAACCTAACAGGCAAGTCCAGTGGGACCTGCCCACAGACAATGATCCATCAACTCTTACAGACTAGACTGCATTAAGCCCCCACTAACAAAGCACAATTTAAGCACTTACTATACAGCCAGATACTAAGGGGGGTACTTAATATGTCATTACTTCTAATCCTCACAACCACTTTCTTGTAAAAATGAGGACCCTCAGGCTCAGAAGTTAAGTAACTTACCCAAGGGTGACCCAGCAATTGGAACAGGCAGAATGCTAAGTGAAGAGCTGGTGGACTTGTAATCCATGGGTGCTCTCCCCATACCATACTGCCTTGCCTAAAACATGCATATAACTAACTACAGCACAATGAAGAAAATGGGAAACGCCCTAGTTGTGACACAGATAAAGCAAAACAGGAGAGGTTGTTCCCAGCCAGGAGGAGGTGGTAGCATTTGGAGCGGCTATAGCTACCTCACATGGGGGAACATACTGTGATGAGCGGCTAAGTTCTTGGTACTCCAGGAATGAGAACCTCCACCCAAAACCACAGTCACAGCAACGGCATAACACCCAGCAGAGGCCTTTCTGGACCAGGCATGTGTGCCCCTCTTGTGCAGGTTCAGGCCTCCCTGCAGTGCTCGTCTAGCAAGAATTCTTCAAGACCTTCTCACTGAGACGGTCGACCTGCTTCCACCCAGGCTGGCTCTCAAAACTGTACCTGCCCCTGGGTGTTGAGGCCACTCTACTCCTGATCCTGGTGCCCAGCCCTGCACTGGCTTGAAACCACCTCGAGTTCCCCTTTTAGCACAGCTGCCCACACTCAAGCCTTGGATCTACTCCGGCTCCTAGTGAGATCCAGGGTGTGGCCCCAATACGTACATACATCATGCTTCCCACTCACTTACAAGAGCCCCTGTACCTCCCCTGAACCCTTCTCTTGAGACAATCCTGAAACTATCACCAATGCTTTGCCAACCACGCTTTGAAATTTTAGCACAGCCTACTGTGGCTGCCTGCTAGGAGGCCACTGACCTCCGGAACCCAAATAATTTGTATTCTTTAGGAATTCCAGATGATTCCTAGGAGCCATTTGCCACAGTGAAGCTGCACTAGTTCCAGCACACTGAAAGCTTATTCACCTGAAGTTGCTATTAACAGACACAAAGCTACATCCCAGGATGGAGTCAAGGCTCACAGCCAACCTTCTAGTTCTTGGTACTTTGTGTTTCTTCTCTAGCCCAAATGTAACACTTTTTATACATGTATTCAAAAAGTTATCCTAAATAAATCATTTAGACCATGTGCAAATCTTTTGCTACAGATGAAGTTCATGGCAATGCTAATATAACAGAGAAAAAACCATAAACCAAAATGCCCAGTAATAGGTGATGAATAACACAAATCCATTATACAGACATCCCATATAATGAAATACTTTGCAAGGCATTAAAAATGAATATGTAGAAGAGCTATATTTATTGGCTTGGAAAGATATTTATAGTATACTGAGTAGAAAGCAGGTTATAAACCAGTATGAAAGATCACGTTTTGTAAAGAAAATCTCTTGATGTGCATCAACGTCTTGAAGACACAATCTACAAACAGGGCGAATGTAGATGATTTCAGTGCACTTCTTTTTTGATGATCCATATTTTTAGTTTGTCTACATTGAACATATTAGTTTACAATAAAAGTTATAAAAAAAGTTTTCTTTTGATTGAAGCAGTATATGTCCATTTAGCAAGCATAAATATATATATTCAAAAAAAAATACCATCCCATAAGCCCAAGCTTCCAAGTTTCAAATTTAACCAACTGCAAGTAGTAGTACACAGGGCATGCATCAAGACGGAGAATCGTCACCAAATGCTACCAGCCCAGGGGGCATCGTCACAAGGTGGCCCTAGAGGACAATGTTTTTTCAGTGGTCTTTCAACACCAAAACATTTCCCCGAGAATAAGAAGCTGCTGCCAGGAAACTTAGTTCCAGGGCCCAAGCCCCACATCTGGTTCCTTACTCTCAGCAAACACACTTCCCTCTGAAGCCAGAAGGAAGGGACAGCTCTGCACCAGCCAGTTTTACGAGAGTAAGTTGCTGAGTTCTCTTACTTCTTGGTAAATCCAAAGGAGGGCTTCCCTACCCGATTTATAATGTCCTGGTACAGAACTTCTCAAACCGTCCCGTGCACAGCATATCTGGGATCTTGTCACAACAGAGACTGATTCAGGAGATCTGGGGAGAGGCCTGAGATTCTGCATTTCTAACAAGCGCCCAGTGATGGTGCAGCTGGTCCTAAGGCTACACTTTGAGCAGTAAGGCCCTACCGATGATTGTCAGATAGGAGAACTGGGCTCAGCCCAACCCCATCCTCCAGGGCAGAAACAGCGGGCTCAGGGAAAACTCTCACCTTCTCGGGCCACTAGTGATCAATTAGCAAATGATCCACATGGAACCCCAAAGGACCGTGATGATTTAATGTTCCTATCAAAGTGGGCCATTTACCACAGTGACCAGAGGGCTGGCCCAATGCCTGGGCTGCCTACAGAAACTCTTTATATAACCAGAAACACCCTTGGGTGCCTGACAAAGGTGGGCAGCACCCAAGATTCCATTCAGAAACAGGACACTCATGACACCCGTAAGTCAACCCCCAAACAGTAATTGTGATTGTCGTCTATGAAAGCTGACACTAGAAGAAAGGTGGGAGGCTGGAAGACAGGGATGAGAGGCCACACTTAGGGTGAATTAGAGCAGGATGAACAGGAAGCCATGAATGGGCCACTGCAACAGGAATGGTAGAGGGAGCAGAGGACAATAAAAATGCTAAGAGGTGGACCCAAGTAACACCGTTGTGGCCGGGAGCCCGTCCCGAGGCCCGGAACAATGGCAGCCGGCGCCGAGCTTGCGCACACCCCACTGGATGCTGTCTGGACCCAGAGGAGCGTTAATGAGGCTGGGTGGCAAGGCGACTCCATTTTTCATCACTGACACTCAGATGGGCGGTCCTCGGCCCAGGACCCGGCCAGTCACTCAGCCCCAGCTCTGCTGTGTATAAACACTCCCATCCTTAATCAGCAAGGGAGGCAGGTGCCGGAGATCTGGTCACGGTCAGCTGGACAATCTGATAAAGCCTTCTTCGGTCGCTGTGGCCCGAGAATAGAGCCAGCATAATTAGACCAGGCGGAGGGGCTGTCAGGCAACCCAGGCGGAAATAACGGGGCCTCTGCCAATCAAAGAGAAACCCAACAGAGGTGGCGGGTGGGGAGGGGCGTCTGTTCAGAAGTGGACGGTGGGGGAGGGAGCCTCCCCAAGGCTGGCCTGTGACTCTGGCGGGCTGCGCAGCTCATTATGCGAGCCCCAGAGCTAGGCGGGTGCTATCGATCACTATCGGGGTCTCTAGGGGTTCAGCATTATGCAGCAGGACCTGGTGTGCTCTGCTCTGGCGACAACCAGAGGAACGTGGCAACGCATCCTTGCCAATGGAAAAACAGGTTGGCCTTGTTTCCCCCTTTTAATTATCTTGTAGGCGTCTTAACCATGAAGGTGCAGAAATGGAGAGTAACAGCGAGAAGACCACAGGAGGTTTGTGGTTGACAAAGCGTCCTACACATGTGCTCTCAGGGAGGCCAGCGGAGGGCTGACACCTGAGGCACACAGTCGGGAAGGCGGGGGCTCATGGCCTGCCCTTTGGTCCTGTTACCCTCGCCCTGTCACACACGTGCACAACTGCTAGATGTGCTCAGGGATTCCAGCCTTTTCGAGAGCACTGAGCAGGGCTCTCCTGCCCCGCTGCCAGGACGGGACTCGACAGCATCTCACTGGCTGGCTGGCTGGCTGGCCTCTCACTGCTTTTCAGGAGCGTGGACCAGGACACAGGGAGGCAACCCCTCTCCTGATCCTTTTATCCCACTGTTTCCTGTTTAAGCCAAAAGTTGCCCCCTGCAGCTGGTACTGTGGATGCACTGGAACCCGATGGGCAGCCTCTGTCCTTAACCCACGTGCACCTGGGAGAGGTGGCTTTTTGGCACATCCCCCAAATAAATTCACCTCCATGACTCAACAGTACTGAAGGTTTTTTGGGGAAAATCAGAGGAGATTTATACCACGTGTTTATAGAAGACAACTTCATACGATGTCCTTCACACACCTATGTTCACTCTCTAGCGACACCTCCCAGTGCCTGCCTGCGGTCCTGCTTTTGGTTCTCACCATCCATCTCCATATTTTCACACTGCTTCCTCCCCTCCCCTCACTCCCAGCAAAATAAAAGCCATTTAACTATTATTCTTAACATGGCCTCTTGGAGGCTTAAAAACACTCACAGGCATTATGCTGTGCGAAGGAAGCTAGTCTCAAAAGGTTATGTACAGCAGGATTCCAGGTATATGATATTCTCACAAAACAGAACTGGCCTGACGGAGAACAGACCAGCGGTGGTCGGGGTGGGGGGGTCAGGTGGACTATACAGCACAGCAAGAGGGAGCTTTTTGGGCTGATAGAACTGTTCTGTATCTTGATTGTGGTGGTGGTGACAGAAATGAATATATGTGTTAAAACTCATAGAACTGTATAACTATCCCCCAAAGCCAATTTTACCATAGGAAATTAAGAAAAAAAAATATGCACCAACAGAACTGATCTCCTTCTGGAATGGGAGTGCGAAATTCTGCAATTATGAATGACCAACTGACCCTAGTCACCAAATAGACCCGCTTCCTCCAAACCCTTCCCGTTTTCCAAGATAGCTTTTACACAACACACAGTGCCTCTCTGCTCCAGCAAGGGGCTCCACATGCATTACTCAAATCTGGGGACTGCATTCTCCATATGCAGTGTGAATGGTACCCAGAGGTCTGCTCAGGGGATGCAGCCCTTCCCGCCACGGCTGCTTCCTGCAACATGCTAGGCCTATGTTGCTGGCCGCTGGCTACCCCCCCACCTGTCTCTCAGCCATTCCCTTCCTCTCGCACACACTGGCCTTCTCTCCTTTCCTCAAATGCACCACGTTGTGCCCACCTCCAGGCCTCTGCGCCAGCTGCTCCCCACCTGTAATGCTCCTCCCTCTGTCCTTGCACAGGCAGTGCCTTCTGTTCTCTCAGGTCTCAGCTCAGATGTCTCCTCCTTGGAGAGGCCTTTCCTGAGCCCTCAATATACAGCTCAACCCCCTCCTACTCTGTGTTTCCAGGCTTGCTTTTTTTTTTTTTTTCTTTTTATGGAACTTTTCACTATTGCTCGTCTGTCCTCCTGCCAAAAGAGTGAAAGGATATGTGTTGCACAGTCAGAGGACCATCTTGCTCACTATCATCTCCACATCACCGAGAACATGCCCCAAAGGGCCCAAAACGGAATGAACAGACCATGAAGAAAACAGAGCTTGAACAAAATGGGGAAGCAATTGAGGGCGGGGCAGAGAGAGAGGTGGAATCAGAAATCCATGAAAATTCTCTTTCGTCATTTTCTAAAAGTTTTATACCCAAATATTTCGACTCATTTTGCCCCACATTTTATATTAAAATTTTCAAACATACAGCAAAGGTGAAAGCATTTTACAGTGAGCACCTGTACAGCCACCATCTAGAGGCTATCACTTACATTTAGCTGTACTTGTATCATCCATCTGTCTGTCCCTCTATCCATCCTTTAACTCATCTGACTTTTTCTCCATCAATTTCTATTCAGTCATCTAAAAACATCCCATTGCATAAACAAAGGAAACAAACCAGAGACGAGGACAGTCTTTGGAGCTATTGTAAGTGCAAAATAATCAAAGATCTCCAAGAGCTGGGTCCCGTAGAAGCCATGCATCTGAGTTTTCCGAGCGCTCTGACTCAGGAACAGGACAGAGCACTGGGTGCCTTATATTCCCACTGCCTCATGAGTCTTCTTAATCATGTTTTCGGCGGGGGTTGGGGAAGTAGGGGGAGGAAAGGGGCGGTTAGGGAGCTCACAGGTCAACAGAGGGATGACAGTGAAGGACGACCCTCAGCCACCTCTCCAAGGCCACTCCCCTGGATGTCAGGCTTCTGTGTTGCTGCAGAAATCACCCCCCAGTGCCCAAGGAAGGTGGAGGCAGGGTTACAGCAGAATATGCTGCAGAGCTCTGCTTTGCCACCCTGACACGAAGCACAGCCTTCCTCTGGACACTCCTGCACGCGGCCGTAACATCAACAGTGACCTGCACAGCCTCTCCGGGGTTACTCATCACACGCCCCCACCCGTAGCCCTGCCTTCAAATGGAAACCCTGCAAAATGGCCATTTTTACCGAGGACACGTTGGCTGACTCCGCTTTTCCAATTCTGACATCGGCACTGCCTGGAAAACCTGGCCTGCCCTTGAAGAAAGTGGGTCAGTAGCATAAATCTACGATCAGTCAAGTTCTGATGAGGATGGAAAGAACTAACAAATGTGGCTTTGTACTGCCAGAGCCAGGAGGACCCTCTTGTCCTTGCTGCAACGTCTGAGTCCTGTAACAACGTCCTCAGCTTCCCTTAACAAGGGGGTCCCTACTCTGTCTTGGTCGATGTTTAGAATCTGATGAAAGGGAATGATCTTCTCCCCAGGAAAAATAAGGTGCACATGAACACAACATTTAACTGCAGGAGTTCACCGTGGCACATCAGCAACGCCTCTAGGTCCCGACAGCCGCGGTTAGCATAGGGCTGACTGTGCGCGGGGCTCTGTACTATGCACTTACCTACTCTGTCTTACTCAACCTCAAGACAAGCCCTCCAGCGATGTCATTATTATCCCATTCTCAGAGGTGGAACACGCGGCTTCCACAGGCAGAGCAATTTGCCTCCTGGAGCTACACAACTTGTAAGTAGCAGACTTGGAATCTACCAGGCTGACCCCAGGATCACCAGGAAACTCACGGCGTTCTTGAGATCCCACAAACTGACTCTGCTCAGGCCCTAACTTGAAGCTGCCCTGACCCCAAATCTTCCTTCCCATTCAAATGACTTATTAAAGTCAACTGATGAGACAGTCCTGGCAGGCCAGCCAGTGGGCCCTGGGGATGAGCCAGGAGCACAAGGCCCCGGGGCCTAAACAGGGGGGCCTGGGGGCGGGTAACTCAAACCTGAGAGCCGGGGACCCAACCCCAAGGCAAAGAATATCCCATAAAGAACCAGCTCCATAGATGACATCAAATTGCACCCAGGGGCCCAATGCAGGCCAGATATGTGCTATTTGGCTCACGCAAATTTGCTTTTATATATATATATATATATTTATTTAAATTTGAATAGCTTTTAGGAAGAACCTAAAGTTGACTATAGTCCCCACTATTCCCAACTGTCTTATCTCCAACATCTTCATTAAAACAAACTCACAACGATAAATGGCCTAGCCTCTGAAGACTTTTGAGCCAGACTCTCAAATCTAAATTGGAGTAAATTTAGTTGTATTGACCCTACTAAGGGTCTTAAGGGTTAGCCAACAAATGAATGTTAGCTCACTCCATTTTGTTCTCCTAAGGTCAGAAAAAAATGTGAATTAATAAAAACATTGGGGTATTCAAAAGTTTTTAATTTTTTTTTTTTTTGAGGACGATTAGCCCTAAGCTAACATCTGTTGCCAATCCTCCTCTTTTTTGCAGAGGAAGATTGGGCCGGGGCTAACAACCATGCCCATCTTCCTCTACTTTATACAGGACGCCGCTACAGCATGGCTTGACGAGCGGTGCGTCGGTCCGCGCCCAGGATTGGAACCTGTGAACCCTAGGCCACCAAAGCAGAGCATGTGAACTTAACCACTATGCACCGCTCGTCAAGCCATGCTGTTGCAGGTATCCCACGTAAAGGAGAGGAAGATGGGCACAGATGCTAGCCCAGAGCCAATCTTCCTCACCAAAAAGAAAAAACAAACTTTAATGCACAGAAATTAAAAAGTGATTCCAAATGGATTCATTATAATAGTGGCTAAAAAATACCTGGTCTAAAAACAAAACAAAACCCAACCTAGTCTTCTGCCTTAGCTTGTATTATTCCCTTGGCACTTGATGCAAGTTAATAGCTTTTTACAAAAATATAGCAATAGAGAGAAGCCATTTTCTACAAAGAAAAGGACATATAACATGACCACACGTATATTTTAAAGGTGCTACACAGACACACAAAGACAGGAAGGAGGCATGATGAGGTACCACCTCACAGCCACCAGGATGCTACTGTCCAAAAATCAGAAGATAACAAGTGTTGGCAAGAATGTGGAGAAACTGAAACCCTGGTGCACTGTTCATGTGACCATCAAATGATACAAATAACCACTATGGGAAACAGCATGGAGGCTCCTCAAAATATTAGAAATAGAACTACCATGTGATCCATCGATTCCACTTCTGGGTATATATCCAAAAGAATTGAAAGTGAACTCTTGAAGAGATTATTTGCACATCCATTTCATAGCAGCATTATTGACATTAGCCAAGAGGTTAAAGCAACTCAAATGTCCTAGTGGATGAACAGATAAACAAAATGTGGTAAATACACACAACGGAACATTATTCAGCCTTAAAAAGAAGATCCTGTCACATGCTACAACATGGATGAACCTTGAGGACATTATGTTAAGAGAAATAAATCAGTTTTAAAAAGATAAACACTGGGCCAGCTCCAGTGGCCTAGTGGTTAAGTTCGGCACGCTCCTCTTCGGCAGCCTGGGTGTGGTTCCTGGACGTGGACCTACACCACTTGTCTGTCAGTGGCCATGGTGTGATGGCAGCTCACATACAAAAAGAGGAAGATTGGCAGCGGGTGTTGGCTCAGGGCGAATCTTCCTCAGCTAAAAAGATAAATACTATATGCTTCCACTTGCATGAAGTATCTATAGTCAAACTCACAGAAAGAGAAAGTAGAGTGGTGGCCAGGGGCTGGAGGGAAGGGGAGAAGAGCAGTTGTTTAATGGGTATAAAGTTTCAGGTTTGCAAGATGAAAAAGTTCTAGAGATCTGTTTCACAACAATGTGAGTATATTTAACACTACTGAACCGTACACTAAAAACGGATGAGAAGATAAATTTTATGTGTTTTTACCACAGTTCAAAAAATATATTAAAAAATGAAAAAAACTGTAAAGGATAGTAAGGACGAATATGCTCAAATTTGGGTGCGTCTCTGGAGGGAGGATCACAGAACTTATTTGCTCTCTCTGTGCTGCTTTAATTTTTTTACAATGATTGAATATTACCAGACAAAAATCAGTAGAGATATCCCTTTGAAAAGGAGAATGTCAAGTTTAACAGGGTTCTAAGGGCAGACTACGAGATCACACATCAACAGGAATTACCTGGGTGAGGTATGCTCTCTGCTTAGGGCAGCCGGCACGAGGCTCCATCTGAGGGATCCGGGACAGAGCGCGGGCCTCACACTCCTGTCAGTACACACTCTTAGGGGCAGCTGGGGCCTGTTGCAGACTGTGGACTGAATGAAGCATTTTCTCAGCCCTTTTTTCTTCTTTTTTTAAAAATTAAACATCTTATATGATATGGGGACCCTAATAATTCTATTCTAATCTTCATTTTGGTTCTATCTTGAACAATGCTTCTAAATGCTCTATTTTTTATATTCAGAGAGGGCCCTGCAAACTCCTCACTTTGTATAGTACCACAACGTACTTATGCATAGTTCCTTGTCTTGAGTTTTTGCATTTCTGAAATCAGAATGGGGCTTATAATCTATGTATACTCTAAATACAGACCTTCTGACCCCCCCAAAGTTATTTCTAAATCATTATTGAAGAAAAACAGCACTTATCCTAAAGAAATATTACTCTAAGTGCAGTGCAGGAAATTGAGTGGTACCTGGATTAATGTTTAAAAAAATTTTCATAGTAATGTGTATAATGTGTTAGAAAAATATAACCCAGTGTTATGGATAGTATTACTCAGAACAAGGCTGAATTTTTAAAATTTGATTTAAAGAGAAGTATTGAGTAAAATGTAGTCAAGTAATATTTGGATATGGACAAAATCATGACATGATTTTGAAATTGTTAAAGTATAGAAACGACTGGACCAGGGCATGTATCTTTGCAGAGTGGGACTGGGTTTGGGCTGAAGTAGCTACCCTCCCTTGCTCAGTCCCATCGGAGATCAATAATCTGCATTTTCAAGATGGCAGCTAGAGGTGAGGGTTACTCTGTGGCCAAGGAACAGAGAAGGTATAATCTTGTCAAGATTATATCTAATTCCTTCTAACCTCAGCAGTCCACGTCAACCCAAGTAACCCCAGGAAAATACTTCCTAAATTTTAAAAGTGTGGCTCTTCTCGTTACTAGGTGGTAGCAGTTGAAGAAAGCAGATATTTTCAGCAGCTCATTAGCCACATATGGTAGATATAAAAATCATCTATATATCATCAAGGACAGGTGGCCTTCAGCAAAGCTTCAGAGAAAAAAAAAAATGGAACAAAGAAAAGAGTGCACCAGAGAGAACAGAATAATTGCGACTTGAACACAGACGGCTAAGTGTCTCCGGGAATTCCGCAGCCAGGACTAATAGCTAAAATTACCAGCTTAAACTATTTCCCATGTTCATTCTCTGAAGTGCTATAAATGGAAACAGTTATAAATTTTTCCCCCAACAAAGTGTGCATATTCTTCTTTTAAGACGTAAGAGACTAACACTCGTTTAAGACCAACTGAGGAAAAAGAGCATTTTACAGACACTGTGCAAACCCTGAAAACTTTCATCTGCCGAGCGGAAGGGAAGCAAGTGGTCCCTGGGTTTCCTAGGCTCCCTGCACATGTGAGAGACGGGAGTCTGTCATTGTGTGTGCATATGAATGAGCTTCAGATCTAAGTTAATGCCACAGCGATCCCCAAGGAAACTGGCTAAGTGTCTATAACAGCCTGCTAACTTGGGGAATTCAGAGGACAATAGTATCTTTTTCTAATTGGATCAGAATCCACTTTGATGTCTTCACCCCAAGTGGACCAGCTTCTGCTTCCCAGCCAGCCTCTCACACTGGGGTGGGGGTAGGGGGTCTGTAAACGCATTCCCAGCCTGGAAAGAGCAGAGCTGGAGACTCCCTTGTCAACTGAACACCCGGGCTATCAAACAGGCAGTTCCACTCTAGAAGCTCACAGGCAGGACAGAGGTGGCCCCGTGCTCTCTGCGGTGGGACACAGGACCGAAAACTGTTCCTCCAACTGATCTTGATTATGTTGATTTTTTAAACTATTTTTAATATTATTATTTAACACAAATGGGCTTTTAGTTGGGCACAATGGTCTGAAAAAAAATTCTTAAAAAAAAGAAACATCCCTACTTGTAGCTAAATAAGAGTTTTTATTTTTTTAAAAGGTCTTTTGAGTGGCTTACGCAAATAACACACAGGTGCCATTTACACGACCGCACTAGGATCTGAGCTCCACTGACTTACGCATCTAACACATGGGCCACACACACTAGTTTGCCGAGTCCCAACCCAGCGCATATATTCTCTAGACCTAATGAACAGGAGAACGGGAGGCAAATCGAAAGAGACCTTAAATCAAACAGATATTTCCTCTGCCTGAAACCCTGACCTAAGTCCACCGACTGCACTCCTTCCGTTCGCCTGGTAACCCCGCTCCCTCCCCGTGAGGAAGGAAGCAGAAGCCACAGCGCTCCACGAGAGGACTGGGAACCACTGAGCAGAGGCCCCTGGAAGCTGCTCACACAGCGGAGAGGGGCTGCACGCTGCGGCACAAAGACCATCTTCCCTACTGTGCAAATGGGTAAAATGTTGGCCTTAACCTGAAACCAGCCAATTTACTCAAGGATTCTTTTAGTCATGGTCTGTGAAGATGGTGGCCAGGCCACTGCTCTCGACTCTACTCAGAAAACAGCCAGTCATTCTGCCCTCGCCCCATTGGCATATGGAATACTTCCTATGTACCAGGGCACCTGACAGTAAACAGACAAAAATCCTGCCTTAAGAGTCTTACATTCTAGTGAGGAGATGATGGATAATAAGCAAATATATATAGCAGATAGCAGTTGTCAATACAAAGAAAAATTAAGCAAGAAAAGAGAACGGAGAGGGATAGAGGAGTGGAGCTCCCTCACAGGGAGGTCAGGGAGGGCCTCTTGGAGGAGGTGGCAGTGAAGCAAGGACCAGCACCAAGTGAGGGAGCCTGCAATGGGGCCACCTGGGAGAAGAGTGATCTGGGTGGAGGTAACAGTAGGTACAAACGCTGAAGGGTAGTAATAAAGAAGTCACAGGGAGGCAGGGCCAGATCACAAAGGACTTGCAGGCACTGAAGGACCCTGGGTCCTATTCTAAGTGTGACAAGAGGCCTTTGGGCAGGGGAGTGGCATGGTAAGCTCTGGTTTAGGGGCAGGAGACAGGTTAGGAGGATGCTGATTAGTGGAGGAGAGAGAAGACAGCGGCTTAGCTTACAGTAACAGCAGTGGCCATAGAGGATTCCTGGAAGGCAGAGCCAACAGGCTGGCTAATGGGCTGGACGTGGGATGCAAGAATGGAGGATAACTGCTAGGTTTTTGGCAGAGCAACTAAAACGTGCCATTTGCTGATATGCGGAGCCCTGGGTGAGAAGCAGGGTCTGGGAATGTGAGTTTTGGGCATGTGACATCTGAGGGAGACGTGAGGAGGCAGAAGAGTCTGGGGTGGAGGGAGGTATAAGGTGAGAGTCTCAGAACCAAATGAGGTGACCCAGGGAACTAGCGTAGACGGAGAAGGGGCCCCAGGGCTGAGCCAGGGAGAGCCGGCAGGAGCAAGAGGAGGGAGAGCTCACAGAAGGGACGGTGAAGAAGAGTGTGGCTCCCCCGATGCCAAGGGAAGGACCTGTCCTGAGAGGAGTGAGTGCCCAGCTGTGTCCAATGCCGCTGAGACACCCTCAAAAGGTGCAGAAAGAAATTCCCCTGCATGCACACTCAGGAAGAGCTAAATGGAGGGAGTAACGCAAACATGGACACGTTAGCAGTGGGGATCCGGGTGAGGGGTACCTGGGAATTCTGTGTTCTATTCTTACAACTTTCTCTACATCTGAAATTTTGTCAAAGTAAAAGGTTTTTTTTAAAATGACGTTTCTAAGAGATCCAGTAAGATGAGGAACCGAGACCAGACCAGAGTCTGACAACAGAGAAGTTGTCGATACCTTAACAAGGGTGACTGTAGTGGAGTGTGCAGATGAAATCCGACTGTTGGTGGGTCCAAGAGAGAATGGGAAGTGAGAAGACAATGACACTAACTATACACAAGGCTTTCCGGGGGTTTCACCATAAACCGGAACACAAAACTGGGAGGGGACCGTGAGCACGAGGTCAAGTGAAAAAATTTCCTAAGATGGTACTTATATTAGATAGCATATTTGTTTGCTGATGAGAATGATTCAGCAGAGATGGGAGAACGACAGAGGGAACGCTCTCATGTAGGCTGGAGGTGGTGGGATGCTGACAGACAAGTGGAGAGCCGGCCACAGATGGGGTCGGGGAGGGCACAGGCCACAGACAGGTGGGGGACAGGCCGTCCAGAGGGGCGGCACAGTATGCGATCCACATGCAGGGAGACCATTAGACTTGGCAGAGGAAATATAAGGCGATTCCCTTCTGACTGTTTCTATTTTCTCAGTGATATATAAAACAAAGTCGGCAGCTGAATGTGAGGGGGAAAGTAAGTGTTTACGGTTTCAGAGAGAAGAGGAGGTGTGGGCAAGTGAAAGAGGGGCCTGACCAGGGAACATGGCAGGACTGCCCAGCAAAGCAGAAAGCTCAGTGGCGGCATGTGGCCACAGACTTAAAGCAAATCCACTCAGCACGGTTGTGGGCACGCTCTTCTCTAGCCACGCTGAGCTGGCTGGGTGCCAGCGTGGAGAGGGTAGAGCTGGGTTTAATCAAGTTAGGATTTTCCAGAAAGTATGAGATAGAGTGAAAGGCAAGGCAGGGATTATAGCGATGGGCCATGAAATCTAAGATGGGTAGGGAGGGGAGAAAAGGATGAAGGGTGCTCATGGCCAGTGGGGTCAATGGGCTGGAGGCTGACTGGAATGGAGGAACTCCTTGAGCATTAGGACCAAGCGACTTAAGCTGGAAAGACAGGAGGGGGTGGTCAGAGAGAGGGAAGCTTGAAAAGATGATCTCAGAGATGAGCAGTGATTGGTCATGATGAGGCCCAGGGTCTGACCTGGAGAGCGGGTGGCTGAAGTCAGATAAAGGGCAAGACCATTGGAAGTGAGGAGGTCAAGGAACCAAGAGCCCTGTGTTCTCTGTGGACACTCATGTTGCCCAGAACGAGGTAGGAGCTATGGCAGAAAGAAAGGCAGTGAGGCAGGGCCCACATCTTCAGGGAAGGGGATGGGGGTAGGGATCTGAAGATGTGCAGATACAGAAATAAGGAGGGACAGCAAGTGGCATAATCTGAAGTACTGTATGCTTCAAAGGAATTTTTTTTCCCAGGAGAAAATAGGGGGAAATGACCTGGAAATGACAATAAGGAGCAAAGGACAGTCCTGACCTATGTCTAGGCCCTGTGTACACAGGGTGCAGGAGAAACAAACAGCCCCTGCTTGAGAAGGCTATAGGGACGGTAATGTCCTCCAGACACAGGCAGGTTTCAATTACAGCAAGATGGCCAAGGCCATGTTAAAAATGAAAAGAAAAAAAAAAAAGCCTCAACTTTTGGACAACTCTGATTTGCTCAAAGACCTAGAAAAATTTACCACCATTCATGAGTTTTAAGAAAACTTTCAATAAGTTAGGCTTTTATTCACATATACAATTTGGCTATATATATGTGGCTTATCATGCAAAGGCAACACCTTTTAAAAGTATTTCACTAAGGAAGATAGATTTAGTCTTGGCATTCTACTTATATATTCGTCTTCTATCCCCACTGGTTTGCCTGCACCTGGCGCATGGCTGACGCTCCATGAATTTAGGAATTTGCTGTTCCTGAAATCTCCCTTGCCTCTCTGAAGCTTTTGTACCTTGTGCTTGTTCTCTCTCCAGTCTTTTCAACTACATATTTCTTAAGTGGTTAACTTAAAGAACGCCAGCCAAATTCTGGTGAACTTTTTCTAATGTGCTTTCAAGTAGAATATCTTAAAATGAAAACATAACCATATCTGTTTCAAGCTGAGTGCAAACAGACAATTTTTATCATCTCACTCACACTCAAGAGAGGCTGACTTGCCCAAGATCACACATGGTGTGTAAGAAACGGAACCAGAACCCAGGACTCTTGGTTATCAACCATCCCATCATTCACCACAAAATATATGTCCACATTTCACTGCAAATTACCAATCACTCATGGAGCACCCCTGGCATAAAACTCAGGCTTTAATTTCCACCTTTAAAACACAGAAGATTTCAGAAAAAGACTTGGGGAAAAGATCTCATCTTTTCTTTCAAGCCAATTACTTTTAAAAGCCATTTTGCTTTCTGATTTTCCCACAAAAAAACAAACACAGTGTTGGGCTTGGGTACACCAAAGGAAAAGATTTTAGTGTCTCCTTCATACAACTGGGCCTGCATAAATGTTTAAATTAATAAAGATCATTCGGGTGCTTCCCCACCCTCTTTCACATTCTGGCCCTTGAACGGATTGCGTGATTGAAGACGCAGCTCAATGCTTCACAGGAGCTTCTCAGGGACATCTGCATTAATCTTCTGCCCGTGCAATGCAGAAAACGTGAAGTAAAACGGGCTGAAGTTAAAATACATACTGAATTCCCACTGCAGGGGATGGATCTTTTTAGCAGATGTTTTTCTGGAATGGTTGGTGATTGTAAAATAGGGAGAACTAAAAGAATCAAAGTCAAAGCAGGTAAAGAGAATGGATTGGGCAGGGGGTTGGACTGGGAGGCAGGAATGGCATACCAACTATTTTTCCAGACTACCGCTTATGAAAAATCAGCTGTCTTCTGACCATTTCTAGGACACGGCTATACACGGTGGTTGTGGACCAGAGAAAACCAACCCAAACTGATGTAAAAAAAATAATCATTTAAGCAAGCTGTTCCTTGATATTTAAGCCAAGATCTTTGAGGGTACTGGGTTCCCTTGTTTGGAAGGACTGTGTGTTTGGGAAGTCATGACAGTATAGTCCTCATGGAAAATAATTAAGGTGGTTGTTTGCAAAGCCCAAGGAGGCTGCAGGCCACTGGAGGTGGCAGCTCCGCAGATCTCGCTCCATCAGGGACCTGCCAGCCCACCACTCCAGATGGGACGTTTTAGGCCAGCAAGTGGACCTTGCCCGAAGCCTTCTGGAGGATGGGCCTTTTCATTTGTAACCGGCTTTTCTTTTTCCAGCCTCAAACTGACAGCAGTTACACTTTGGGCCCTCATGGCAGGACATTTAGAGTTGGCTCATCTGGGGCTCCCATTCTGCATTGCTCTTGCATTGGAAGTAAGAGGAAGCGGTCGATCTGGGAGGCAGCAGAGTGTGGCCGAGGTGGGCATCCTGGCTCCACCACTTACTAGCTCTAAGAACTGGGATCAGCTACTTAATCTCTTTGTAGTCCAGTTTCATCTCTGTAAAATGGGAACAATATTACTGTCTATTTCATAGAGCCACTGGGAAGGTTAAATGAGAATAAAATAAGTAACAGTGCCTGGCACACGGCACTCTCTGCCTCCTATTCGTGGGGGGGGTGAAGGTGAGGGGTAGGAGTACCTTCAAGGTAAGCAAGGGGCTTCTTTTATGGCTCTTAAAAATGCATTGTTTTCTTTTAGAGGAGCTATTACACAGCCCACTGAATCTAACTGCCCTGCTAGCTCAGCATGAATACCCCTGCATTAAGAATCATGTCACACTCTTGCTTCACAAGTTGCGGAAACCCAAATCAGACTGCATTCAGCTTTGGGTAGTGGGAGACATACTGAAGGCCTTTCAATTTCCAAAGCCATGATCAGAATGAAATGTTCTCGCATCGGGCGTTTCACATTTTAGAATTCAATTACAAAACCCTACCATTTAGCTTGTTAGGCTGGCTGCTCCATCCCAGAACGAGTGACAAAAGACAGTCTTTATAGCCAGGCTCCAAGTTCCAGTGCTATAAATCACTGGTTATCGGATGGAGTGGAACTCATTAATATAAACGAGAAGCCTGAAAGGCACCCATTAGCATGCTATTAATTTGTTTGACGATCTACGACGTGGCAAGAGCTAAAATCGTTAGGCTGGGCTAATACCGCATCTCATGCAGAAGAATAATCTGGTCCCATTAATTTTTGTCTTAGGCTTGCCAAATGTAATTGGGCATAATCAGGGCTCATACATCTCTTCGTAGCTTTTTCATCCTTTCTTTTAAAAGAAGAAAATGGGGGTGGGGGACGAGCTCAAACTCTCTTGGTACTCAACGACGGTAACCAGTGAGAAGGGGTCTAAGTTGCAGCAGGCCCGTCAAGTACTGTAAACGCTTCTACCCTCATTTTCCTTCCTTGCTCTGCCTTGGTTGCTTGTTTGTTTCTCATGAAATGAATGTGAATCATAAACTCTTTTCCAGTTGGGTTAACTTCACTTACACATCCATCCAATTTATTGGGGGGATCCATTTTATCCCAGCGGGTAGATATGATTATCTTCAATCTTTGCCATTAACCAGGGGCATGAGGGAAGGAGGGAGGATGAAGCAGCTTTATCTACATCTCTGTGGTCACGTGTCTTTCTGTCCAATTATAGCGCATTTCTGTAGCTGGTTAGCCTTCCAGCCCCCAAAGCCGTTACAGAAAATCGACTCACTGCCTTGAAAGTCTCGGACAGTGTCCTGACTCACGTGGGTCACTTGCGGGCAAAAAGGACATCAGAGAAGAGGGAGCTGCCCACATGGTCCTAAACACACCTCCTTTCCTCCTGGTTACTGCTATTCAAAGGACACCACCACCCAGTCGTGCCATCAAATGAACTGAAGACAAAAATTGTGTTTTCAGATAATGGAGTTACAGATAAGGATCTGTAGACGTGAAATGGATCTTCCAATGACCATCTTAATTACTTCAAGATTTTTTTAAAATCTAAATCAGTGAATGTGTAATTTTCCTGCCCACCAAAAAGCTAGCATAAACAACGAGCTTAAGTAAATTGGTATAATCACAGCCCACCAGCAAAGCATGAAGGCCTGGCCTCCAAGCTGAAAGGGAGAGGAGAGGGAAAGGCCGGTGAGCTTGGCTATTCCCTCAACACATTCGTTCTCACATCACCGTCTGTCCGCAACCCAGAGAGGGACCCGCCCCTGAGTACTCAGAGCTCTTCAGTTTCTCCTCACAGGACACTCAACATTAGAAAGCATTTCAACATAATACATGCTCGGGGTATAAAACTTGGCAGATATTAGAAAGTATAGGGAAGAAAATAAAAATCATGTGTGTTTCCACCCCTGAGATAATCACTAGTAAGACTGTGGTATATTTCCACACACATGACACGTGTGTGTTTAGAGAACTCGACCATGGCTTACAGAGTTTCCTGTCTCCACCCTTTTGCCCACCATGACTGGATATTTGGTAAGCGTTTTCCTATGCCACTACATTTCCTTCAAAAATGTACTCTTTAATGGCTGCATAAATTTCACCACATCCAAGTGCTATGATTTAATCATTCTATGCTGATATGAAGACAGGATTTTAATCTCTCCCTGGCTTCTTTACTAAAAGCAAACTCTTACCTTCCTATCCGAAACTCGTGACCAAACAGATTCAAATCTGTTGTGGGACATTCTACTGGGAAAACTTGAGAGCAGGAATTCTTGCATGAAAAGTCTCTGGTACGAGGCCTGCTGGCTCTCCAGGCCATGGAGGGGCTCAAGCTACAGCCAGAAAGGTTACCACGGCCTGAAACCAATGGTTGGTCTGGGCCAGCTATTTCCATTACCAGCTTGTGTTGGAGGCTTTGAAAATACCTTAGCTCAGCAAGCAAAGCAAGATGCTCCCTGTGACCAGCTGATGCTGGAGACTCCATCCCTCAGAAACAGGACCTCTTGAACCCACATACCCAAAGCCCCAGTCAGAAGGGGAGCTGGGATGTTCCTAGAGTTTGGTTTATTACCCAGAAGGCATCACAGATTCACAGGGGGTTCTGGGCTACCCCGGGTCTGGAGCTGTCAGGTCACCACTTGTAAATGGAACCATATCTGTGTATCTGTACCTCAGGTTGTCGGTGCTTCTCTGTAAGGGCAGGGCGATGATCACCTGATAAGACTCCTGCAACTCAGTTTCCTGGCTCTGGCAGATTTATTCCTGATGGCTTTCGTTCCCAACATCCCTGTCGTTCAGGTCTTTGATTTAAGGCAGAGGCCACAAGGCACCTTCTCAGGTGGCAACCAAATAGAGAGACCACACAATTAGCACCTCCCACTTCCCAGAGTCCTATAAGATTTACGGTACTTAGGAAGACGGCAGTGGTCAACTCGCTGCACTGGTCAAGAGGGAGAGCCGCAAGAAGACACAGGGAGAGGTGTAAAGGTCACTTCCTGCTATGAGCACGTCCTCGGAGCAGCACCCAACCATGGGTCAGCCAGCCGTCAACCACCCGGGCTGCCATTCTGGGCAGCCCCATCTGACAGCTTTCAAAGGTCTCCTTTCTAACTGCATCTTCCATTTTTACTACCCAGTCAAGCACGTGTCACTTCACACTGCAATAAGAGGATCAGAAACAGCCTCCCCACATCTAAGGCGATCTTAATCAATCGCAAAGAATACATGAGTGGCATAGTGTGGGAGCTTCCTGTCTAGAGGAGGACAAGATCAAAAGTTTTCTTTTTATAATTTTATTTGTTTATTTTCCCCCAAAGCCCCAGTAGATAGTTGTATGTCACAGCTGCACATCCCTCCAGCTGCTGTATGTGGGACACGGCCTCAGCATGGCCGGAGAAGCGGTGCGTCGATGCGCGCCCGGGATCCCAACCCCGGACTGCCAGCAGCGGAGCACGCACTTAACCGCTAAGCCACAGGGCCGGCCCAAAAGTTTTCTTTTTAAATTGTCAACTCGAATGCACACTCTCTACTCTTTATAGAGTAGCTGCACTTTAAACGCATTTAATGTACATAAACGCAAAAATAAACACGAAGGAAAATAAATACTAGTAGTAAATACTTACATGAAACCAATTATGTGCCAGCACTGTTGCAAGCACTTCCTATAAATGAATTCATTTAATCTTCCTAATAACCTATTCGGTAGGTGTGATTTCCATTTCACAGATGAGAAAACAGACACAGAGAGGTTAAGTAACTTTTCCTGGACACACAGCTAGGAAGTGGTGGGGCCAGGATTTGAACCCAGGCAGTCCAATTGCAGAGAGCTCTTAACCAACCGCATGGCTGCAGTGGCTCTGCCGGCCGGCATGTGGACTGCCATTCCCCTCGAAGGGCACAGGCCCCAAAGTGAACACGGGACAGGAGCACGAACCTGTGCTCCCTCTGTCAGCCTCAGTTCCCAGATGCCTCTCACAGGATACTTTACTGGCCACTTAAGGGATTTTCAGAAGAAATTTTGGCATATATGATTCTGCTGTGTGCATGGACATCAAGCCTCACACCTGAGTAAGGTTAAGACTCCCACGAGCAGCGGCTGGAACAGCACATAAGTGTGGACAACCAGCTCCCACAGCAGAGCACACATCTCAGGCTAAAGAAAATCCAGACTCTAAATGATGACCCCCATATGTGCACTTGATCTAGAAGAGGTCCTTGCATCCCCTGGCTGAAAATCAAAATGTTAAGCTGGATGTCCGCACTCAACTCAGCAACACACACCCGGGAGCCCTTGCATGGGCCATCCGTTCATTCTTGGCAGTGTTTTCCTGCAACATGTGAGCCGTGAAGAGGGACAAGCTTGCTCCCCTGTGCACCTTCTCTCGCACACACAGCATATTTTTCTCTCCTCAAAGAAGAAAGCCTTGCCGTTTGAAACATCTGATACTCGTGCAGCCATCTCCAGGGGGGCAGTAACCCTGCAGGGACCTCTTTCCCAGCAAATCGAAAAATGTAGTCAACGGGGCAGTGCTGACATTCTGCCTTCCTGGCAGAAAACCATCTTGCACATCATATAAATAAATACTCTCCTGGTGACTCCTAGGCTTGACTGGAAATGAGTGGAGTAAGGGACTAGGAGGCGATAAAGACCTGGTACCTCGACGTATTTCACTCACAACGATTTCTGCCTTCAGAGACAGTTAAATTAGAGGACAAAAAGAGTAGAATTTTACTTTTTTCCCCACCTCCAACTTTGCATTTTGAAAATGTTCAAACTTACAGAGAAAGGGAAAGGAGAGTACAATACCCATACACCCTTCACCTAGATCCACCGACTGTTAACATTTTGCCACATTTATTTTCTCTCTTTTTTTGCGGAACCATTTGAAAGTTGCAGACATGTGTCCTCCTCTATCAATATTTCAGCAGGTACTGCCTAGACGAAAGACATTCTTCTACATGACACTGCCATTCTCAAGTGAATACTGACATAATAATGTTATCTAATATCAATCAATATCATTACATTTACTTCTAATAATATTAAGAGTCAGTAAAGCCTCTAAATAAAATGATACAACTTGGATTCAAATTAAATTGTTAGAGGGAAGGGTCAGCCCGGTGGCATAGTGGTTGGGTTCACGCGCTCCACTTTGGTCGCCCGGGTTCACCGGTTCTGATCCTGGGCGTGGACCTACTCACCGCTCTTGGGGCCACGCTGGGGCGGCATCCCACGTGGAGCAGCTAGAGGGATGTGCAGCTATGACATACAACTATCTGCTGGGGCTTTGGGGAGAAAAAAGGAAAAAAGGAGGAAGATTGGCAACAGATGTTAGCTCACAGCCAATCTTCCTCACAAAACAAACAAAAAAAATTGTTAGAGGGAAAAATAATTCTAAAATGAAGTACCGAGTGCACTAAGTTGAGTGCACTGAATAAATAACTTTCATATGATGAGTAAGTATTTGCAAGGTCTCAGCACCGTGACTCTGAACTAATTTTCTCATTACTGTACACAACACTGCAGACCCAGCAGGGGAGATGAGCTCAAGGCATGTGGATCCCACTCCACATCTGGGAAGTTGTTTAAAAAAGACAGTCCAGGGGCCAGCCCAGTGGCGTAGTGGTTAAGTTCGTGCCCTCCACTTTGGCAGCCTGGGGTTTGCCGGTTCGGATCCTGGGCGCGGACCTATTCACCACTCACCAAGCCATGCGGTGGCAGGCATCCCACATAAAGTAGAGGAAGATGGGCACAGATGTTAGCCCAGGGCCAATCTTCCTCACCAAAAAGAGGAGGATTGGCAACAGGTATTAGCTCAGAGCTGATCTTCCTCACAAAATAAATAAATAAATAAAAATAAAAAGACGCTCCACTATTAGCTAGTGTTCTTGTCTTTTGCCATGCAGTAAAAGTATTTCTGCTTTAGGAAAAGAAAGACTGGAAAGTGAGCCATTTTCTATAGTGGTCTTTTCCTTTTATAAACAAATATTCCTTCATAGTATTTAGAAAATTCTGCTCTTTGAGAGTTCTGATGAGCTCAACACATAGCAGGCACCCCAAAGTGGCTAATGACTGAATCAAAGCTTGCTTTACTTGGTTTCTCAGCCACAGCAAGAAATGACAGCTAACAGCACGATAGAGGACTTAAAAAAAAAAAAGAAAGAAAAAAGGAAAGCAGAACAAAACCTCAAGCAAGACTGAGTGTGGGGCCACTGAGTATGAGGCTGACTTTCCCACATTCCTCCCTGAATGAATCACCCAATCAGAGCTCGGTGTCCCAAGAGCCTTGACAATCACGTCCAGAACCATCCAGACTCCCTCCTGCTGCTGCCAAAACTGTTCAATAGCAACCAATGCTCGCAGCGCTCCAAAAGGGTACCTGTCACTGGGACGCAGCCAGGAGAAGTCCAGAACAAATAGGTCACTTGTCTACAAGAACTATGAGACCAGAACCAGGAAATGACCAACTGCGTTCTCTCAACCAGACCACGTTTATGAGGTTTTCCCTGATCTCCTCGTATGCACGACCTGCCTTAGCACTACATCTTAAAACCCTTGGGTAACTCAACACCTCACGTACCCAGAACCCGCTCTCCAGCAATCTCCACCACCCAGAACTCAGCCAATACTCAGAAAATGAAGGACGAGTCTGAGCAGTCAAAAGAAATGCCATGGACCCCAGTCATGGCCCCACAGTAGACGCATCTCCAAGAGCAACAACATGGTGGAATAAAAAAAAAGTGAGTGTTTTGAAATCGGGCTCCTTAGGCAAGTTACTTAACTTCTCTGAGCTTCGATGTCCTTATTCTTAAAATACAGTCTAAAACATTTCCTTTGAAGGTGTCATGAGATGAGCGATTACCCATTGAGAAGCCGTGGGGCTCAGTGGTTAAGAGTGTGGCTTGGAGCCAGATTGCCCAGGATGGAATCCAGCTCTGCAGCTCTTGTTCTGTGACCTTGGACAAGTCACTTCACCTCTCTGGGCCTCAGCCTCCTCACCCACAAGATGGGATAACAACAGCAGCACCTACCTCACAGATTCCTGCGAGGGTTACACGAGTGGATACCTGCGATGGGCTCAGAACAAGCACTCAGTGAATGCTCATTATTATTAATCATTACTACTATATGTACATTTCCCAGCCCATCATCACCCAACACAGAACAGGTACTCAGAAGAGCCTCTTGACTCAGAGGAAGCTGGCTGGTTTTGTTTCTCAGATCACAGCTTGTTCAAAAGCAAGATATGGCAGCTAACAGCTTTAGAAGGTCTTAAAAATGTACAAAAAGAGAAAGCAGACAAAAACTTAAAACAAGAATAAGTGTGGGGCCATTTAGAATTGAGGTCAACACTCAGTCACACTCTGGGGTCCCTGGGTGAATCACTCCCTTAGAGCAAGCGCAGTGCTGTAAAGACACTCATATGACAACTTCGAGTCATCAAGAACAAATTCACATCTGCTCAGCTCCCTCTGTTAAAGAAAACAGGAAACTGTGAAACGCTTTTAAAATACTCCCGTCCTAAACAATTAACAAGTTTCATTGTAATGACAGCGTGGGCACTTACAGGACAGGAATGTGTAGTTATTCTGGCTGATTCTCGCCCCCTTGGTCTGATGGGCTGAGATTTCAGCTGAGGCAGATTTACTGTGAAGCTAAGGAAGCTTAAACTTCAGGCAACCCCTACTTGCACAGGTCCGTTCCAGAACTCTTGGTGGGGGTCTAGCAATGTGCTCAGGTGGACAAGCGTGTTTATAAAATTTGGCCAAAGTAAGATTAACCACATCAGTTAAGACTGCTGTCTCTTCCCACTCCCACTGACCCTCCATCACACGTCCCCACAGGTTAGGTGGGCATTTCTGCGGGTTGGTTGAGAGGAAGCTGAGTCGGGGACCCAGCCAGCTGGGTTTCGTGGTTAGCAGTCACTTCCACGTACAGTTACTAGATCACTGGCCATCCCAGAGTACCAATGACACCAGATGTACTCCTATTGGCCAACGTGTCCTGACACAAGGTGCAGATCATATCAGGATCCGAACATGGACTACGGTGCTCAGCACCAGGAGCAGGTAGGAGTGGAGGAGAAATGACGCTCTCAATGCCTGCAGCCAGAAGCTAGTCTGTAAAAACTTCTTGTAAATCTCACCACTTGTAAATAAAAGAAATGTGATTGCCATTTCCCCAAATTTGACAACAACCCTATAAAATACCTGACGTCACTAATAATGAGTTATAAAGCCAAAATGAAGTTTTCTAAACTATCAGTGATAACAGAAAAGAACAAACTTCTGATTATTGTAAAGGAAAGACTGACTTATTCCTATAGAAAATAGTATAGAATCATCGTCAGAAGAGGTGATCAAAGCCAGAACATGTGGGGAGAAAGTATCGTCAAGGTGTGTCAGGCAGTTAATAAAATGATTTTTCTGGATTTTGTCAGCTTTTAAAAATGTGTTGCATGGTGACGGATAAAAACTAGACTACTGGTGGTGAACACAATGCAGTCTATACAGAAACTGGAATATAATAATGTACACCTAAAATTTACACACTGTGATAAGCCAATACCTCAATAAAAAAAATGTGCTGTAGTATTTTTCTCATTCTAAGCCAATATTCACTGTAATGCCTCACTTTGCATTTGTAATTCTGTATCCTTTCTCTTAACTGGGTAAACGAGGCCTCAGAACCTGGATCGCCCCTGACCGTGCACTGCGTGAGCTTCAGATCACCTGGGCCTGAACCAATCAACCTGGTGGTGTGGGAGGTGCCCTCCTCCACCCCGCTGGGCCCCCACTCTCGTTTCTGAAAGGGGACAAGTGCAGGGTGTGCCTCGCACTGTCAATGAAACGAGATAAGGCATAACGAGGGCTGAGGGGCAGGAAGGACTCAGTGAGCAGAACCTCGCAACACTGCTCGTCTCTATGCTGGCGACTTCCCAGCTCGGATCTTCAGGTGCATTATCCAACTTCCTATTTACAACTTCACTTGGACATCCCACAGATATCCCGATCTCAGCCTGCGCCAAAGCAGACCCAGTCTTCTCCCCAAACCTGGTCCTCCCTCCCTCTCTCAGCTAACGCCTGGCATCTACCCTGCAGTGACCGGAAACCCAGTCCTGACTGACCGGTCCCTCTCCTCCCTACACTCCCCATATCCAGTCACCTTCCACACCTGTCCCTGTGGAGTCCCTCAGACCACCTGCGTCTCTCCATCTCTGCTGCCGCCTTAAGCCGAGCTCGCTCACGCTCACCTGGAGCACCCCCCAGGCTCCGTACTGAACTCCTCCTCACGCACCCACCCCGCAAATACCACCCCCCTCCAGCTGGAGCAATCCCTTCTTTGAAAGCACAGTGCTGACCATGTCGCCCTCTGCCCAGGATAAACAACAGAATCCGAGCAGCGCCCACCTCCCAGCGGAGCAAGCCCTACGCTGGGCTCCAGCAGCCCCAGTCTTTAAGGCCTTGCTCCCGTCTGCCTCGGGTCACTCGCGCAGGCTGCTCCCCTTCCCTGCACCCCCACTCTGCCCAGTCAAGTCCTCCCCCTTCAGAGCCCGGCCCCAGGAGCCCTCCCTGACCCACCTGGGTTGGGTGCCCCCATTTCAGGCAGCACACAGTTCTCGAGAGGCGGGCTGCACTGAAGTTATGTCATTTAATGCATGTCCCCTCCATGAACCCCACTGTCACCCTGCCCTTCCACATCCTCAGTCCCTAACACAGATGCTTGCAAGCAGAACACTCCAGAACAGCTTTCAGAACCGATGTGCGCACAGGTGTGAGATCTGTGGAAGGCAGGCCATTCCTTGGTGGTCCCTCTCCTCAGCACAGGTCCGGCAGGAGGATGCCAGTCAGCTCAGGACGACACAGTCTTGAGGGAAACCACGAGCAGAGGTCATTCTCTATTCCCAAGGGCTCCACGCACGGCCACCCCTCCCCTGCCCTCTGTTTCTGACCTTTCTGCCTTGTGAGAAGATCCCGCTTCTTCGCTCTCTGCTGTCAGCTTGCTCCAGTCCCAGGACCTCACTCCAGTGGATCCTGGCAGGTCACGCATACCCGTCTGTCAGGCTCTGCAAGGGCTGCCTTGCCCCCCCCCCCCCCCCCCCCCCCGAGAGCTGTAGCCTGTGAGGCGAAGCTGCACAGGAATGCGACCCCTGCACGCCCCAGACCCAGAGGGCAGCCTGCCAGTGCTTCTACCCTGCCGCCAAGAGGTCTAACAATGCCACCAGCGACGTTTAGTCGTGTGAGCACCAGAGCGGCCTGGACGAGGCCTCGGCTGTCCTCACGGTTACCCTGAGCTCCAAACCAACTCACCCTGAAAGAAAACCTTACACCCTGCAATGCCCGTGAAGCTTCAAGCCAATCTGTCAGCCACTCCCAGAAACCAGATCGAGGCAGAGCGCCTTACCTAGGTAGAAATTTTGGAGCTGCCACCAATATTTTAATTGAGAGCGAGAGAGAAAGAAAACTTTCAGGGACAGGAGCTGATGCTGCTCTCCAGGGCTGAGTATAAAAAACTTTTTGTTTTTTTTAAATAGGTGTCCATTTTCAATGGGAGACAATTATTTAAACAGCCCTGGTTCCTAGCGTTCTGCCTCAGGGTAATGACACCATTTCTCTCCTGAGAGGAACCTCCAGTAAAGGAGGGAGCAGTCAACCACCACCCTCTGCCAGGGCAGGACCGCCGTTCACTGAGAGAAAGCGACTCCAATAATCCCACAGAGCGACAGGTGGCTCTGCCCAGAAACACAGCTCAGAATTGACGGAGCATGTCTGCACACACCCAAGACAGTTCCCCATGTGCTTCAACACTGGGACCCCTGGCAAACCCACGTTCCCCAACCATTCTCAGGGGGTCTCTAAGACGTCAGAAACGCTGGACCTGGGGTCAGACGCTTCAGGTTCAAATCTGCAAGATCGGGCAGGCTTTCTCATCTGTAAACTGGGGTGGTAACCAGCTTTAGGGGGTGCCATGAGGATTACAGGAGAGGAACCACATGAAGGCATGTTGCCAGACCTTCCATAGGGCCGGACAGATGTTTGCTGCTCTGGAAGCTGGTCCCAGCTTTTATCTCCAGTAGAGTGTTCAGTATTTTCTTAGTTCTAGATCAAAAAGACCACCTGAAAATGTTCCCCATATCACATGGGTTTGCAGTCCTCAGAGTTCCCATTTCTTCTTTCCTCTCTCAACTGACCTCAGAAAATAAGCCTCCCCAAGGATATTCTTTAACCTCACGCTGTGCTCAACAGGAGCAGAAATTAACGTGCACTGAGCGCTGATCACGTGCCAGGAGCTACGCAGAGGTGTTTCAGCGTTACGACATTCCATCCTCTCAACAGCTCTGTGCGATGGTGTCCATTCTCACGTTTCAGGAGGAAACAGCCTCAGAGGGAGCAGGTAAATTGTGTTAGCTTACAGAGCTGGCAAGTGGCAGAGCTGGGCCTCAAACACAAGCCTAAGGAATTCTAAAACCCATGTTCTTTTTTTTATTGAGGTCACATCGGTTTATAACATTATATAAATTTCAGATGTACGTCACTATATTTCAACTTCTGTATAGACTACACCGTGTTCACCACCCAAAGTCTAGTTTCTACCCATCACCATACACATGTGCCTCTTCACCCCTTCCCTCCACCCCCTTCCCCTCTGGTAACCACATATCTGTTCTCTGCATCTGTGTTAAAACCCATATTCTTAAAAAAAAAAAAAAAAAAAAAAAACCTCTTAGCAAGACACACACACGAAAATCAAAACTGTGTTGATTTGGAAACGGGCCTGGGAGTGAAGTGTTAATAACAGCTCGCTTTTGTCAGTGGGGCAATTTAACGGGAGCCCACGTGCAATTTATTGCTCAAGGGGCTCTGGAGCCTTCTGAGGAATGAGGTCAGCAGCTGGAGAGTGGCTGGCAGTGGGCAGAGGATGATCAGACACCCAAAGGCACTCTGGAGGGCTGGCTCACAGATGAAGTGTCCTATGGGCTGGCTCCTCAGCACCCCAGCTGTCTCCTGGGTAGGATGTGGTCTGACCACATTCTTTCAAGTGTCTGTAGCTCCTTGCAGGCTACCTGGCTCAGAAGGTGAGCCAGCACCTGAGCAGCAGCCTGTGTCACTGTCAGACTCATCAGAGCAGCCCCACCTCCTGCCCCACGGGGCCAGGGCTCCCTGGCTAAGTCAAGGCCCTTCCTCCCCTGGTAAACAAGCTAGTCACTGTAATCACGGCATCTGACAGGCGGATGTCTGGAGAACATCATCTCAGACACCCTGGGAGACAGTCGGAGTTGGTAACACACATGCACACTTCACACAGACGATGATATCAGCAAGCCACGTGAGTGGGAGATGCCACTGTGAGGACTCACTCACCTTGGTTTCTTCATCTATGAAATGGGGTTACCCGTAGGACTTTGCAACGCTACAGCAAAATGAGTTAACGTGCGTAAAGCACTCAGAACAGGGCCTGGAGCTTCACACACACTCCTTAAGTGCTATCATTACTATTACCGCCCCTGCAATGAGCAGCAAGCAAGCAGAGATTCACTATGTAACAACCTCAACCCCCACTGCCCTGTAGAGGGGCTTCCCCAGCACCACTCCCGTTAAGGTGGAGTTCTCCTCCAAGCTGAAGGCAGGTCACCAGGGCAGGACCTGCTGACACACAAGGGCACAGCCTGTGTGCGGTGAATGGATAAACATGCTCAGAAACTGGGCTTGAGGTCCCCAAACTTACAAAAGCAAAAGGGAGAGGCCGATACCAGTGACAGAGTGAAGACAGAAAACACTACCTGGGATATTCCTGCACATGTGGCTTTGGTTAAATCTTTGATAGCCAGCATCCCAAGCCCAGCGAGGGCCCCCTCGAGGACCACGTGGAAGGCTGTGTGAACAGCATCCTACATATCCTGGAGGTCCCCTCGACCAGCTAGTCCCACCAGACTCGGAAGCTGTTTCTCCTGGATAAACTGAGACAGAACAGAGCCGTCTGCAACCTGTTCAGAGAGGATGACTGGTTCTGAGCCTAGACTCCAGCCTCCACGAGGGCATGGCCATGTGTTCTCTTCAATGGAGTCTCCATCCTCTAAGTCTGAGCCAGTGGCTGGCGCATAACATCTTGTCTTAGTTCCGACTGCTATAACAAAACACTACAGACTGAGTGGCTTAACAATAGAAATTTATTTTCTCTCAGTTCTGGAGGCTGGAAAGTCTGAGTTCAAGGTCCAGCAGGGTTGGGTTCTGGTGAGAGCTCTCTTCCTGGCTTGCAGATAACTGCCTTCTCACTGTGTCCTTGTGTGGCAGAGATCTCTCTCTCTCCCCCCCTCCCTCCTTCCCTCTTATGACCTCATTTAACCTTAATTACCTCCAAAAACTCTATCTCCAGATACAGTCACATTGAGGGCTAGGGCTTCAACATACGAAATTGAGGGGACATAACTCAATCCAAAGCATATGTGTTCAACGGTATTTTTGCAAAGAAAGGAATGACTAGGAAGGTAAGCCAGATGTGTGTGTTTTCAAGGACCTACTATGTGCCACGCACTGTGCTAAGTGTAGCAGAGCATCATCCTCTCTCCACAGCAGCTACAGAGAGAGGCGCAGGTGGTTCTCATTTGAAAGGACACTGAGGCTAAGAGGTCAGTGTCCCCTTAGCCCCAGGTCTCATGCTGGTGTGTGGCAGAGCCCAGTGTGCCCCCAGGCCCACTCCTGGTGCCTGAACACTCCTGGCAGGACTGGCTACACGACTTGTGGGCCCAGGGCCAAATAAAAATGGGGGGACCCCTCGTTCAAAAATTGAAAATTTCAAGACAGCAGGTCATGAAGCCTTCACATGAGAGGCTGGCCCTGCCTCTCTAGGGGTGGGCTCTGAGAAGCTACAGGAGACACAGCTCACTAGGCATAATCAACCCCATAATGGTCCCGGTGATTTTCATCTCGCCAAGTCCCAGACCATCTCTCCAAATGACTTCTCCAGAAAGGCCCCACATATTATCTTACTCTCCCTTCAAAAAATAAAGGCTGGAAAAACCCCGGCTGGACGAGTCCAAAATTCCACATGAAAAGGAGGCCTGCCCTTCAGCAAGTCTGCTTCTGGACGGTCTCTGCTTGCAGGAGGCCACGTGACACAAACACTTTTTGTGGACTTTCCTCCCGGCATTTGGAAACCTAAGTGGGACCAGATCCTTGGTGGAGGAGCCCCAATTACCACAGAGTGAGCGTCCTGATTAAAACCAGTGGCCTGAGGTTCCTGGATTTCTCTGACTAAACACACCCAGTTCGGCTGACTGGTTTCTGCTGATAGAGAGAAATGAGTCTATCCTGCAATTTACCTGTGTCCGGGGCCTTCCTGACCCCGTGCTCTGAGGGGTCTGGGGTTGGGCTCTCCAAGGTTCAAAAACCCATCTCTGGGAAACTCCGAAAAAATGGAAAGCTGTATTTGGGCAGCTAAAAAGTTTGGGAGAATACCACTCGAAATGTTCATGAGGAGGAATGGAAACAATTAGATTGACTCCAGGGATGAGGGAGTTCTGGGTTCCCTTGTCCTCACCCCCACCCAGCTCCCTTCTCCTCCCCTTCCCCAAATCACAGCTCACCCACAAGCCTTGGCAGACGCAGTGGGAAGGAAAGGGGGCAGCTGGGGCCCCAAGAATTTTTTTCTAGATGAGTTCAGTCCTTAAGTGCATGGGTCTCCTCAAATTCAGCGTCCTTTTTTGTATTAGAAATGACAGGAACAGCCACTCTTCAAGTTTTAGACTCTCATGGCGGACCTCTGTGCTTCTGACACACAGGCAGAATCCCAAAAACACCTTCGCTAGAGGCGGTGCAGGATAATTTGTCCCAGGCCAGTTTACAGACAGTAATTTCTAATGAACCAGTGTCAAGCTACTAATTAAACGTTTGCAATTAAAGTTTTAAGGAAAGAAAAAATGTTTTGCTTTGACCTAATGCTTGATACGACCAGGACCAACTTTGGGACCACGTGGCCAGGTTTGTTAGAACAGGGCTAAAAATGCTGACGCCACTCTGCTTGACCCACCCAACAGGATGGGGACTACTGTTCCAGCCTTGGAAGGGTGTTCCCTGGGGCGGGGGTGGAGACAGCTCTCAGTGGCGAGTCCAACACAAGGCTGTGTTCTGTGGTCAGTCCCGGACTCCGGCCAGCACAGTGGCACTTGTCACATGGGTATATAAAAAGTTGCAAACTGCTCCCTTTTTTCAACCATCAGCAACTTGGGACCCTCCGGATAGACAAGAACTCCTGAGAGTAGGTAAGCACTCACTTTCTAGAAATGATTTCATTTTAAACTCAGCTCCAGGCCCAGCCCAGCTGATGGTCTGGGCCTCCTGATCCTTTGGGAGGCAAAGATCCTCTTTGGATCATCTCCTACATTCTGCTCATTCACTCCCCCAAAACCCACAGGCTTAAGTCAGTGACCAAGTGCAAACATGTGTCTGCCACAAATATTTCATCGTCAACTACAAATGCCCAGGCTGAGTGGTGAAGAGAGCAACACCAAGTTACTGTTTCCACTGATGCCGCTGACCCCCAACTCCAGATGATCTGTGAGCTTCAGAATGTATATATTTAAATACACTGTGTACTTGAATGTGATAAAACCACACACACAGAGTTTCCAAGAATGAATCAAGCTTGGCAGGCCTGTCATAAGGGAATACAGTGAGGCCATAAGGACCTATGCATGCCTAAGGCAGGAGTGGGACCAGGGACATGTGAGCAGTTTACGACACGGTGCCCACCCTGCACATGCTGATGACCTCAGTGGGGAAGCCCAGAAAGGCACACAGCACAGAACTCAAAGATCCGGGCAGAACACCCAGGCCCGTCACTATCAACTCCAGAATGACTACGCAGGAGGCGCCCAGGGCAGGAGATGCATCAAGGGTGGTTTGTGTCTCTGCCACCAGTGGGCAACTACAGAATCAATGGAGCTGGAGTAATTCCAACCGGAAATGCAAGGAGAACCCTTGGTACTTGACAGTGTGGATTTTCAGATGTGTAATGAAAACATCTCGGGTAGGTTAAACATGTCCCCTATGAGATTTGTTTCTACTCCGGATTTGTTGATGAGGCCTGGTTAGGCAATTCTTGTCCTCTGATCTCTCTGCCCTCTGTTCAGATTGCCATCACGGTCATTAGTGTACTGTTTACAGGCCTGTCTACCTGAGGCTGTAACCTTCCTGTGGGCAAGGCAGCTGGATGTGTCCCTTCCCCATGTTGCATCCTTACTTCCCCCAATGCTCTTGCCCAGAGGCTGCTCAGTGAGTTGACTGAGAGAACAAATGCAGCCAGGAACAGCAAGGGGAACCGTGATCAACAAGATTAAGAATCGCTGACTTTAAAGACAACCCAGAGACCACGTAGAGAAGTCACGTCCCAACACTTCCCTGAGACAGACACAGGGGCTCTGAGAGGTCAAGGGACTGGCTGAAGGTCACTCGGCCAGCTGGTGGCAGAGCCAGGACGTGACTCTGGGTCTCAGCCACTAACTACACAATGGAGCGGTCATTGAAACTTCAACCTAGATTTCTGCAGTCAGAAAGAAGGCAGTTGTACTAGGTGGTAAATCACCACATTAAGTACCAAGTCCAAAAGCCCAGGGGATTATTTTCCACTTAGTGCCAGCTGGGCAGTCAGAACTCAGTGTTCTGAGTTGGGAGGTGACCCACAATGCGATAAGAATCCAACATGTTGCTCTTAGGTCTTCCACGGGCAGCTTAACCACCAGCCCAAGTAACCCATAAAAACCACTGTTTAGAGAAACGTAATGCTTTAACGAAGAAATACCAAGAAGTATCATCTCAGGGCTAAGGAAGGAAGCTGGCATGCCTTTCAAAGGACTGCCCCAGTTATTAGCCTGAGTCAGCTCTACTGCCAAAAGCACCTCTTTCCCAGCCTAAAATTCTGGAGCCAGAGACCAGCACTGCCTTAGTGAGAGTGACAGCAAAGGCTCCTGCAGCTGGGGACATCTTGTCAGCTCCAGAGAGTAACAGGAACAGTACTGGAGCAGAGACCAGCCCCAACTCCCAGAGCAGACAACAGGGGCAAGGCAGCGCAACAAAGACCTGCTGCAGGACCCCGCAGACAGGAAGGCCTGGCCCAGGCCTTCTCTCCCACAAGCCCACTGACTTCAGGTGGCCACTCCACAGCCAGGTGGAAAAGGTCACACAGTCTTCAGCAAGGCTCATTTGGGCTTTCTTCCGACCTCGTCATCGAGGGTCAGGTCCAATCAGGAGCAGCTGATGCCATGGCTGGCCAGAGTCCAAGAGGCAGAGGAGGGGAAATCCAGGTTTGGGACAGCTCCAAGGCAAGGATGGGCTGCGGGCAAGAAGGGAATGACCAACACACACCAAGCGGTTGCCATGTGCCGTCTTTGGGAAGAAGTTAACAGGTGGGCTCTGGAGTTAGCCAGACCTGGGTGTGAATCCCTCCCCATCACCTGTCACCTAGTGGTAAGCTATTTAACCTCTCTGAGCCTCAGTTTTGTCCTCTGGAAAATGAGACACCATCCCTTCTTAGAGAGTAGGTATATTAAAATGAGTTAATGGGCATAAGCACTTAGCCCAGTACCTGGAACATACCAATCCCTTCATACATTTACCTAATTTTATTTTCATTCGTAACACACAGCTCACTCCCTAAGATCTCCACTAACAGAGCTGGACGTGATTTCTGTCTATCTTCCCCATGTATGTGCATAGGTGACCCAAACAGAAACTCGTAATAGCTTTGGAAACCACTGATGTTTTTATTTGAGGAAGGAACAGTTCATCTTTCTTAAGAACATTAACAGTAGCAAGAACAAAGGATGAGGCAGAGGGTTCTGGTGTCGGTTTGGCAGAGAATCTAACAATATCTACAGTAGCTCACCATCCTCCAGGGCTCCTAACAATTTAAACTACCTATCAGGCCAGGACAGCATGCAACCCAATCCCGGTAGCATAGGTCTGGTGTCAAATACCTTTTTTATCAGGAAAACACAGCAGAGTTAACAATTTGCAACGTGTGGACCTTGTCTGGAAATGGATTCAAACTAACCAACTTATAAGATATTTTTGAGGCAAGCAGGTAAATCTGAATATGGACTAGCTACTGGGTTATATTAAGGAATTATTAAGACAATGGCATTGTGACAATTAAATGTAAGAAATTACATCAGGGCCGGCCCCGTGGTTTAGCGGTTAAGTGCGCGCACTCCGCTACTGGCGGCCCGGGGTTCGGATCCCGGGCGAGCACCGACGCACCGCTTCTCCGGCCATGCTGAGGCCACGTCCCACATACAGCAACTAGAAGGATGTGCAACTATGACATACAATTATCTACTGGGGCTTTGGGGGAAAAAAAGGAGGAGGATTGGCAATAGATGTTAGCTCAGAGCTGGTCTTCCTTGGCAAAAAGAGGAGGATTAGCATGGATAGCTCAGGGCTGATCTTCCTGACTAAATAAATAAATAAATAAATAAAAGAAATTACATCAACATGTAAGCAAATCCTTATTCTTCAAAGAATGCAAACTGAAGTATTTGTGGATAAAATGTCATCATGTCTGGGATTTGCTTTAACCTATTTCAGCCAAAAAAAGGAAGGCATGGATGAAGAGAGCATCACAATGGTGTAACTGTTGAATCTGGTAATGGATATGCAGTGGTTCATTACATAAGTCTCTACTTTTTTAATGTTTGAAAATTTCTCACAAAAAAAATTTAAAAACTATTTAGTAAGTAAGGTATGGTATCCCTGACCTTGCCTTCTGAAAGCTTACTATGGCTTCAAGCTGTTCCTCCTTGAGGCCTTTTGCACTTTTTTTTCCATTTTCTGGAATGTTCTCCCAGATCTTCACATTGGCTCCTGTTCACATTCAGGCCTCCGTCCAGCTGTCACCTTCTCACACTGGCTTCACTCCCCCTGCAGTCCTGTCTAATGAGTCTGGTTTTGTTGTTGCTCAATACTCTTATCACTTCCTGGAGCTACCCTCCTTGTTTATTTACTAGTTATTGTCTATTTCTTCCATCTAGAACAAGCTGCAGGAGAAGAGTGACCTGTAGACCTTGTACAATCTTTCAGCACCAGGCATATAGAAGGCACTCAAATATTTGAATGAATAAATTGAATTTTCTCTCTTTTTAAAAGCCTTTACCACACTAAACAGAATGATTACCATTCAATGAGCACTTTACATATATTCTTATCTAATCTTCACAATAATCCTATGACAGCAGGTATTAGTGTGCTACAATTAAAATCCAAGGCTTACTTAACCTCTACACTCAAGATGACACACACTCGACAGACACACTTCCAGCTCCTTCCTGGGCCCATGACAGGCATCACCAATAGATCCCCAAATTCTTTCCACTGAGCCTGGATTCAACTGCTCCAGGCAGTCATCATCATTTGATTAGCTTTGGTCCATGATGTGATCTCTACTTGCCCTTCCCATACTAGGTCTTGCTATTAACAGGTGCCAGTGTGACGGAGTTACCGTCCCCACCCCCAATAGTTCTTTCTGGGGTCTGTTCCTGCCTCTTCAGGAAATGCAAAACCTGAGGCTTCAAATAAACCTCGGCCTTGGTGAGCGATACTGCCAGACCACTGGATCAGCCTCCAGAAGGTTATTAAATAGCACAGCCCAGCTGCCAAGGCCTTCTGAGGCTTGGCACGTAAGGGAGGGCGCCCCTGTGGGGACCGCTGGCTGTCCCTGTCAG
Organism: Diceros bicornis minor; assembly: GCF_020826845.1. NCBI lineage: Eukaryota > Metazoa > Chordata > Mammalia > Perissodactyla > Rhinocerotidae > Diceros > Diceros bicornis. The sequence continues at coordinate 34,082,583 of NC_080770.1, read as the reverse complement.
TCACAGATCAGAACTTCCAGCTCTGCTACTCTTCAGCTTCCCATACCCTTCTGCCGAGAAAGCACACAGAGGTACAGAAACCAAAAGCAGGAGTCAGGAGGCCTACGCCCAGTCCAGGCTCTGCCTCTGCCGGGTGCCCATGGGCAGGCTGCTCCACCCTCCCACCTGAGATCCCACATCTGAAAAGCGTGCTGCTTAGGCCACATTTAGAGTCTTTCCACTTCTGATCTCAGATTCCAGGTCCACTCTCCGAGTGCTGGTATTATGTGTATAAGCCCTGGCACAGGGAAGGTCTCCCCTCAACGTTCACAGGAGGATGGGAAGAGAATTTGGGAACAGAGCCTCTTAAGTGGACCAGGAGTGGGCTCTAGCAGAGGAAGGTCTGAGCACGGTGCAGAGTACAATTTCCAAAACAGACTAGGAGTTTGGATAAGTTCCAATGTGTTCTTCCCCCATCAAGACCCTCTGATAATGGGATAAAATCAATGGGTCCAAAGTCTGCTGGTCACTGGCTAGGTGGCCTTGAGCAAGTGAAACTCTCAGTACCCTAGTTTCCTCATTGTAAGATGCAGATAATTATAGGATTTACAGTATAGGGCTGTTGGAATAATAACATAATGCCTGTAAAGAACTTAGAACAGTGCATGACACATAGTAATGCTCAGTTAGCTATTAATATACTATTACTATATAGCATAGTATTACTATACTAGTAAAAAGTATTACTACTAATACTAGGCTTTGGATTATCCAACCCAGAAGGGAGGAGATTCTGCTGCCTGCTCAGATGCTGGATAAATGCTACTAAGTGAACAAATGAATGAGATAAAAACCAAACTTCATTCCTTCCAGTTCTTCCTCCTCTCTCTACACTATCTTATTGATGTATTAGAATGGTTTTCTCCAAAGCTAGATTTTATATGGAGGGTAAAGGGACCTATATGGTGGTGAGCATTCTACATTGCACTTGAAGTAGAAAAATACTGATTCTACTTTGATTGTGAAAACTTATTCCTTTAAACCTTAGAGCACTCACTCAAAAAAAAAAAAAACTACACAAAGAGATATAGTAAAAAACCAACAGATAAATTAAAACAGAATACTAAAAAATGTTTAAATAATCTAAAGGCAGGAAAGGGGAAAGAGAGGATCACAAAAGAGAGGGGAGAGACAGAAACAAAAAATGAAATGGTAGAACCTAGATCCAAATATATCAATAATTATATTAAACGTAAATAGTCTAAACACACCAGTTAGGACAGAGACTGTGAAAACAGATAAACAACAAGACGGAACTGTGTGCTGTTTACCAGAAACTCACTTGGCACATGATATAAGCCAGTTAAAACTAAATGTATGGAAAGACATATTATGCAAACAAGTATCAAAAGAAAGCTGGAGCGGCTATAAAGAGTATCAGGTAAAGGAGACCTCAGAGCACAGACAATTATTAGACATTACATAAAGCATCAGAGAAGATGATGTTTCTAGTGGATGGGGTGGGGGCCTCTTCAGAAAAAGCCTCTTCTCCCCACCCCGGGCCCCACTCCCCCAGCCGCCGAGGCCCAGCAGCAGAAGAGGAACTCCTGGCTGTCACTCCCAGGTCTCAGGCACATTCTGTTTATCTTCACTCACCCCTAATTCCCTTCCAATCTCAATTAGCTTTTGAGGGACAGCAACCCCCAAAGTGACAAGAGTGACCAACCTTGTTGAAAAAGCCATCCCAGCCCAGGATTATACTCTCATTCCTTGAGGTAAATTCTCAACTCTATAGCATCATACTATACATGGGGCTCTACATCCATGTTGTTAAGGATCTGGGGCAAAAAATCCCTCACTTCTACCCCTCCCCCTCTCCCAGATATATTTCTCCCAAGAGAAACTATGTAGGAAAAAAATGAAAACAACTTTAAAAACCAAATGACTATGCCCAGGAGAAAGGGATCTGGATTGTTTTCTGCTTCTATGACCCTGGCAGGATCTGGTCTGAAGAAGCCCCCGGCACGTATGTGTATGGTTAGGACGCGTGTCTGAGGCTGGCCTCCAGACCCAACTCCCCACAGTCCGTTATCACCTCAACCCCCATGCTGCCTGCACTCTCAAACGTGTCGTCTAGTACAGAGTGTGAGAATATGGAGACAAGGTGGCCTCAGCAGCTTTGGACAACTCTGATTCCGCCTAATTCCAGAATAAAGATTGGGTTCGTTCTCGGACTGGTCCTGCTGTCCCGGCTGCAGAGAGGCTGGCCCGGTAACTCCAAGTCGGAAGTCAGACAGATGGAGGTGTCACGTGGCTCAGATAGGCTGGCAGGAAGCCCACCCAGTATCCTCCTTCTGGAAAGGCATTGGCCTCAGCATCAGGCAATCTTCTTTCTTCCCAGGCCTGCAGCTTCATGAGTGATGAAATCTGTTATCGGGGAGAACCTGTGTTTTTGACTGTGAGAAATCCTGCAATGACAGTCTCCCTCCACGGCATCGGGCTGAGGGATGCAGGCTTTGCAGATGGAGGGAGCCCGGTGTGAGCCTGGCTTTGCTGCTCACTTGCTGCATGACTTGGGGCAGGTTGCTTAACCTCTCCAAGCCTCTGCTGCTTCCTCTGCAGACCGACGACATAGTACCTGCCCTCCTACTAGTGTTGCGGGATTAAATGCAACATCCTTAGCACTGGGCCTGCACAGAGTCACTGCTGAATAAACAGTTCCCGTAATTATTGCAATAGCATCATTCATTCCACCGGGCAGAAACCACTCCTTTTGTGTCCTCCACGACGCCCACAAGATGCCGGCCACAAGGCAGGCACTCAAGCAACCCTTGTTGGCTAAATATTCACCCTATCTGGATCTAGGTAGCTGTAGGTACTTCAAAAGGAACATTTAATAACACTCTTCCTTGTCTGGTTTAGTTCTGAAATGGAAAGCAAATTAGCCACCAAGCCATCCAGGATCCTGAAAACATGTGGTCTCTAATATCGTCACACTTTCCATTTGCATCTGTAGCTGATTAAAAACGAAGGACCTGTGAGATGAGCTTGTCTATACTACTTGACAACACTCAGCTCAGATCAAGTGGTGTCACTAAAACTTGAAGCATGTCACGGTGGCCTTGAGCTGGAGACAAATTGGAATAAAAGAGAAGTGGCACTTCAATTTCTCTGGTATAATTTAAGATACCATTAAGACAGAAATAAACTCAGTCGCCAGCTATCCAGGACCTAAATGGCTCTCTCCCTTGAACCAATAATCTGAATATTTAAGAGGCACTCCAAGGAAGTGCTCTTCTTCCAGAAAGGAAAGGTTCCATTAGAACACTGAAGTTAGTCAATATAATAAATAATAATTGCTTTAATAGCTGCAACATCAAGATACTTGTGAGCTTCCTGTTCTCATTAATGGTCTGTTGATACTCTCTTCAAATAAAAAGTTACCCTTGCCCAGCCTAATGTGGCAGATGTGTTTCTCTGTGAGACTGGTTTTCCCATTCTACTTTTCCCTCTGGATCTCCCAACTCATCATTTCCCCGCCACCCCCCCCCCCCCCCGCCATCTCCCAGTATCTTGTCTCCACAGCATCTATCCTTCCTCTTCTATCCACATCACTTACGGTTCTCAGACCATGAGGGTTCCCAGCATGGGTACAGCATGTGGCCGGTGGACTGCAGTGACTGGTTCAACGGTGGGCATATGAGCTAGTCAGGCCAATCAGAGCCAAGGAGACTCAGATCCAGGATTCTGGTTTGAGCTGCCAGGGAAGCTGACCTGGCCCCTTTGCTACCAGGCTTTAAAGCTGAGGCTGCTGCAGGCAGTGTATAATCACAAGAGAGGCTGCTGGAGAACAGAGCCAACGCAGGGGCAGAATCCAGAGGAGCAAGCAAGCAAAGGAAAACAGGACCCCAAAGACACCACAGAACCCCTGAATCAACACCCCTGAAGACAACCCTACTTCAGGACTTTTAAATAAGCCAGTAAATTCTCTTTTGCTTTAATCGGTTTGAAATGTGTCTGCAGAGTCCTGAAATAGAAATTTTAAATAAAAGTCCACTTACAAGTGGCAACTTTATGGCTTCCTAGCTTCAGCCGAACTACTTGGAATACAACAATAAGGCACTGGATTCCCAGAATTCCTTCCCATCTGCCTGCCCTGAAGAACGAATCCAGGACTAGCCACTTCTGACCAAGAGGCTGCTGGCTGGAAACACTGGTGACTTCTCTCGGGTAATACTGCTCAGATTAACAGGTCTTGGGTAATGACAAAGCACTCGTCCCTCAGGAGACCTGACTTCTGGTCCAAGCTGGGTCGCTCATTGGCCCTGGGACTTCACACAAAGTCTCTGGGCCTCAGTTTCTTCTCTAGGAGAATGAAGCCAACTGCCTCCAACACAGGGAGAATGGGAGGCAGGACCACATGGCACTTAGCAACATGGGCTTTGAGTTGGGTAGATCTGGTCCACCCTCAACTAGCTACGTGATCTCGAGTAAGAGGCTTAATCCCTCTGGGCCACAGTTTCCTCATCTGCAAAATGGAAATAATCCAAGCATTATCACGAAGGGTTGTTTTAAGGATTATATAAGGTAAAGATTGTAAAGTGTTTGCAATGCACCTCGTATATAGTAAAGACTCAACAAATGTTAGCTACAATAGCTGAAATCACATGAGAAAGAATGTGAAAGTACTTTGTAAAAACCACAAGGCATTGGACCCATATTAGGGATGTTCGTCCTTACCTTCACTCCTAAACCGGCCACGGTTACAATGTCATAGTGTGGGGTAAAGGCAACCAACTCAAGGAAATGAATTCAACTGATAAATTACACCTGACCCAGCAAAGAGAGAGAGCTGTCAATGAGGCAGAGGGTGCAAACCCCACTATAACCACCATTTCGTTAACGGTTTAGCACACTCCCCAAGAAATGTACCAGGGCGGCTCATGGAAAACGCTATCAATAGCAACCTGCTAAATGTTCCTCTGCTGGCCTGGACCTGTTGCCAAGCTACGAACAGCCAGGCCCCTTGTGAACTTTTCCAGAGCTGCATCTGCACAAGTACAAGATCCCCTTCCTGATGCTTCAATTTCTTTTAACAACTTCACGGGCAGGATGAAAACGTGCTTCTTTATGAATGACAAATTTCAGTTGCTGGACTTGGTGGCGGCGATTTCCAAGAAACCCAGCCGTGAGGAGGGCTGCCTCACAGCAGACCCCTCCTATTTTCCACTGGCACATTCCACAAAATGAGGGAGTGCTGGGTTTCCAAAAGGCCACTCGCAGGAAAGAGACGGCCGTGGTAAAACCAAAAAGCTATTCCTTCCAGGTGGTGGAGAAAAAATGTTCCCCAGACTGAAGGGACATTGGTTCTTTCTTAGTTTGGAAGCTTTGAAAACACACAAAACAAGCCTAATAATTGCTCGCCACAAACACACAAAGGGGTCACTTTAAATAACCTAAGTATTGCTTAATGTGGAAAAAATTAAAGCTTGAAAATCAGGTCCATAAAACGTAAGGAGTTGGAAAAACACTCCCATTAGATTTTGCAGTACTCGTTCAGGAAAATAGATAGATTGTTCTCTCCCGCTCTTTTCTAACTGCAGCCTGTGTACCAGCCGTGTGTGTTTTGGCCTCTTTCCCACCCTACCATGATTTCCTGTCTAAGTCTGGGTCCCATGGTAACTGGAGAAATTTGGCGTGCCGGCCCCATACACAACGACTGGCCGCGTGAGGGATGCCAAGCAGGGATCTTCTTCCATAACAGACATGTATCTCTCCTCTGGTGCTGTGGCAGGGTTACTGTCTGCTCATAAACTCTTACTAATAAAGTCTTCAGTTTACAAATGGATCTCCCCACCCAGCCTCTCACACCCACCCAACAGGGAAACAAAAATCTTTTGCAGAGTCAGACTCATGTATTCAAAATTCCATTGCACAGGGCAAGGGGGCTGCACAGTTGCTGGAAAAAAAAATAATCACTGGTCTCAGGCAGTTCAGTAAAAACAAAATCTCATTTCTGGGGTGGACAGAAGTTATCCCTGGAAACGTTATCTCCTGCGAGTCCCACGGACACATGATCTGACTCACGTTTTGGATGTCTGAGGGCTAACTTCTTTTTATCTTTCGGCTCTCAACCCAAATGACACTACCTCCAGGACTGTGACAACCCCACGCCCCCAATTGGGGTTAGGGGCCATGGTCCCCCAGGTGGAGCACAGCACAGACTGCATTACAAACGCCTGTTTCATTCTTGCTCCCCAACTCAAAGTTTCTCCCTGAAGGACAGGACTGTAACTTTTCACTGCAATTCTGACACGACACTTGACATCAGTAGGTGTTCCGTCAACGTGTGTAGAAAGGCCTGTGGGCAGACCCAGCCCTAGAGCACATCACAAATTCAGGGAATTGGCCTTCATGACCTCTCTCTGCCTCCTGTTTCTTCACTGCTACCCACCAACTGCACGTCTCTACCTTCTCCTTCCTGAAGACCCTCCCTCAGGAAAGGATACAAGAGACACTATTCAGGTTAAGGTCAAATGCAATCGTACATCATTAAACTACAACCCTCCTCACAACGTCCCCCGCCCAAACTCAGGCTATTTGCGCTTTTTACCCCCACTGACCTAGGGAATTAAATTATGAGTGTAGAATTTTAGGCCATCACAGAGGAGGACTGTTTCGGTGTTGGGGTTTTTTTTGAGGAGCTGGAAGAGCTGGCTCCTCCTGAAACCTCACAACGACTGACTTCCCGGCTCTTCAGCAAAACTGGCACCCAGGGACCCCCACCCAGGGGAGCCAGCCCGGCGAAGCCCGCTCTCCAGCAACGCCTCTGTTGATTTTGCTAACAGAGCAAACAGTCTTTTCAAAAAAGAGGCAAATGCAGCAGGACTCTGCTTTCCTGCCCATTTCCTCTGCCTTATTAAGGAAGAAGAACTGGTGTCAGTGAGAATCTTAAAAGCCACAGATGGAACAGTCTCAGAAGTGTGTTCCGGGGGTCAGAGGACATGGAGGGCACGGGGGACACAGGCAGGATGGCAGCCCCGAGGGCAAGGGCTGCGTGTCCGGGTGGGAAGCAGGCAGACCGTGGAGTCAGCGGACGAGGACAGTCACCACCTTACTGATCGCGTGCTGTTTTACTAATATTTCACTAAGGACTGGATATGTGTGCTGTCTTGTTGGATTCTCTCAACACAAGCACAACAATTTCATTTACAGTTTTAAAAATAGAGGAACTGAGGCTCAGAAAGGTCTGATAACATACTCACTAAGGGATGGTGACACAAGTCAGAATGATGGTTACTTGGGGTGGGGTGTGGGAGGGCTGACAGGGAAGGACCCTGAGGGTCTTGAGTTCAGACGTTGATCTTGACCTGGGTTACACAGGTATATGTCCGGGTAAAATTTCATCAAGCTGAAATGTAGGATTCTGCACTTTATGCATCTCACTTAAAATAAGGAAAAATAAATAAAGCCTCTACCTCAAATCACAGAGTCAGGATTCCAAAATGGAAAGGAGGTCTCCTTAACTCCATAACCTCCGCTCTCACCTCCTTCATTTGGTCAAATCCAGAGGAGAGTGACAGGACACGAGGGCCATTTACGCCAGATGCCATGAACTAGAAGCACACAACTGGGGAGTCTCCAAGGCCCTCCACGCTTCCCCTTTCGGTTAAGGGAAGGAACCACAGGTAGAGAGAAGCCACAGGCAAAGGTCATGACGCTTGGTGGTGGCAATGAAAGCAAAGAGCTCTAAGATGGAACCAACGCAAATACCATCAGATCCAACTCAAACACTTCCTTCCCTTGGAAAGAAAAGCCCCCAGCCAACATGAATGCTCCCAAAGTAATCCTAATGAAAGCCTTCATCTCTGGCAGCGCAGGGACGTAAACAACTCCATCTCTGTTCAGCTCTTTTAGACACACACAGGAGCTTATGCCCAAGACCTGCACCAAACCTAAGAAACAAGGCCACTTAAATATCCCCACTGTTCCGTGTCCCCGTGTGGAAGCCACTGCGGCTGGAGGCGGAAAAGCATGGTCCTCAGGGCATTCCGCACAGATGACAGGCAATCCCAGAGGGTACGCATGGGGGCCTGTGGTGTGGTCCAGGTGGTTCACGGGATAATGATCATAAATAGCCACCACCTATTGGGAACCCACTAATTTTTTAACTTCAGGTGCACAAACTGGATGGAACATAATCCCTGGTCCATGACCATATTTATTTCATTATAATAATGTAAACCCACCTCCAAAACAAAAGCCAGAGCCTTGACAGCCCTCTACATCTCAACCACGTGGTCCTCCCTCCCCATGTCCATCCCTCTCCCTCCCCCACACAACATAACCATCGTCCATGTTGACCATCCACTTTTCCTTTTATTGTGCCTGTGACGTCCTCCTTCAGCACCTGTTAAATTTGTTTTTAACTTTACAAAAATTGCACCATGCAGTATGTCATCTTTTGAGACTGATTTTTATTCTCACTTCTTATATCGCTACGGTTCATTCAGCTGCTATCTCTCCTGTTCTTTCACTGCCAGCTAAGCTGTGCTTTGCTTACATGTTTGCACTTTGCCTTTTATGGCACCACAAGGCAGGTGCTACCGTCATCCCATTTTACAGGTTAGACAGCAAGCAAACAGGCTGAGGCGCTTGCCCAGCGTCACATACAAAAACCAGCTTAGCGGGATTGAACCCAGATTTGTCCCCAAAGCCCTTGATCTTTCCACTGTAACACTCAGGATGTGCTCACACAGTGGGCTCCCTCATTGTACTATGGGAAGGGTCACCAAAGACCCCCAACCTCCCCTCAAATAGTCGTTGTCGTCACCACCATCACGGCCACCATACTGGACACTTACATGCTAGGCACTGTTGCAAGCATTTTAGAAAGTATGGTCCATTTAATCCCCGCAACTGCCAGGGGAGGTAGGTAGTATTATCGCCACTTCACGGACAAGTAAACTGAGGCACAGAGATGTACAGCAATCTGTCAGGGAAGCGGTGGATCCAGGACTTGAACTCAGCAGTCCAGCTGCACACACACACCCTCACTCACAAGGCTGCAGGCTTCTCGGTCTGCAGAGCCGGACAAGCATCTGAGTACAAGCGGCTAAGACGGGGTCTGGCTCAGAGGAGGCCTGGGCTGCGTCTGCACCCTGGGTGGTGACCGCAGCACTCCCAGAACCCGGTTTGTTTGTTTACTGAGAAAGGCCCCGCCTCCAGGCCTCTGTCCCAGGAGAAGTCGCAGCGGGGAAGGAGGAGGCGGGTGAGGAGGAGGAACAGCAGGCCGAAATACAGACAGCCTCAAGGAAGAGTAGCACAGCCAGCTGTGTGCTGGTCTCGGTCGGGGACCTGAAAGCCAGGGTGGGGAGGGCCCACGGGCAGTGCCTTGAGGAAAGATGGCACAAAGGATCCTTCCGGAAAAACTGACATTCTACTTACAATACAGGATTCTTATCTGAACCACTCCCAACAGCCTAAGGATTGTGATGAAAACTCCAGCCAGCTTCCAGCAATGGAAGCCTTGGGATTGGAAGTCTGACAGCACTGACCTCGAATCCCAGCTCTGCCACCTGCTGTGTGTGACCTTGGACAAGTCATTTTAACTGTCTCTAGGCCTCAGTTTCCTCATCTGTGAAGTGGGGATAAATAATAGTGCCTACGCCTCACAGGCTGTTTTGGGGATTCCATGATACAACCCACATGAACCACTGAGAATCTTGCCCCATCTCACAGCAAGTGCTCAGTAAATACAGCCTGTGTTTTCACCACCACCTCACAGTTTGGTTGAGAGGATTAAACAAGAGTACCCAATAAATGTTGCTACTATTATCGTTCCAGGCAACACCCCTCCCCACCTCCTCCTGCTTAGTCACCCTACCCACTGTGTCCCTCCCACTGTTCACAGAGCAGCCTCATAGGCCACCTCTCCCCCAAACGGGGCCTTTGCCTGACACATCCTCTCCAAGGAGCCTAGAAGTAAAAACCCAACTCAAAGTGCTAAAGGATGGGGGCGGGGGGCGCCTCACAAATCTGGATCACCTGAGGAGCATCTAAAAATTACAGATGTTCTGGCCCCACTTTGAGAGGTTTTTACTTAATGTATCCAGGGTAGGTCCCAGAATATGAATTTTTAAAGTGCCTCAAGATATTTCAGCAACCAGCCAGGCCTGGAAATGACTGATTTAACAGTTTCCTGTACTTTAGGAGGGAGGAGGAGATGTGTGGGCTCATGCTACAGGTATGAAGTAAGTATACACACACACACACCCCCACCGGCTTGAGTGTTGAGGGGCCTGGCTGATAATGGAGGAGACCACAGCACAGACAACAAAGCAACTATGGCCAGGAAGAGTCTGAGTGACCTGTTAGCCATCAGTGATCTGTCAGTGCCAGGGAAGCCACACAAAAGACAAGGGTTTGGTCAGCCTGGGAGGACCCACGGTGGGGTCCACGTTACACAAATGACAACACGATAATGCAATATCCTGGCCCCATGTCCTTCCCTTCTTCTCTTGGAAGCTTCCCTTTGAGAGTGGTCCTCCCTCGGTAGAACCATCTGTAGAAGGAAAGCAGGGATGTCACCATTTCTCAGTGGTATTTGGAGTCCCCTAATTTAAATCCATCTCTTGTAACAATTGTAACAAAAATTACTCAGTTCCATTCATATGGCTCCAAGCTATTTGGATTTCATTCCAAGTGGCAGATTTAGCAAATTCTGAATGTGGACAAATGAGTGGCAACTGCATAACTTCATGGGCATTTCACACCACAGATTAATCCTGTAGAAATAATCCAGCTCTGACTACACTGGTTGACTGGGTGGTGCTGGTTACACGGCCCAAAGCAGCAGGAGGGAGCAGGCTGGTGGGTTCCACGTGAGGGTCTGAAATGACAACAGCACCGAGTCATGATTTTCACCCCCACCATCCCCCAGAAGGAAAGGAAGGAAGAGGAAAGGGAGGAAGAAGAGAAGAAAGACCACATGCAGGCCCAGGATACACGAATTTAACTTAGACATTCACTTCAAAAGCTCACATCCTCTGGGTCACTTCTGACCAGACAGGTAATACATCCTCAAGCAGAACATTCGAACACCACACAGAAGTGAAGCACACCATTGCCTGGAAGCAACGATGACAAGGATGGCAACAGGAGCACGCACCTGGTGTTGCTATGTGCCAGGCACAGGGCTAAGAGCTTTATTTTGCATCATCTCATTTAATCCTCACAATCACCATGCCGGGTAAGTTCTAGTATTGTCCCCATTTTACAAATGGGAAAATTGAGGCACAGAAAGGTTAAATAACTAGCTGTATGATCTGGGCAAGTGAGTAGAGGAGTCAGGGTTTGAACCCAGGCCCCAGGCATGAGCAAATCTCCTCTCAGACCCCTCTACCCATCAGAGAGGCTACTCTTGGTCCTACTCCTCTCAAGGGACACTCCTTACAAAGCCACCGTCTGCCAGGATCCCACTGAGGGTTCTCTTAAGCTCAGTCCTCACAGCAACAGATGCAAAAGGACCACAGGGCATGCGAAGCACTAAAAACCTTAACCTCTTGGTTAAGCTTTAAGTTCCAAGGAGCCACAGGTGCTGGCAGCAGCTCTCCGGGTGGCAGCTCTCCAAGTGGATATCGACCACCGGCTTTAGGCAGAATGCCTCTGAACACAGCTCACCTCAAAGGGAGGAAGGAACTGGCAGTTTCTGAATGAAAGTGAGCTCCAAAAAGCTTCCAGCTCAAACAAACATCCTCTTACTTATGACATGGGTCCATCCCCCAGCCCAAGAGGAAAGAGCCTTGGAGGACAAAAGCAGAAAAGTTCAAGTCCTACTGCTCGCAGCAGGAGCCGCAGCAGAGAGAGCAGCAACAACACCCCCAAAGCCCGGCCTGTGTCTCACCCTGAGAACGGCCACAACATCCACCTCCGGAGGGCACTGCGGGCTCACAGGAGAAATGCACGGAAACTTGGTAACACTTCTTACGTGTGTCCAGCATTCTGCTAAGTGTTTTATACACAGTTCATCATTTTGTTTAATCCTCACAAAATTCCATGAGGTATTTTTCAATCACCATCTCACGGACAAGGCAACAACTTCAGAGAGGGTAAGTAACTTGCTCTAGGCCACACAGCTTAGAAACCATAAAACCTGACATCATGTCGAGGGTCTAGAGGTTAGAGCCATAAGAATCAATGGCGTAATCTCCACGTCCATGAATTTTTTTGTCTCTGCAGACAGAGGGCTTTGGAGAGGCTGGAGGATGGCTAAAATATTGAGGCCTGTGAAAACCCAGAGAGGTGGCCCCAAATGACCGACTGACCCACTCAAATGGCCACGTGTCCCACAGAACTGTCTGCAGTGACAGAGATCTCGCTATCTGTACTGTCCGGTGTGGCAGCCACCAGCCTCACGTGACAAGTGAGCACCAGAAAGATGACTGTGTGCCCGAGGAAGTGATTTTGTAACCTTACTGAATTTTATTCAATTTAAATAGCCTCCCACGGCCAGTGGCCGCTGGGCTGCACAGAGCAGCTCCCCTCCCCACAGCACATCGGCCTCCTGGGCACCACGCGATGAGGGCTGTAAGAAAACGCAGCTTTCCAGAGCAGGCCTCAGTGTGAATGAACAAAATAACAACTACTCGCCCAGAGCAAACGCCACCGCTATAATCTTGGAACCTTTGCAGCTGGAAGAGAGAAATGACAGAAAACAAATGGCCTCACCTCATTTTTTTCCTTTTAACAGAAAAAATTAAATGTGTAGAGAGCCCCCAATCTAATTACTTAGGAAAAGTTGTCACTTTTTCTGGTGACAAACTCCTTTGGCTTACGATGACACAAGGGATAAAATACGCAGCAGGGCCAATGAGGACTTTGGAGCCCAGCAGACCTGGGTTTGAATCATTTACCAGCTATGCCACCTGGACTCCTGGGCCTCAGTTTCTTCAGCCGTAAAATGGGAATAAGAAGAGGACACGCCTCACCGGGCGGATATGATGACACGATGTGATACATGTGAACGCACGGCAGAAGGCCTCGACACACCAGGGGTACATGCTGGGGATCAGGACTGAGAATCCAGCCTCCTGGCTTCCCTGGCTGGGGAAGGAACACAGAGTGGTTGGAGAGTAGAGAATCTGGAGTGAGGCTGTGTGGGTTTGATTACGGTCTCTACCTCTTATTAGCTGTGTGACCTTGAGCAAACTACTTAACCTCTCTGTGCCTCCGTTTCCTCCTCTTAAAGATGGAATTAATAGTCCCCACCTCATTTACCAGTGGGGAAATAACATTATTATACGGCGCCACTGCTACTTTAAATCTAACTTTGCTCTTTTCATGGAAACCTCACAATTCAAGCTTCTCCTGGGTGTTCTTTGGTGACACCTCCAGACGAGTTAGCCAAAGTGGCACAGCTGCGAAGTGAAAGAAAGCCCCCATCCTGGGTGGGCAGAAATGAGCGCTCCAGAACAATGCTTCTTTTACCACTAATAGCAGCGAATGCCTGAGTGCTCAACGAGCACACGAGGCTCCCCCGAGAACTCTACCCACGTGGTCTGGGTTTATATCACAATTGATATAAACCCAGACCGTTTATATCAGAACTGCTGAAGGTGGGGCCTTAACGCATTTTTTTTTAAGCTCTCCAGGTGATTCTGATATGAAGCCAGGGTTAAGAGCCACTGAAACAGCTCTATGAGATATGAACCATAATATACCCATTAAACAGAAAAGGAAAATTGAGGCTCCGAGACTGACTAGTAACTAGCTGGCAGTCAGAGAGTGGTGACGTTTTCACATTCCATCTCTCAGCCACTCTGCCTACCATGCCCTCCTAAGGAGCAGAGGTCAAACCATCCAACAGGCCCTTGGGTACTCCCAGTGTCTTTGAGACTGCTCCAGGCCCCTGCACCTTCTCAAAACACGCAAGAAGGTTCTCCTTTTGGCTTAATTTCTGACCCAGACTTGACCTCCAGGAATCCAAAGCTGCCTGAAAATGGAGCCTTGCTTTCCCAGAACGGAAGGACACATGCGAAAAGTCACAGCACCTCACAGGACAACTGGACCTAATTAAACAGGCCCGAGGCTCAGGACACGAAACAGCAGATTTGTGGTCTTCGTAAAGGCGGCCGGCTGCCTGCAAAGAAGCCAGAAAGCAAAATTCAGGGGCTCTTAAGGCCATCCACCAAAGAATTATGAGACTGAAAATTAAATCTCTACTGCCAGAGGCCGCATCGAGCCCTCCTGGACTGTGCCCACCCTCGGGGATGGCGAAGGAGGGCAACGTCTCAGCTCATCACATGGATGAGGATGTTCACGGAGGCCTCTCCTCCCAGCCAAGGAGATCTGGAGGCCCACTTCCTCTTCCATCTCTCTCCGTGTATACCAAGTTTGAGATAAGCAACCAAAGCCACACTGAGATCTTTGGCTCAATCCAGCTTCTTCCAGACATGGCTCTTCCCATTTCAATCAGTGGCCACTCCCTTCTTTCAGTTGCTCAGACCACAAACATTGGTGTCCTACCGATTCCTCTCCCATCCCTCACACATCCAAGCTGTCGGCAAATTCCACTGCCTCTACCTTCAAAGTACATCCATAACCTCCTCGGCTGACACCCTGGTCCAAGCCACCGTCCTCTCTCACCTGGATTACTGCACAAGTCTCAGTGGTCACGCTGCTTCCACACCTGACGCTACAGCCCATTTCCAACACAGCAGCGAGGGTGATCTTGTTAAAATGCAAATCAGACCATGTCATTTCTGGGCTTAGTCCCTCCAAGGGCTCCCAGCAGGTTGAGAATTAAAAGCCAAGGCTCCACACAATGGCCTGCAGGGGCCTTCCATCTCCTACAATGCTCCCTGCTCCCCCACACCTGCCCCACCCCAGCCACACTCAGCTCCTTGAACCTACCAGGCACCTGCTGTTCCCTCTGCCTGCCCGGAGCTGGCTTCTCCAGCCTGGCTGGCCTCACCGTGACGCCTCCACCAGCATGCCTTCCTCTCCCTCCTTCTCCCTCGGCCTGCACCCTCCTCTCCCTCAGGTCCCTCCCATGCATCTGTCTACCACCAAGCCCTGGAACAGTGCCTGGTGCACAGCAGACCAACCCCAAACTAAACCCTCAGCCTCTCCCCTGCTCCTAACCCTGTAACCACCATCTGTCTCCTCAAAGACCAACACGGCAGAAAACACGCCGGCCTCTCCTAGGACACTTCACAAGCTGCCACTGCACAGGTGGGGGTCACCTGACACCTTTCCAGAGGCAGCTCTGCCCCAGCGACCCTCTCATCTGCTACTGAGTTGGGTCCAGCACAGGTCTGGCCTGCCGGCTCATCCTGGGAGGACCACATCCAGAAGAACAGCTGCAGGCCCTTCCTTCCAAACAGCGCCCCACGGACACGCTGACGTACCCGCTGCTGAGATGAGCTCAAGCGGCAGCACCAGGCCCCTGGCTTTCACAGAAGCAATTCTCTTTTGGCCGTATGTTCTGCCGTCTCCAGAACATTTTATCCATTTTCAACTTGGGGATTCGGAGGGTGGATGGGCCGGTGGGAAGAGGGGCGACAAGCCCCCCATTCGCCCTGCCTCTCAGGGTGACCGTCCCAAGCCCTGCTCGACCCTCGTGACTGTGATGTGAACTGGGGTTCAGAACCCACGGGCCTCAGAGGACCGAGCTCCGCGCTCGCTCTCGGGCTTCCCGGCGGCCTGTCGCCCTCACTCCCTCTCACTCCCCTGCTCTTTGAAAAACAGGCTCTGCCAACTGCAACAAACAGCATTCAAAAATATCCTGCTGGATTATACAGCCCTGCCTTCTAAATTCCTACAACGCCTGTCTTTCCCCAACAGAGAAAAGAAGGGTGTAGCATGGTTCATTTTTTTCTAGCTGCTCCCCTACTATAAATACCCGAGTCTGGGGAGGCGGGCTTCAGACACCAGCCGTGTGAAGTCACCTCCATCTCACCACGTGCAGGCCTGC